>NW_017729007.1:2884904-2899667 GCF_001723915.1 Gavialis gangeticus | reverse complement strand
CATTATTCCTACTTACTCCTAGGGGTGCTCTGGTAAGTAGCGCATCTCCAATTCCCTGTTGTCCTCCCTTGATAAACATATGGGTGGCTACAAGGCCTCCCCTCAGACATCTCTTGTGAAGGCTGAAGAGATCCAGATCCCTCAACCTCCCCCTGTAGGGTCTTTCATGGAGGCCACTAATCATGTGAGTGGCCCTCCATGAAAGACCCTACAGGGGGAGGTTGAGGGATCTGGATCTCTTCAGCCTTCACAAGAGATGTCTGAGGGGAGGCCTTGTAGCCACCCATATGTTTATCAAGGGAGGACAACAGGGAATTGGAGATGCGCTACTTACCAGAGCACCCCTAGGAGTAAGTAGGAATAATGGGTGCAAACTAGTGGAGAACAGATTCAGGTTAGCCATTAGGAAGAATTTTTTTAGAGTAAGGGTGGCCAGAATCTGCAATGGGCTTCCAAGTGAGGTGGTGCAATACCTAACTTGGAGGTCTTCAAGAGGAGGCTTGATAGACATCTGGTTGGGGTCATCTGACCTCGGTCCTCTTTCCTGCCAGGGGCAGGGGTTGGACACAGTGATCCTTTGTGGTCTCTTCTGACTCTACAATCTATGAATCTGAGTCCATAAATATGAATACTTAGAAGAACTATGCATGTGAGTAAGTGAGAGCTTGAAATGATGGCTCTTTGGGACAACCTCTGCCTTTTCATTATTTGGTCAGCCCCTAGCACTGTAAGGCCTTTGTCACTGTGTTTGTTTTTATGAATAAATAATGAAAAGCTTAATCAAATGAACCAATGCTCCTTGCATAACTTCCTATAATAAACAACTCAATAACTAAATTCAGAGCAATGTTTATTTGTAAAAAGTGTTTTAGCAAATAATTATTAATAACCTTATACTGTTCACAAACAATACATAAAAGGATGGCTACATTCAGAGAATAAATTATTCACTGAGCTCCTTGCCTCAATCATTGCTGCCCCTGTTTCTGGCCCATGTTAGATCCCACCTGGACCCATGGGAGTTACCAGTGTAATAGTGGGAGTAGGAAAAATAAATGTTGTTATGGGTGTAAATGAGGAGGAAATTTGCAGGAACAGACTTTCAGAGTCTTTCCCTGGTACAGGATTAAGCTGCATTCTAAATTGCTGTGTTAAATTGGAATAGGGGAAAAATGTAAGGAAAAGTATGAGATGAGGTAGGAGTAGAGTGGCTTTTGTGTGCTGGGACAAATGCCAAGGGCTTGAGTTTGTGGGTGCATCTATACCTGCATTTCATCCAGGATCAGTTTACTTGCAAGTAAACTACTCACGAGTAAATGCTCCCAGCAGGTGTCTACAAGTGCAGGGATGCAGGAACGGATTTGCTGCTAATGGCAGCAAACAGCTCCTGCTTCCTGGGGCCCTGCAGTGGGCCCATGTTGCCATCAGGGGGAGCTCTAGATTTCCCCATGGTGCTAGCCCAGGGCTGGCAGGGAGCACCAGGTCAGGAAGATCCTTTTTTTTTCTTGAACAGGGTTGTTGCTTTTATTCTTCCAGGATAAGGATTTCCCATCACTGGCCTTGTGACCATGGAGCTGTCACTGGAAGATAAGGGTTTCCAGCCCCCCAAACTCTGATTGTGAAGGTGAAGAAAGGACTGGGAGATAAGGATCTCCCAGCCTGACCCTGGAACTGCCATCTTGGAACGGAGGTCTCCTGCTCCCTGGTGGCCAGCTGACTGGAAGCAGTTTTGCTCCCAGTCATTCATCTACATGAGCACTGTTGCTCCTTTACGAATCAAAAGTAAATTTGCTACTTGCATTGGCAGGGAGCTAATGTACTCACGATTAGTGAGGTTTACTGCACAGTAAGCATGTGCATGTGCAGACACACATGCTTACTGCACAGTAAACTATGCTACTGAGCAGTTAAGCATCTTATGTAGATGTGTCCTGTATCTTTCATTTGAGGAATTAAACTATCACCCCAGTTCAAGGGGAAAAAAACACATTATTGATGACTAGACCAGCTGAATTCAGTCAGTAATGGGTCCTGTGAGGCAGGTCTCTTTTGGAACTAAATCCATAGTTCCCTTATTGTCCTTCTGTTAAAGTCTGCTGCTGCTCCTGTTGAACTCAGAGGGAGGTTTGCTACTGATTTCAGGGTAGCAAGTATGGGCCTTCAGTCTCTCTTTGACACATGAAGCTGTGAGTTATACATCAACAAGAAAACATTGGGATGATGATAATTTATGGCCCATCGATATCCACTTTGATTCATCAAACCTCTGGCCTCATGCTTAAAGAAATGTGGCATATTTAAGTGATTCAGTAATATGATTTTTCACTACAGGTCTGACAGATGAATAGCACATAACACCCATATGGTACATCTATGTTGATATTTAGGTTTGACTTGGGTCAAAGTAGCCTAAACCACACAAGCCACTTCACTTGTGGCCAGTACTAGAAGTATCCACATAATACTTTCTGTATCTTAGGTGAAGCCCTTTTAGGAATCAGTCAGAAATATTGGCCATGCCTTCTGTGCATGGCTCTAAATAAGGGCAGCATAGGCAAGAAGTAAGGTACAGAAGTACTGGAAACCAGAAAACAGGAAGTTGTGGGACCGTTGCTAGCAAGTCAACTAGGTGACTTGCAAGCAGACTACTAGAAGAGAAAAGCTAAGAGGCAGACTCAGCCTTGAGCCCAGAAGCTTAGCAATGTTTCCAGAGTTGGTTTTGACTACTGCAAAGGTCTGAGGAGTTCCAGTACAGCTGGTCAGTGTTTATAGGCTTGAGGGTGGCCATAAGGTTGGCACTAATTAGCTGTATAGATATACACTAGCTTAAGTAAGCAGACTTGGAAATTCCAGTGGGATCCTGAGCAAGCAAACACTTACACAAGTGAATGTTATCATTGTAACCCATAAAATTACTTACCTACATAAAGATAGCCATTTCTTTAGAGGATCAGGGTATAGAATTTTAGTCATTATACTTCGTACTGGCCATATCTATATGAGTGGTGGACTGTGCAGTTGTTACTGTGCAGTCATTTGCTACTACTTGCATAAGCAAGTTAAGAGCAAGTTTATTACTTACATAAGCAAGTACAAAATGACCATACAATAGCCAGGGTTACTGTGAAGTACCATTGCCACACACTTTTTTTCAGATGCTATTGTATAATAGCTTGTTGCTTGTTACTACTGGGCCATAGTGGTGCATTATGGTTAGTGCCTGCCAATGCTACTGCGCAGTAGCATTTCATGTAGATGTGCCCATAGTGGTTCTATCTAAAAATGCTTCCATCATGTTATAGTATCTAATTCTTACATAGTTATTTTCGTCACACAGTCTTATTGCTTCTTTTGTACAGACAAGGAAACAGAACTAAAGATGGAAATGACCTAGCTGAGGTCATCCAGCCAAAGAGGGAAATGAACAAACTCTCTCAACCCAAATACTGTAGAGAATTCTAAAGTCTTAGCACTTGCATCGACACTACTATGAGTCATAGTATATAAAAAATTAGAAACATTTGGACCATAGGGTGAGCAAGATATAGTTAACAGTATTAGTAAACTGTGTATAAAATGTATTTTACGTTGAGCTTATAAAGTATAACATGTAAATACCTATTTTATTATCAAAAAGTATTAGCTGAAAGGTAGTCAAAATGATGTCTAAGTCAATTAGGGTAGTTAGGATTTCACACTCTGATGACACTTATTGAAGTTTATTAATTCAGAGAAGCATGAGAATATTCAGGGAATGCTGAGGGATATGTCATAGAGTGCTTATTTTCAAGTCAGCCATAAAATAAAATGCTTTATCTGCGTATTTTCCTGTGTTAATAAAGACAATTAAGACTTAGAACTCAGTGCATTTTAGCTTAGTAGTTACTAAAAGGAAAAAAAAAATTTGGGGGGCTCTTTCAGGAAGCTCACACAAAAAAGAAATGTTGAGTTACAATGTAAACTCTGTCTGTGATTTATTTATTTGGATGGACACACACACACTGCTGACTCAGTAAAATGATTGCAGGGTAAGAGTGAATGTTACAGAGCATTATGCCATGAGAACGTAGAGACACAGGAGGTCTGACACTGGGGCTAAGATAGGAACTGAAGTTAGAAACCCAAAGGTAAAACAGCTGAACAGCAAAACAGTTGAGTATCAGGAGCGATGGGAGCTGGGAGACCAACCAAGCACCAGAAGCCTGAGGACTACATGTTGACTGGCCTGAGTCTACTGCCAACTACTGCAGCGAATACCTACAAGTGACTCTCAGCAGGCAATGCCGTAATTATCCAAGACACAGTTGTGAAGGCTGACCAATTTAGCCACTGGGTCAGTGGCACCAGCTGAGGCACACCCTAGCCTTAAGCCAACCCCAAGAATCTGATATCTTGTTGCTGTCCCCTAGGCCCTCCAGTCTAGAGGAAACATTCTCACTCTTTCCCCAGTTTAACCCTTCAGTGTGACTAAATTTCTATTATAAAATTTAATAGGAAAGGTGGAATATGAATCATGTGTGGTAAGTGAAGGAAAGTCTGGATTTGGGGAAGTTAGTGACAGGATTTTAGGAGGGGAAACAAGGCTGAGTAGGTGGGCAAAAAGAAAAATGTTTCCCCTACTGAAAATCTTTTAATAGCTTTTGTCTAGTTTTTTCATACAATTTCATAACACATTTGATTTGCCCCAGCTAATACGGGTCCATATAAGTGATATAAGCACCTACTGCATGCAATCACATTTGATTCAGATTTCCACAAAATAGAGATGATATCGCTCAAAACTACACACACTATACAAAGCTATTGCTTATTTTGCTGATTCTGTTTTCTGTGCCTTATTAGGTAGTCTCCCATGCTCTGTACCCTGCTCCTTACTTCCTGTAGCTTTCTACAAAAAATAGTATTTTCTTCTGCCCTGCTGGGGTGGGGGAGGGAGACTCTACTCTTACATTGCTCCCTAGGCTTAAAGCGGAGATTGTCAACCGGGAGCATGCGTACTCCCGGGGGTGCTTGGAAAGGTGCTAGGGGGTACACACAGGTGGATGGGGACAGAATGCTGCCACCCACTACCCTGTGCCGCCACCTCTCAGGAACAGGGCTGGGGTGGGGGCAGGGGCAGTGGCACCCCTCTGAAAGCCGCACAGGTGCTGCCTGGCTGGCCAAATGTGAGGGGGGGAGGAAGAGGGAGCTTGCATGCAGTAGCTGCTGCCATCCACCACATGCAAGCCCCCCCCGCACACTCTGTACCCACCTGCTGGGTCCCCCCCCACTCTCCTAGAAGTGTATCCAGAAGGGGTACACTCTTCAAAAAAGGTTGAAAACCCCTGGCTTAAAGGAATGCTACATTAAGTGCATCCCACCCCCTTGCCTGGATTGGGTAGCCCTGATGTGTGGGAACCCATGCTTTTAAAAACTTATTGAAAGCACTAGTTGGATCTGCATATTGCCTTGTGTGATTCTCACATAACCTGGTACTGATTTTTTTTTTTTGATACTCAGTGGGCATGTGTTTTAATGTGGGCATGTGATACTCAGTAGGCATGTGTTTTAATGTGGGCATGTGTTTTAATGTGCAGTAGCCCATTTTACTGTGCATTAAAGCATTATGTAAAAAAAATGCAATTATGCTAATGTACAGTAAAATAGGTTACTGCACATTAAGCATCATTGAAAAACTGTGCATTCATTACTGCACATTAAGACAACCCAATGTGCATTTGTTTAGTACCTCACACTGGAGGTGCTAAATTTAATATGCATTAGGAAAAGTGCCTTCATGCACTTGTAGTGCCCAGTCACTGTCAGTGAAGCAGACTTCAGTTAGGTTCCTTGGCTTTGCGTGATCAACACATGATAAAGTTAAAGTGCAGTGGAAAAAAGTTGAAGGATAGGTAGACTAACCACTATGCTCTTGTCTATTCTGCAGTCGGTAACGTGTCTCTGACCAAACATTTTTCCCTGAACCCAAAATATTTATTTTCTCACAAAAAGGGTACATCCATTCTCATATGTTTTGGGGGTTTTTTTTACTTTTAGTTTCTATGAGAGAGAATTCATTGGAAAATTCTCCAGGAACTGCAATTAGACCCTCATTTCCCTTTTCCTCTCATGCCTTGTCACCTTCTTCTGCCTATGTGCATGCTGCTGTACATTTTTGTTGCATCACTTTCCATGGCACGAATGTCTGTACTCTCCCTGTTTTAACATCCATATCTATCGTCTTCTTGCAGGATACAAACTTGTTTCTACTTCTCTTCCTTTCAGAGCCTTTTATAGCCAAGGCTTCCATCTGCATTTGCAAGAACAGAAAGAAATAGGCTACACTAAAATGTTTTCAGTCCACTTACTTTAAAAAAGAATGATAAATGAAAATAAAAAGGCAAAGTATTATTGGCATGGTCACAGTAGCCAACAAGTACAGACTTCAGATTTACTAGTTATTTAATATGCTTATAATTTTAGAAATGTATATATGCTAATTAAGTAATAAAAGAACTATGGAGTCATGCATTTCCTGGCAGTTAATGACTGGCCATTGGCACTCAGAACCTGTGGCAAAGCTGAGCCCTTAACCTTGCTTATCATTAGCTGCCAAGAAATCCCTGACCTGGAGGTCAAAACTTCTATTATAAACCATGAAAATGTAAAGGAAAATACAGTAATTACTTTTTATAGATTGTCCGGCTTATCAATTCAAGTTCCGTATTTTCACATGCAAAGCCCCAGCCTGCATCCCTACTCTTGTCTCCAGTTGTACTTTGCCTGTTGAAAAAGCAAGCACCAAACTTCTTGCAAGGAAGCTCCCTGAGTCAGTTCCCTTTAAAAGTTTTGTAAAATCTGATTTACAGGATTTGTGATCCTGTCTGGGGACTATTAGATGAAGTGTTGTATAGTGTTAATTGATCTTCATATCTTTCCTTCTTTAAGACTTCAAACCTTTGTTTAAATCTACAGACATAGACCATGAAATGCCACCCTCCCCCAAGCAATGTAAAGAATACTTTGATTTTTCATGGCAAGTGAAATATTTTATAATCTATTTTAACTTGATAACATAAATGCAAATAAAGATGAAGGGGCACATTCTCCATAGGTGCAAATCAGCAAAAGTCTACTGACTTGTATGAACTTGAAGTCAGTGGGATAGGTCAGTTTGCATCAACTGAAAACCTGGCCCAAATACATTTATGAGAGAGAATCAGTCCTCCAGAGCATCCTAATAGAGTTCCATGTACAAGGGACTAATTTCTAACAAAATATTTTCAGCCTCAGCTGTCCATTCTCTTTGTGCAGTAATGTACTGAAAGTGAACTATGTTTTTTTTCTTTTTAATAAAAACTAGTTACATCAATATGTGTGTATATATGTACATATATATTAGTTTATTTGGTTATCCAGCTCAACATCATGACAAAGCATTTCACCAACACTTATATTTACACTCCCAGAGTCACATTCCCTTTAACTTAGTTCCTTCAGAGAAGTTACTTTGGAGTCTCCATTGAATACAGCCTGGGATTTGGAACTGGTTCTGTTGATTTCAGAACTGTTTCTAAAATTTGTGGTTGGGAACTGTGCTTATTTTGTGTAGAGAAGGGAAAACTAGACTCCCTTTAAATACAAAAAAGGTTTTTATGTAGAAGATAATGATGAGTTTTTCTTAAAGTCACCAAGGGTAGGACAGTAAGTAATGTGTTTAAATTGTAACATCAGAAATCTAGGTTAGATATTAGGAAGATCTTTTGAGCTACAAGGTTAATTAGAAAGGCTCTGGAATCTCCATCATTTGAAGTTTTTAAGTGCAGGTAGGACAAACGTTTATTTGGTATAGTTTAGATGGAGATGATTCTTTCTTGAGCAGCGTGTTGGACTGGTTGATCACCTAAGATCCCACCCAGCCCTGCTTTTTCTATGATTCTACAAAAAATTAATATGTTCTTCACCTTGTTTTTATCATAAATTCTGCTGAAGTTAGAACTTAACATCAGGAAAGGATTTTTATATCCTTTATATAACTAAATGGCACACTGTCATAACTCTAGGTGAGCCGAGGAGGTCCTCAAGCTGGTGAACTGGGTTATAGGCCCAGCCTCCACCAGACAAGGCTTGGATTTGTGTTTATCTGACTTCCAAGCATCGTATGCTAACTACCATACCACAGATGAATCATTAATATGTCCTGCTTCATCTTCCTTCTTGAAGCTGAGTCATAGCACCCATGATTTGCTCCTTTCCAAAGCAGAAGCCATCTCATTGAGCCATATACCCTCCAGCTTGTCCTGGCCTCACATATCTTGTTCTCTTGGCTGACCATGGAGCCATCTTCAAAAAGAAGCTGGAGGAGAGACTAGATAATAGCTTGCCTCAGCTTCGTGTTTAGAGTACCGTGTGAGAGTCAGAGAAACACAAATTCAAACACTCCTGCACAAGGGGGACCTAAGACCTACTTCTCCTGCTTCCTAGGTAAGTACCCAAACCATGCAGCTATTGAGACTAAAACATGGGACTGTTGCCTTTCTCTTCCTACCTACTAGGTTTTCATCCAGCTATATGTACATACGTAACTATGTGCCTGTCCAGCCAGTGCATAGCCTGTTGAGCATATGCTGTAGCTGTGTGGGCACTTACACGTCCACACTGAACAAGAAATAGAAGGTAATAGACTGACAAACTTGTGTCAGTGCAAAAAAGGACATTTATACAGCTGAAAACTGGTTTCCATCCCAGGTCTCCTTTGTGAATGCCTACAACAATAGTCTTCATAAGATCTGTACAATTCACTATCTTCCCCATGACTTTGGTGATAATATATGCTGCTAGCATCATGTTCAAAATACAAATCCTGTGGAAAAGCCATAAATTTTGATGCTGTACATTGAGGGTCATTACCAGAAAGCTAGCCTTCAGGAACTTCACATTTTGCAAACAATAATTTTCATTTATTTATAGCTTGCATAAATAAGGCCTGTCTATGCAGTGCCAAATAGCATACCTGAAAAAGTAATCAGCCACAATAGATAGATATTTCCAGTCTAGGAAAAAAAATGTTACTAGTTATCAGTGTTTGACAGGAAATAGTGGGAAGCAGGGCTGTCCAAGTGGAAGTCTGAAGAATGCAAGTGACCTGTGAATGATTAACATGTGGCACCTGTAGCCACCTCTCCCACTGCCACACAGGGAGGGGGGGAGGGCGTGGGGGCAGGATTGTGCACTGCTGGTACAGCCCTGACTCTACTAAAGATGACAGCTTTGCTGTAGTGTAGTAGTTCTTCATACGGGCTTCACCAGCGGTCTATAGTAGTCTGAATTTGCCTGACCCATCCATGGCACGTACCTGTAATTACTCCATATGTGGCACCACTTAGGATTTTTGGAGAAAGTCTCTTTGTAAAATATTTTAGTGGTAAAAATGCTCTGTGCTTCCATGAACAGGTAATCAACTGTATATAGATAATTGTAGTCTTACCAATATACTAGCAGGTCTGCTACAAATTTATTTCTTTGATTCAAACCCCTGTGGCAAAGATTGACAGGTTTCTGTCTAGCTTTATGCTTTAATTGTGTATATCTGTTGCTGGCACCATCTGGCTAATGTTGAAATTGTTGCTTTTACAAGGTCATTGTTGATTTTTACTTTCAGGGTCCTTTTATCTTCTATTAGCTTTGCCTGTTGCTTTGAGTGCTTTCCTTGTGATATGCTATATTTTGGAAGAAAATTGTGAAAGCTGCAGTCACAGCATTTGTAAATTGAGTAGAAAATAACCTAGTGGTTATGAATCCAGTAGGGTAATGCGAGTGCTTGTAGTTTGTATTTCCATAAAATTCCAATCCAATAAATATAGAGGAAGGGTTAAATCCACTAAATGATTTAGTTGGGTAACTGAAACCTGATTGCCACTTTAATGCAATCTTTAGATCCTCAAAACTCCTACTCATCTGCTGCCTAATTCTGTAGGTGCCAAGAATCCCATTGCCTTTGTTTCTGCCAGTAAAATTCTCTATGTCCTAAATGCCTGTTTCTTGGTATCCTTAAGACTATCTAGGCTTGACAGTAATGAACAGCAAGGCACCTAGCTTACCCCAAAGCTCCATCACGATTTACAACGTAGGTATTCTGCTTAGCTTGCCTCAGAGCCAGATCCAATACATGTTCTCAGAGCCTGCCTAAAAGACTGGACCAATAACATTTTTCAACCCAGAATTAGGTGCCTAAGCCCCAGAGAGGCACAGGGCCCTTCTTCTCAGGTTTCCCAGTTGGTAACCACAGGTGCCTCCAGCATTCTGGCTCTTGTGAATCCCAGTCTGAGATACCTAATTCTATCTAGGAATGTGCTATTAATGCACAGTAAGGTTATTCCACCTTAAAAAAGGTGAAGTAAATTGCTCCTAGGAAAGGGTCTATAGGTGGGCCAGCTTGGGAACAAATTTACTCCCAGATGGAGCAGTTGAGACCAGGGATGTTCCTGCCCCCCTGCCCTGCTCTGCCCTTTTGCAGCATCCAGGGGGAGTTCCAGGCTGCCCCAGGTGCAAGCCGCCAGGGGCATGCATAATTCATGCTTCTGATCCCCATTTGGTAGGTCCCAACCTGATCCTCACCTCACTGGGATGTAGCAGTCCTGGCTGCTGGGACAGCTGTCCTAGCCAGGTGGGGATCAGGATGATCCCAATTCCCATGTGGCAGGGAGACAGCTGCCCCTGCAGCCAGCATGGCTCCCTGCCACATAGCACTTAGCCATGCAGCAGTGCGCCCCCTGCTGCCTGGGCTGATTGGAAGCAAATTGCTCTTGGCCAGCCTTTACACAAGTGCTACTATGCAGTAACTAATGTCCAGTTAATTTACAACCTGTATTTTCAGGTAGTGGATAATTGTGCAATAGCTTATTTTACTGTGCAGTAGCCTAGCACACAGCAAAATAGTGATACTTTACTGCTTTACTAATGTATTGCACAGTAAAGCGTCTTGTGTAGACACCCTCTGTGGATTATACAGGAAGCTTGGGTGCCTAATTCAAGGAGGATTCCATTTGGGGAGCCAGGCACCAAAAGGCAAGGCAGCATGACATATGGCATTGCAATGACTAGTTTTCTTTCTGTCACCCTTTTTCTTTTGCATTCAGCCCTACATCTTCACTGACTCAACCAATTGCTAATGTCGTCTTTCCCACACAAATACAATGCTGTTTTGTATCCATGAAGCTTCACAAAGAAAAGAAACAGTCCACTACTACTTCTAGATGCTTCTGTGTGAGCACTGCTCCAAAACCAGCTAAAGAGGACTTTGATGCTACTCAACAGTGTGCCAGAGCAAATGGAGATGTCAGTTGTTCAACTGTTGTTTTATGGATTCCTCAACATCCACATATTACTGCCATCAATATCTTTTTTTGTATTAGGTAAACTTTCTGTGAAGTGATTTGCTAGTCTCCTGAGTCTTTTTAAACTGCAAATATTTTAGGTTTGAGATGAGGTGAATAATGGATCTGGCTGAGTCTGACTTATTATGTGCATTACCAATTTTACCTGCTGTTTTCACAGTCACAATCCTACAGTAATCTATTTTTGTGCAATCTTTTCCCTTCCATGTACCTCCATATCTTCATGGTAAAGGATTCCAAACAGTCATGTAGTGATTTGAGAGATTCTGTTTTGACAAAGTTCCAGTGCTGAACTTAGGCCAAATGGGAACCAATTAAAACAGTATCTTCCAAACATGGTGATTAATGCTTCAAGAGGGATTTGGCAGAAGCCTGCAGAGGCATTTAGCCTTAAGAATAAGGCTCTGATAATATAGCTAGTGTCTGGTCAACTGCAGGAAGTATTCATCTTCACACATGCTATTATTTAGTTCAGAGAAATATATGCTACAGATTTCCATTTCTGGATTCTCTGGCTTGTAAATAACACCGAAGTTTTCATTCTGTTCAATTCTTTGAATTTTCTAACAGGTACATCAGAATGTATCAATGACCTGAAAGAACAATATGGGCTGCTGCTAGCATGAGTCTTTTATTTTTGTACTCGCTGGCACCAGCTTTCCTTGTCATGTAAATACTTTTTATATGCATCTACTCTATAGTCTGCTTCTTTCATCAATGCAATCAAATTTCTCTACAATGAGCAGAACTCGCACCAGTTACTGGCCTAATTGGTGACTCTGGGTGGGAACAAAGATTTGCCACAACCGGTCTATGTGCAGCTTGCTTTAAGCAGAATGATTATAGATCAGAAGCAGTGCATACAGACATTTGCTGGTCCTGAGAGCTGCACCGGAAGCCCAGTATAACTAACCTGTGCTTGGCAGGGGATGGACTAGCAGGTCTGTGGGGGGTATGGCAAGGTCAGGGAATTGGCAGGTCTGTGGAGGATGGGTGGGTTTGGGCAGCTACAGATAGGTTGGTCAGGGTGGGTCACACAGAAAAATGCAGGCTCAGGGATGGGGGGAGTGGCTGGGCTTTCCCAGCCCCAGGCCTCTGTTTCAAATGTGTTCAGATGTTCACTGGATCAGATTAAACCATTCCCAATCAAAGTTAGGTCATATACCCAGGTGACCTAACTTAGATGGGGCCCATCATTTTTGGTTTGATTTCAACCACTTAAACCCACATGTTTGAACAGATCATTTAGATCAACCTAACCCTAGTTAGGTCGATCTAAATGTAACTTCTGCATGCACCCTTTCAGTCCTTGTATTTATAATACCACCAACATAGACAGTTAAACCAGTGTATAAGGCTGTGGTCAAGAAAGTAGTAGGTCTGAGGCAGGAGGCAGCAGTTTGGAACAATCCAGAGGTCTGAAGAGAGGAGTGGCAAGTTAGAAGCAAGGAAATACAGCAGCCACACTCACAAGTGTAGGAAAGAGTTGAATCAGCACTATCACTGTCGTTAAATAGGACATCTTCTGCTCTTCCTAGACAATCGGATATTGGGCAGACATAGCCAGCCTGATATATTGCAGCTGATTAATCAGGCCAGGTGGAATTTAGCTCTTCAAGGACTAGCCATTCTATTTGTTAAAAAAACTTTCTGTTCTCTAGTTTCCATAGGAACTAGACATAAAATCCAATATGATGATGTATCAGAGACCACACAATATTTTATGAAGTCCTTGAAATATTTTTTTATTTTGTTTTGAAATTACAACAACAGGTGGTTCAATTTCAGTTTAAAATTTAAGTTTTTGTCCATTCAGATTAATTCTGTGTAACATTGGCTGGGCTCTTTTCTACTGAGGATATTTCCCAAAGGAAGATACAGTTATTTAATGACAGTGATTCTTCCTAAATTATTTCCATTTTTTCTGCACAAACTTCTTTCTGTTACAAAATGACCTATTTTATGACATCTACTCTCTGCCTTTTCTGTTGTACATAGTTTTCAGTTGTTGCTTAGTGTATTGATACCTCTTCCACTTCTGATCTTTTTTTCCTGTAAAGATATATTAGTCTCCCACTCTCTGCTAGTATACTATTTTTATATTGTGAACTTGCTCCTGTTGCCCCTTTTAGATTTATTTGGTTCATCATCAGATGTATCAGTGCCATCTGATATGGTACCTCTGCTTCTAGCATGAAAATAACATTGCTATTTCTGTATAGCTGCTTGCACTCTGATATGAGTTGTAGCTTTTGTTCTGACAAATCGGTATATAATTATTCTTTCTCTTATTTGTTCTTTTTAGTCCTTATTTTAGCAACAGTCCACAAGATAGTTTTATAAAAGCTTCATACTTTACCCTTTGGGGGGCATCATGACATCTCATGTTTTCTTATTTGATATTTTTTAATGAACTAATTTGAAGAAATAAGATAAAATAGTTAAGGACAGGAAGTCCACAACTGCACCTTAAAAATGCTTCAGTCATAGGCTGTTTTTTAATTAAATTACAAGATCTCAATCAACATCTTGCCACTATGCCAGTCTTGAATTAGTTTGCCTGGTCTGATAATGAGATCCATCCCTCTAGAAAGCTTTGCCTACCTTATTACCTTTCTGCAATTAGTCCAATATAATAAAAGCTAATACATGCAATTGTGTGTGGCCTTTATTGTATATAACAATACAATTTGTTATCTATGAACAATATATATGGGAAACCCAAAGAGAAGCTAATTTGATCTGACACACATGCAGCAGAAGGTAGCTACTGTATATCTCTGATGGTATATAATAATATTATCTCATTCAAATCTCTACCATTAATATTCTCTACTTTTAAGTCAATTTTACAGTCACTTCTTCTTGAGTATAGATTGTTCTATCCTTAGGAAGACTCATCTATGTACCAGAAAACAATATTGGTTAACATCTACTATCTGTAATTTTTTCAAACTGGTACCAACTATAATCTAATATCCATACGCTGAAAAAGTGCTTTGAATGAAAGTGGTATATTTTTCATTGAAAAATAATTTCAAATAAAACTTGTGCTTATACAAAAGACATTTTATTTTTAAAAAATAAGAAACATTTTATTTGGTTTTTGATGGAAAACTGGAAACTGTAGGAGTCACATTAACACATCTTCTTTGGGGAGAAGACAGCTGCTGAAGGGCATCGCTTCTGAGCAGCTGAATGGGAAAATGAAAAGCAGGAGCAGAGATTATGTGGCTCTAATTTGCTGATTGCCATGGTGGAACTAGTGTAAAGTTGGAAATAATCTATACTAGCCCCCTGGAGAAAGAGCAAGAATGTGATTCCATACATTTCCCCCCTTATTAGGCTGGTTTATGGTTGCAGTCTAGTTTCATAGTTGGTAGGGTTG
>NW_017729007.1:2867964-2879904 GCF_001723915.1 Gavialis gangeticus | reverse complement strand
CCTTAACCTCTCCTTGTAGGGCCTGCCCTGCTGCCCCCTGATCATGTGAGTGGCCCTCCTCTGGACCCTCTCCATGTTGTCCATATCCCTCTTGAAGTGCGGCATCCAGAACTGGACGCAGTACTCCAGCTGTGGCCTGACCAGTGTTGCACAGAGGGGGAGGATCACCTCCTTGGACCTGCTTGAGATGCCTGAGATCACCTCTTTGACCTGCTTGAGTTCACAGGGGTCTGCAAGTAGCATTGTGTGATATTCATGGGCCCACCATTTAGAAAGACACTTATTCAGGAGAGAATTTCAAGGTGTGATTGAACATGAGATAGAATCTTAGATAACTAATCCACTCTATACTTCAGGTCGGGGAAGAACTACAAACAAACAACAACAAATGGAAACGGGCCAAATTCAATCCGTTGTTGTTACGGATTCTACTGAAGGACTTGAGCTATTCCCTTTCCATCAGTGGTAAAAATCACCTAACTTGAATATGACCTGAATGTCACAGAAAGGAAATCTTTTATTCCTTACACACACAACTCCTGTTGAAGTCAATAGCTGTTTATGGAGTGCAAGAAACACAGGACTGTACCCCAAAATATGTTTTCCAAAGCTGACACAATAGTTTGAGGAGTTTAGTTTCAGAATGCTATGAAAGTCTGCTGCTGATTGATACAGGACTGAAACTGCCTTTATGCACATAAGGGGTTTATTCATGGTTTAATATATTTTTTCAGTGGCAAATACATACATGGCATTACAGTTATATTGTGAAATGACATGGAAAATCAGTTATGACAGAAAGGATAAAAATCCACACACTTAGGGTGCCTTATTTAATTTGTCAAAAGCACTTGAACTGTTGAGTGAATCTAATGAAGTTCAATGAATTTACAAGTACATCTTCAGTCTGTTAAAATGACTGTCAATTCAAGGTTACTTCATAAAATTGAAATGAGAACAAAGATTATTTGGGGAAGGTTAAACATAAGGAAGGTGGTCTACCTAAGTTTGGAAACCAAATAGGTCCCAGGCTTCCTGATTGCTTGAATAAGGTGTGTGGCCCTCCTTGATAGGAAAGCCACTTATATTACTTCTGAATAACTCATTCTTGTAGACATGGAGGAAACGGTGAACTTCAGAGGGAGATGTAGCATGCAGTGACAGGGGGCACTAGAAGACAGTGATAGGCAAATTAGAATATAATATTCCAACAAACATAACCAAATATTTTTTTTTCCAGGAGGCATAGATATAGTTGCCTATGTTTGAAGTCAGATAGAAGGTATGGCAGGGTGGGACACTGGAGTGGGAACAGGCGTTGAAACAACCTGACTCAGGGTCTTGTTGCATGGTAATTTTGGGTGGCTACTGGAGCTCTTAACACCTGGCTTGTACATACAACAACACCTGAAACTAGTTAAGAAACACAAAGTTATGCAGCTCAAAGTTACGCTACTCCATGGCAGGATTATCTCTGATCCATGTTACCCAGCTTTGGCTACACCTTAGTGTAACACATCTAGGCTGCATTTTAGTGTAAACACCCCACCTGCTCCCCTCCCCTGCTGGCCTGGATCAGGCCCACTGCACTCCCCTGCCTTCCCTAGCACACCAGATCCCCACTCATGCCCCTTCCCCCTGCTTACTTGTGACTGCCCATGTTGTCTGTCCTGAGGGAGCAGGCAGGGAAGGGTTAAACTGCCTGCCTGGCCACCACTGCTGCTCTCAAGGTGGGCTCAGCCTGGAGAAGAGCAGTAGCCCTGCAATGGTGGCAGAGGTGGCAGCGGCAGCTGAGCAGGCAGGTTAACCCTTGTAAGACTGATCTGGTTGTGAAGGTACTGTATTACATAAGCCCTGGTAATAAAAATTTGTTGCCATTTGTTCCGTTTCCTTACTTATTTTAATAAACTGTATAGTCAGGAAAGAGAAACCACAAAACTGATAAATTGAATTTGATATTCTATATCAAACATATCCATTTCTTTAAGAAACGTAGATCTCAGAACACAAGATTTCTAAAGTAGTTACTTCTCTGAATTTTAAAGTAATTGAAATCACTTACATAGCTGGATCACAAATAAAACCAACTCTTAGACATCCATAATGTAAATCATATCCATCCATCTTGGCACTGCAGAAGGGGAAACAATAACATTTACCCTCTCTGATCTGAACTCACTGCCTTCAAGTCCGAGAATTCAAGTCCAAGTTCTAGGGTTGTTTATAGAACCCTTAATAATTTAAGCCCAAGGCAGTTGAGCAACATCCTTCCCATTTATGTCCTTCCTGGACAATCAAGGCTGATGGGCTATCATTGCTCTCCACTTTAAGCTTCCATCCAAAATGGGAACAAGGCCTTCTTAGTTCAAGACCTTTATTTATGGAAGTCTTTGCATTGTCCAACTGTACCTGTTTTGAAGGTAAAGTAAAAAGCTGCATAGTCCTCCTTTAAACATTTCCACACCACTTTTTGTTTTTGTTTTTGCATACAGTTTCTCTGCGTATGGAGTTCATTACAGTCTAATTTTTTATTACTTATTTTACAGCAGATAACATTATGATAGATGCAAGAGCATTATAAATAAACAAAACAAGATGCTTAATTGTATTCTTTTCAATTGACTTTATCTTTGTTTCCTTCTGTGACATTGAGGATCACAACAATTTTAACCAAATATATTCGGGAAATATGTTTGATAGAAAAAATGCAATTCTTGACTTTATTTACAGTGGATATTTTTCAGACAGAATGAAAAAAAAATGGGCTTGGTAGGAATCTCTGTATTTATTTTTAATTTCACTGGTATTTGACATCTCCTATTGGCAATCTTCTTTGTATTTTGTTTTCAATTTATATTCATTGTAAAAGTGGCTTGGGGAGAGAATCAATCCTCAAGTTTGGAATGCTGCTGCATTTCTGAGGCAGCTATTCAGGTTTTATACCTTGTTTACTTTATGAAGTACCATTTCTAGTACACCACCATTTGTAATGAGCACATACAGTGCATAGATATGTGCCTGTGCTTTTTTTCTAATGAAAACAGGACCTCCCCAACACTGGTTAATAAAAGACTTATAGAGAACTGCAAGAGTTTCAAACTGCAACATCATATTTTCAAACTTAGTTTGATAGGGATCTAATTAACGAAGGGGATAAAATAGACAACTGACTGCTTTGAATAAGAAAGACTTCTCTGCTCATTCCTTTGTTGTTAACATTCTTGTTGGTCGACAGTACAAACAGTTAATCATAGAAATGTACCATCTCAGAACCTGTTGAAGCAAGAAATGACAGTAATCATCTTTTTTATTCTTCTACTCAGACCTAGCAGCTGCCTGCAGCTCATTCACATTAGTGGAACCTTTTCCTGAGGTCTAGATGTCTTTTACTGTATTTTCAGCTTCTCCAAGTGTAAAGTAATTACTTTATTTACACTTTTCAAAGAAGTGGTTTGTCAGAGGCTTCCAGTTTTAACAGGAATACATGCTCCCACACATTTTTGTTCAAAGTTATTCTGTTGAGCAAATGGCTAAATGATAATTTTTATAATAGTAATTCATCCAAAGTAAGTATGTCACTCCTGGATACATAGATGCCAAGGCACTATTTGTTCTTCCAAGTGAGATTAGCTATCGATTGGGGGTGGATTTGTCCTTTGGTTTACTACTTTTTGTTGCAATAGCAAGAAAATGCAAGAAACATAGATATTGATTGGCTGATAATAGGCTTATATGTCACATTCTTATTTTAAATTATGAGGTTTTCTAGAAATATTAGTACTTTTTTGTAGGTAGAGACTTTTAGAAATGAGAAATGTCTATGCATCCGAAAGTTGTGGAGTTGAAACAAATGCAATATGATTTATGGAGCAAAAATGTTTATTTGAAATAGGAATTAAATATAACAACTGCATATTTTTCCCTGATCATGTTCAAATCAGAGTTAATTGTTATGCAGTCTTAAATACTTGCAAGTTATTGAATTTTAAATAAATATTATCCATAGCAATAACCAGTGTAGAGACAATCTTTCTGAACATTATCAGAACAAAAGAAGGACACATTTGTGCAAGGCTTGAGCAATAGTATGTTTGAGCGGAGTTTTAAAATAATAAAATAGGGATTACCTCTTTCAGAACCCAAAAAGAACAGTGATATTATTTTTAATGAATTTAGTTCATATGACAAATGCTGAATTTTCTTCCACAGAATGTAAACTCTTGTATTTAATATCCGCAGATTGTGTACAGAAAGGAAGTGGCATTGTACGATTTCTCCTACTACCTGACCCATATACCTTATCTGCAACATGGAGAAACATGGTTTATTTTCCATACCCTTTTAAGTTTTAATGTCTGTCCTGTGTCAGCCAAATACACTATCACCTAGGTTTACGAATTCTTGATGTGGGCATTTCTTGGGACAAGTGCTAGGAAATCAATACAAACAGAAAAATGGTAGTAAACAATTAGTGACCAATCTATTTGTACCATTATTTTGTTCCTAAAGATGAAAAAAATCTTCAATTTCTTGTTGGTTCTCTAAATCATACAGTCTTCCTAAACAGAAAAATACATGTACATATTCTGACCCGGACACATGTAACTTCTTATCTTCACACTAATGAGGTGGCAAGAACTGCTTTAGTATTCTGTTTGGGACCATACAATAACATGTACTGTCACCAGAAACATTACATCTGGTGCATCTACTTTCATTTTTTCAGTTACTAACAGTTTTGGTGCACGGGGTAAGGCATTCTGTTATGTGTTAAGATTTATTTTTCAGTAGGAAATTTACATACACGAAGCTGGAGCAAATCCACTCCCATCCTTTCCCATATTAAAGGTAAGCAAACAAACAAACAAAATGTGTTTTAGCCCTTAAACTCTTTAAAGGCCAAAGGACAAACTATGGAGCAGTTCTACCTTCCCTTCCAGAAAAATGCAGGCCTGCTGCCAGCATAGTGATTCTATCATAAATTGTCTGATGACATTTTTGGCAACTTCAGAAGGCCTGCCTAGCAACATCTAGTGCCTTTTTTGTACTTGCCTGGCAAATTTTTGCTTTCAAGTAATGCTGTTTCCTGATACAAACATTTGACAGTATGTCAGTGTAGTAGTTCTTTTACAACCAGAAGTGAAATTTAACATGGAAAAGTGAACTATATCAAAATAATTTTAAAAGTGAGACCCTGATTTAGCAAATCTTGTATGCACATGCTAAGTCCCATTGACTTTGATGAGCACACACTTAAGTTCTTTTCCAAAACTAAAGTGATAAAAAGATTAGATAGAGAAGACTCTTACTTGTCACATCCCCTTGGAACTAATCAAAGCATATCCTGGTATCTTATTCAGCTTGTTTGCTCAAATGGAGATTAGGACCCAAGTATATGAGATACTTAAAGCTCTTGTACCTCGGTGTAACTTTTACATGTGACAAAATTCGCCTTTCAAGTGGCTTACTTGCCTTTTTGCACTGCTTTAATGGCATCACTGTTTACACCTGCAGCAGCGTATTTTGTTTTAATTTGTCACACTGTATACGTATATATTTCACTTTAAATGACGTTGTTACATAGCAAAATGAAACACATTTGATGTATTTTAGTTTGCTAAGTAAATTGCAATGGTGCATGGAGCACCGGAAGCTCAGGTGTGCTCAGGGAAGCTCAGGCTTGGTAGGCTTTGGGCACCCCGTGCACTGTCCCCACCTCCTTCTCCAGCTGCCAGCATACCCCGCTGCCCTCCTGCCACCTTCCCGCACTGCCCCAGGGGCAAGCCAGCCCATTTCCAGGTTGTCCCAGGTGGCAGGCACAGTGCACAGGGTGCTGGCAGCCTGCCAAGCCCAAGCTTCCCTGAGCACACCCAGGCTTCCAGTGCCCTGTGCACTGTTGGATCCAGTGGGTGCTGCCTGCAACCTGGAGCAGCACCTACCCACTAGCACCCCTTCTGGGTGACCCCGAGGGGCACCACTGGGGGCTGCACAATCTGGTGGCAGCTTGTGTGGGCAGGCTCCACCAAGAAATAATAGTAAAAAAAAAAGTGGTGAGAGGCCCGGTTTTTGTTTTTATGGTTTTTTCCCCCCTGCAGAACCTGCCTGCCTCTCCTGTGGCTGGGGGATAGGCTGCCAGTGGACTGAGTGGTCCCTGAGGTGTTGGGGGCCCTGGACCTTCCCTCCATGGTGGCGACATCCCCCAGACAGCACCTGGCTGCTAGCTGCCCACCCGGGGAAGGAAGTCCTGGGGACCACCGCTATGGAAAAAAGTACCAGGCCCCCCTGAAGCTCAGGGGCCACTTGGCTCACCAGCAGCTTGCCCCGCAGCCACAAGAGATGGGAAGGCTCCAGGAGGAAGGAGTGTGGGGGAAAGGGATCAGGCTCCTCACTGCTTTTTTTTTGTTTTTTTCTCAGTGGAGCCTGCCCATGCAAGCTGTGGCCAGGTCATGCAGCCCCTGAGCTGCAGGGGGTGAGGCTGGTCCTTCCCTCTATGGTGGCAGTGCCGTATGGGATTGTCCAAGTGGGGTGCTAGTGGGAGGGTGCTGCCTGGGGGCCACCGCTGCTGCAAAGGGCAGGTCCAGGGCCCCCCACAGCTCAGGCCCCATGGGTAGCTCACCCTCCAGCTGTGGGAGAGGTAGGCAGACTCCAGGAAAAAAGAACAAGAATCAGGCCCATCACCACTTTTTTTTTTCTGGCAGAGCCTGCCCACAGTGATGGGGGTGGGAAGGTGAACTGGCAGGGGGCCATCACTGTTTTGTCACAATTAAAATTCCACACAGCTATTAATCAACACAGTTAAAAACCCACTGTTTCAATGTAGGGAGAACTAAACCACCAGCATGTTTACAAGTGGCCATGATTTTGTTCCAAGATTTCAAAATATTTTAGCATCTACAAAATGCTTACTTATGGAATAAATATGCTTGTTCCTACCTTTCCTAATAACTGTGGGTGCTTTATCCATACTACCTCTTTTTCTCAGTTTATCTATGTGGTGGCTCCAGATGCATAGAAAATATATGGTGTGTGAAAAAAGAGAATGATGAATGTAAGTAACTTAAATAAAAGAAATACATTCACAATATTTTTATTTTTGCAAATGGGGAATTTTTAGAAATAATGGGCTTCATTTCCCTTTCCCCCTTTTTTCCCTCAAAAGAGGAAAAATGTGACCAGTAGAACTGCAAGCTTTCCAATACCCCTCCATCAATCTATATCAGATCCATTCTGGAGGAACTATAACTAAATAAGGAGCTTTTATAATTCCCATTAATCTTTTCAGTCCTTGTTTTTTTCTCTGAGAATGACAATTTTTTGTGTTGTGTTTATGCATCTGCTAGGACCTGCAGGTGCTGTTCGACACCACTGAGATCACAAGATTTCTGACTCGTCTGACCATAAAACCATAGAAAATTAGGGTTGGAAGGGACCTCAGGAGGTCATCTAGTCCAACCCCTGCTCCAAGTAGGACCACCCCCAATTATATCCCTGTCCAAGGCCTTGTCTAGCTGGGTCTTAAAAACGTCCAAGGATGGAGATTCTACAACCTCTTTGCATAGCCTGTTCCAGTGCTTTACTATGCTCCTTGTGAGAGAGTTTTTTCCCTTAATTTCTAACCTAAACTTCCCTTGCTGAAACTGGAGATTGTTGCTCCTTGTTCTGTCATCAGCCACCGATGAGAACAGCCTAACTCTATCCCCTTTGGAACCCCCCCTTCAGGTAGTTGAAGGCTGCCATGAAATCCCATCTCAGGCTTCTCTTCTCCAGACAAAATAAGCCAGTTCTCTTAGTCTTTCCTCAGAAGTCATGTACACTACCCTGTAACCATTTTTGTTGCCTTCTTCTGGACTCTCTTCAATTTGTCTACATCATTTCTGTAGTTGGGGAGATGGTGGGGGGTAAAACTGCACACAGTACTCCAGGTGTGGCCTCACCAGTGCTGAAGAAAGGTGAAGAATAATTTCCCTCCATCTGCTGGCAACGCTTCTACTAGTGCAGCCTAGTATTCTGTTAGTCTTCTTGGCAACAAGGGCATGCTGTTGGCTCATATGCAGCTCATTGTCCACTGTAACCCCCAGGTCCTCTTCTGCAGAACTGCTGCTTAATCAGTTGGTCCCCAGCCTGAACCAGTGCATGGGATTGTTCCATCCTAAGTGCAGGACTTTGTCTTTGACGTGAATCAGCATACTAAAAGTACAGAAACTCCTTTTCAGGTCACCAATCCTTGGGCCACACAGGTGCCATAGCATGACTTTATATTTATGAAAACATGCACACACATATTCACAGAGTATGTGTATAATAATATGAAAGTGTCACCCATTAAATGCCTGTATTATTCACTTAACTAGCAAGAGAATAAAAGGCAGCTAAAATCTCAATATAACATACATTATTGGCTATCATGATAGACAGCTGTCCAAGTACCTAAAATGAATTATTTTCATTAACGGGGTTTAAAAGGTCTGTGCTTTCAGAAGAATTAAATACACTTAATCTGCATCATCAGCATTAAGTCTTAATCTATCGTAAGAGATAAAAATGCTGGTACTTGATGCTTAGATAAACCAGAACACTTTCAGGATGATGGGATAAGGGTAGAAAAAGAAGCCATGCCCTTCAAGCATAAAATTAAGGCCCTGAACTATTGTTGCTAGCATTGTATCTGAGCCCATGATGACTCCTCTTTATGCTAAGCAGTTGAAATGTCAGAAGAAAATCATAGGTTGGCTTTAGTGCTGAATCTTAAATTAAGTGAGATAAACCCTTTTGAAGTATAAACTTATAATTTTAATTTGTGACTCTCTTTATTTCATATCACAGCCTCAGGAAACCTTTTACATTGTGAACATTACCTGCTATCTGATCTGCCTTTAAATGAGACTTCATCTGTTCCAGAGGGACCAGCACAGAATCTTCTTGATTTTGTTAGCCAACAATTGTAAAGTACTATTAAAGTAATTATTATTTTTAAAATTTAATTGTTTATCAACGGTACCCAGAAGACCACATAAGCTACCTTCTGCAATTCAGTGTAATCAGATACAAGGAAATATCTCTTGAAGACATGATAAAATGATATTTTAGTACTAGAATTGCACTTATGTTTATTTCTGTATTATAATGACAGACAAAAATGGGTTTTGAGCAAAATTGTAACAAAACAGTATTCAAAATAAAAGAATGTAGTTGATGTGATATAATATTTACTATATCAATGCAATTATACTGATATGAGCAGTGCTTTTATTTTTTTCAAGTTTGCTGGAAAATTGTAACAGCATTGGGTAATAGATTAGTATGTGCATTACTGTGCATCAGGAAGTATATTGTAGTACATCATATTAGTATATGTGTTCTATTTGTTCATCACATTAGAATAGCGTATTTTATCACATGCACATTTATCAACATAGTAAAATACACTGGGCTACTTGGTATAGCACAGTTGTTGCCCTGTGGGGTCAGGCCAACTCTCAGGATCTCAATATTGCACTATTAGACAGGATGGCGTGGTGTACAATTGCACATGCACACACTCAAAAATCATTTAGGTGCACACACACTAGGCGCATACCCACATTCTAGGTGCATGTGCCCCCACCAGGCGTGCACACACACATTACCAATTCAGGCACATATACATCCAAAATTACCAGCCTAGGCACATGAACACCTATCACCAATTCAAGCACCTACACATACTATACAGACCAAAAGAAATTAGATCAGAATCAATTACCAATACCTGCCCACCCAATACACATACATGGATCACTAATTCATATGTCATGCACACAGTGGCATACATGTATATCAGTTCACATACATACCACTCACCTACACACACACAGGTGAGATCCTAACTTGGGTGTTGTGGTGTGTATGTATGTGCTTGGTGTACTTTGGATACCTGGGGAATGTTAAGGTAAGAGAGAGAGAGAGTGAAAGCATAGGGGGTGAAAGTCACCAGGACCAGGATTAGAATCAGTAGACTAGAAAGAGAGCTGGGCTGAGGAGCTGAGGCTTGGGGTTACCTTAGGTTACTGCTGGCGGAGACTGAGATGAAAGTTACTGGTCCTGGGATTGGAACTAGCAGACTGGAGGGAAGTTGGGGTAACTTAAGGTTAATTGGCATTAATTGAAAGCAGAAAGCCAGCAGAGCAAAGGAGCAATGCTGGGAAGAAGCCTTGAGGCTGGAGTAAGGAGGCTACAGGGGAGCCGAGAGGTACATGGGGAGAGGAAAACTGGGAATGGGGCTGTGGGGAGGGAGGAGGCTGGAGAACACAGAGACAGAGAAGGCAGAGAGAGATAGGGATTGGGAAGAGGTGGCAAGAGGCAAAAAGTGGCGGGAGCAAGGCTGAGAGTCTGCAGAAAAGGGACAGAGAGGAGGCAAAAAGTGTCGAGAACAGGGCTGAGAGTCAAGAGGGAGAGAGACAGAGACCAGAATTTAAGATAGGGAAGGGACTGGGGCTGAGTAAAACACAACCCAACTTGGGTTACAAATGATAGCAGTTTTACTGAACAGGGGAGATGGTGACATGACATTTTATTGGTTCCTTTGCACTCACACACAGACACACACACAGACAATGGCAGCAGGGGTTAAAGAGGCTTGGTACAGGGGCTGAAGTCTGGGAGAAGAGAGAGAGTCCAAATTGGAGGAGGAAATATGCAAGTGATATCTATCTATCCCAGGCTGAAAGTGGGCCCTCAATGGTTAGTTGGGGTCTCCTTCAGCTCAGTGTTGTTGCCAGGACAGCCTCCGGTGTGGATAGGCGGTGTGACATAGAGCTGGTCTGGTCCAGATGGAAATGGCATTCCCAAGGAGTCAGTCTTCACTACCCCTTTTTATGGGGCAGACTACCTCTGATCTCCTATGGGGAGGGCCTGTCCAGGCAAGGTCAGTCCTGTTCCAGGTGTTCAAACTGAGCATGTGCAGCCTTGGCACAATGGTGGGTTGCCTTGTCTTTTGTTTCTTGAATGCTGAGGGTGGTTCCAAGGGCTTTGGTCCAGGTATTGGTGTTGATGGTTCGGTCATTCAGAGGGAGCTATTTTTAGACCTACTGCCATTGTCTCTCAAGCACCCTCATTTATCCCCATTCAAGTTTCATAGGAGCGGTAGTATGAGTCATAGGTTACACAACCGGGCATGGGGATAAGATGGAGGCTTGACATTACAAGATGGAAACTTGACATGACTTATGTTAACTTACATATATAGGCCTAAAACAGTAATCACACAATATAAATGCAGTAAGAAATCAATACAAACATAATAATTATCACTTATAAAACAGTGGATATTTATATCAAAATAGCAGGGCACTTATTTGCAGAGGGGAGACCAATAAAACTTACTAAAAATAAAATGGTAAAGCTTATCCTACCTTTTAGCTTACTTATACTTATCTATAGGGAATAGAGAGGGAGAGACAAAGTCAGAAATGGTTGGGGATGGGGAGGGAACGCATTTTAAAAGAAAAAAAAGAAAAACGGGGTTTTGCTATGCAGTCATTTGTGCTACAATGCTTAAGGGTTTTGTCAGGATTTTCATTATATTTCTCTATTTTCAGGGGTGTATACCTTAATAATAAAACTTTGCTCCAAGTTGAAACTTGGAATAAACACTCAACACTGAGGAGCACATTTTTTTCCAACAAAATTTTAAAAGGGAAACTCAGGTCAACTGTCATTGTGCTGTATGATTATTTTATCTTTATTGTTGCTCATAACAACAAAAAGTTCCATTGGTAAATGTACTAGGATCTTATTCTCCAGGCAGTTACACCAGTGCGGTGTTGGTGAAGACAATAGAGTTGCACTGACATAAAACTGGTATAACAGAGCCATATCTAGCCCATATTTTATTTTTTTTTGCAGTTTTTTATGGCTTGTGTATAGGCCCTACAAGGAGAGACTATGAGACCTGAACCTGTT
>NW_017729007.1:2861535-2862964 GCF_001723915.1 Gavialis gangeticus | reverse complement strand
CGAGGAGAGGCTACGGGACCTGAACCTGTTCAGCCTCCACAAGAGAAGGCTGAGAGGGGATCTAGTGGCCATCTATAAACTGGCCAAGGGAGACCAGCAGGCAATGGGAGAGTCCCTGTTTCCCCAAGCACTACTGGGAGTAACAAGGAATAATGGCCATAAGTTGATGGAGAGTAGATTCAGGCTAGATATCAGGAGGCACTACTTCACAGTCACGGCGGCTAGGATCTGAAACCAACGCAATCAGATGAGGTTCAATAGGGACAAGTGCAGGGTCCTTCATCTGGGTAGGAAGAATTTTCACCACAACTATATGATGGGTGGTGGTCCACTGGCTGGCACTGCACCTGAAAGGGACAGTATGTATCAGCCTATGTGTTGCGAATAGATCCAGAGAGGTGCTCTTCCCCATCTATGTGGTGTTGGTGAGGCCACAGCTGGAGTACTGTGTCCAGTTCTGGGCACCACACTTCAGGAATGATGTGGCTAAGCTCAAAAGGGTATAGAGAAGGGACATACCCATGTTTAGGGGCCTGGAGAATAGGTCCTATGAGGAGAGACTCCAGGAACAGGGTTTGTTTCATCTGATCAAGAGAAGACTGAGAGGTGATTTGATAGCTGCCTACAAGTATGTTAGTGGTGAACACCAAGATCTAGGGGAGCAACTCTTGAGAAAGACACCCCTTGGGAGGACTAGGACAAATAGGCACAAGCAAATTGAGAAAAAATTTAGGCTGGACATAAGGAAAATCTTCTTTTCCGTAAGGGTATCTAGAATCTGGACCACACTACCAGCAGAGGTGATGCAGTCATCACACTTGGAGGTATTCAAAAGGAGGCTGGACAAGCACCTTGTTGAGTTTGTATTAACCCAACAACCTCCTGCCCATGGCAGGGAACCTGAGGTGATAATCTTATGGGTCCCTTCCATTTCTGTGATTCTATGATTCTATAGTAACACTAACAAGGTAAATAGATACTTAAAAAGCATGCTGTATAAGGTATGCAAATCAAAACATTTGCCTGAGATTTCTCTATTGGTATGGCAATATAAATTAATTTCTGTGCAATTATTTTTAATAGAAAAAACCCCAGACATGAAATGATGTCAGCTATTAGCAAGGAAATCAACAATACCTGTGTGCTAAAGACATGATTATGTTGAGAATAAGCTTCTTAAACTGCTGCAAAAAATATTTATCTATACAGCCATGTGGATAAATGCCATTGCTTTATTTTACATCAGTATTGGTTGTCCACTTTATTTGAAATATCAGTGCAACTAAACATTTATTTCACTAAATTAAAGGCAACCAATATCAGTTGGAGAGCGCATACACTCATTTTCTTTTTTATGGTTCCCAAAATTGATGTTGTTCTTTATGTTGGAAATATAAAGAACATCTGTTTTAAATAATATCAGCTAGCA
>NW_017729007.1:2846931-2856535 GCF_001723915.1 Gavialis gangeticus | reverse complement strand
CCTTCTAGGATGAGATGACTGGCCCTGTGGATGCAGAGAGACCAGTGGATGTGGTATACCTTGATTTTAGCAAGGCTTTTGAAACAGTCTCCCACAATATTCTCACAGCAAGTTAGGAAGTATGGGCTAGCATTTGAATGGCTTAAATGGAAACAATTGAAGGAAGTGGATTTTTTCATGTGCCTCAGAGCAGAAAAGTTAGTGCTACGGCTAAATATACCCATAAAACATACCTGCATGCAATGAACACAAACATACATACAGCTGTAAATTCTTGCTGTGAAGAAAATCATTGCAGTGAAAACAAACCCCCTCCCCTCCACACACAAACATAGAGGACAAATATATGTTATTAAAAACATATCAATAGATCAAGAACAATACTCCAATAATTTTTGTTAAATAGAACAGCATGCAGCTAACTCTATCTTACCATCATAGAAACAGACACAATAACAACTGTTCCATATGGTTTAAGAATGGGGGCTGTAAATGGCTATACTCATCACCATGTCATAAAAATCTTTAGTGATACTTCTCAGGGACCTCCAAAACACAGATTGACCATAACAGAACAATCAGCTTCAGTCTTAGAGACCTCTTATAACATGCTAATCACTGGAGTAGCAAAAGACGCTGGCTATGCTGTGTAAATGGTTTTAATAAGAAACTGGTATATTGGTTTTACTAGGTTTCCTTAGTAAGCAGTATACTCGTTTTCCACTATAACTAGTGCTTGGGTATCACCAGCCTCCCAAGATAATTGTGCATATAAAGCTGCAAGTAGTAGCAGTATCAAAGGATACTTAAATATATATACAGAGAACAGGACTGGAGTCTTGAATCCCAGAAGAAAAACCAACATATTAAAAGTCCATAAAGTATAGGAAGATATAATCACCTGACTTAAGGGCAAATTCTGCAGATCTTCTTATTTTAGTAAGTAGCTATTCTTCTGCTTTGAAGTTAAGTGAGAGATTTCAGCCTGAGGACCAGTAGCAGAACTGGAGGGGAGGGTGCTCTAGGCAGTAGCCCTGGGTACCAACTTGCAGGGCATGGGGTGAAAAAATAGTAGCCACTGAAGATGCCAGTCACAACTTCTGGCAGGCCAGCTGATGTTGCTACCCAGGGTGCAGAACTGCCCTGTTATGCCTCTACTGGATAATTTGTTACTAGTAAGCAAGCCTCAGGAAATTATGACCCTCATCTCCCAAATTAAGCATAATTTTCCTTTGGCAGGAGCAATGGTAACATGTGGGCTAGATGCACAAGAGAAGTGAAGTCTGGCATTTGTACTATCCATAATTTTGTCACTGTGCTGCCAATGGAACCCAGTGCCCTCAAGCCCCTCAAGGTTTGGTAATCAATGCCTGAAGAAAAGTAGATATATAAGAAACAGATCTACAAAAAGTAGCGTGCGGAGCATAAGAAACAATGAGGACAAGGGTGTCTTACATCTAACTTCTCAGAGGGCCTTGTTATACCTTGGACTGTGAGCTGCACAAATGTTGATCAGTGTTAGCTTGAGTCTGGGGCAGTCACATTTCTCAGGCCAGCAGGGACCTGGAGGACTGAAAGGTAAGAATCCCTCCTGCCTCCCATTCTGGGCTTTTCCCCATTGTCCCCTGCTCCCTGGGGCTCCCCTGGTTCCCCCTGCCCACCCCCTCAAGGTTCCTCCCTGCCTTCCTCCCTCTCCTCCCCTTCTCCACCCCTTCCTCCCCCCCCCCCAACTTATTTGTGGCTGCCTGCCCTGCTGTCCTGGGGGAGCAGGCGGGGAAGGGTTAACCTGATTGCCCAGCCACTTTCCCAGAGTGACCATGATTTACACACATTTATGCACCTAGAATGTGTGTGCATATGTACTTATCTGGCCAGCATGTAGTCTGCCGCACACATTCCGTCTACTTGTCCAATCTTCCATGTCCATGCTGCAAGGCTAATAGAATTGTAATCTGTACATAAATGTGAAAAATGCCATTTACCCAGCTAAAAAACTGCCATTGTAGGCACACAAAGTGAAGTAGAATTCTGACCTAGGTATGATCTAAAAATGCTTACTAGCTTGTTTCTCCTAGATAAGAGAATTGGAAAAATATACAGCCGCTTAACACTACCAAGATTTAGAAAATTCTTGTTATGCCCATAAGCAGATCTTTTGGTTGCTTAGGTGTCTTAGATTTCTATAGAATTTAAGTACCTCCAGGGTGGCAAAAACCCCTGCCTCAGCTGAACAGGGGTTTTGAGGATCTAAGTTTGGGACTTAGGTGCCAATGGGAACAGCATTATAGGACATAAGTGTAACCCTTTTGCTGGGCACCAATCAACACCAACAAGGACTGGGTTCACATTTCAGGGTACCCTGTAAATTACACCAGTGGCTCAAGTTCCCCTCCAGAAATTCTGGAATATTAATTTGCTGGGGCATCCCATGTAAACAAAACCCCCTTCTTGCAAGCAGTCTACACACAAAACCCCAAATATATGACAAATAATAAAAATCAAAAGAAAAGAAAACATTAAATATAATTTTAAAACATCATTAACTACAAAGCAAAGTCTATAGGTGGCACCCTTTTGGGGGAGGCTTCACCCATACTCAGGCAGTCTGGGACTTGGGGCTTCCCAATGGTAGTTCTGGGGGCCTGCACCCCTATACCTGCCCTTCAGCAATGGGCTGGAGAGGGGGGCCCACACCAGAGAGTCGTATGAACTGCTCTTTGGGTTCACTGTGCCATGGGGAACTGCTCAAGAGCATGGGTCCTTCATTGCAAGGGGCTCTGTTGCTCTTGAGAAGTGGTAGAGTGCCAATCTTTCTTCCCACAGAGAAGCTGTGTGTATATGTGGGGGGTGACTGTGGCTTCAGCCAGCATGCATGCACCTCAGTATTCCTGGGCTGGATTATATGGCCTGCTGAAATGAAAACTTCAGGACAAAGTCAAAAGGGAATCAGGTTGATTACTGGCTACAGCTGGCCTATCCACACAGCTTGACCGGAGTAAAGGACTATCAAAAGAAAAAAGGGAAAACTCAGGCCTACCTGCTAGGCCTGGGCTACAGGTAATTTTGGTCCACATCTTCACTGGGAGTAGAAAGTTGCAAACCTCAAATGTGATCCAAAGCTCAGTCTTTCTCCAGCTACAAATTTGTGACTTAAGTTTGTCCAGACTAGGGAGCTATGAACCTGCTCAACCAGAATGCAGCTTACTGTGCGTGACCAGTAGCACTGTGGATGCTTCTGCATAAGTGTAACTGCCATTACAGGGCTCATGCACATAAGCATGGATGTTTGTTTCCCTGGAGACAAGTAGCAGTGGCACACCTTGTACTACTGTTACTTGTCCCCAGGGAATGTCCATGCCATGCAGGCTTTGGTGTGTGGCACCTGGTGCTGGCCCCAGCAGCCTTACCTGGAGTCCTGGGGGCCTCAGGGAGCTGCAGCCATGGTAGGAAGCTTGGCCAGCAGCTGGAGTACAGCTGGTTGGTGTGTGCTGCCACTATGTGCACCGCTCTGCTTTTCTGGCATGAGTTTTTTGACCCCAGAGTCTCCTGAGGTACAACCCCCTGTCCCTTCCCCCCCACCATGCTACAAAGCAGCAGCAGGGGGAATGCCTGCATGTGTAGTGTGTGGCACCACAGACAGATCTGTGGTGCCATATACCACACCACACATCTGTGCTCATCTGGACATGCCCTGAGTGTGTAAAATGAAATAGGTATCTGCCTCTGCTTATTCCTGTCCTCATTTTGGTCTTGTGCTTCTGATGTGTCCTTTAATTCTATTATTTCAGTCAGTGTTACTGACTATGGTCAGAAGATGAATCAATTTGCAGCATTTTTGCTCAGCTGTTTAATGTCAAGCTCAGGTCTGAACCATTTAATGGGGAAGCAAATTAAAAGAAAAAGAAACAATGCTTGAAAGATTTGTACTTTCTAATAGCAAATTTGAAACAATGAACACTTGAATTCTACAGAGTCATAGAGAAGTAGGGCTGGAAGGGACCTGCAGAGATCATCTAGTCCAACCCTCTGCCTGAGACAGGATTGTCCCTAACCAAACCATCCCATACAACCATAATATGAACTCTTCATAAGACTAGCATCAACTCTGACATAACATAGCTGTAACACCCTAACTTGCCACAGGTAAAGCAGGGGAACCATGGCAGCCAACATCCTGCATCAATGAAATATTGTCAATATAAGCTCAAAAGGTTCTGAGTAGAGGGCCATGCCCCCTGCTACAGAGGAAGGCAGAAATCCTATGCCAATCTGGCCATGGGGTAAAATTCCTTCCTGAACCCAGACTTAGTGATTGGTCTGACCATGAGCAGAGAGGTAAGACCTTCTAGCCAGGAACCTCTGGCTTTGGTTCCAGCAGGAGCATTGCCACACCCCAGTAAAAATCTTCAGCTTTACCTGTAGCCAACACCCAATGCCTCTGAGGAAGGCTTTAAACCCCCGTGACACACGTAGCAGAAAAGTGTGGGGAGGCAACCAGCACAGGTCAGAAGCATGAGAAATACCCATGGTAGAACATAGACATAGCTATGCTTAGATTTTCCTTGACTAGTGTCCAGTCTCTTCTTGAAAACCTCCAATGATGGAGAGTCCACAGTGAGTCTGTTCCACTGACTCACTATTCTCACAGTGAAGAATTTTTTCCGAACATTCAATCTGAAGTTATTTTGCTGCAAGTTCAAGCTATTGGTCTGTGCCCTCTTCTCTGCAGCAAGAAAGAAAAGGTGCTTTCCCTATTATTTATGGCAGCCCTTCAAGTATTTGAGGACTGCTATCATGTCTCCTCTTAAGTGCTGTTTCTGCAAGCTGAACATGCCTACCTCCTTCAGTCTCTCCTCACATTACTTGCCTTCCAAGTCCTTGAACATCTTTGTTGCCTGCCTCTGGACCCTCTCTAACTTTTTGTCCTTTTAAAAATGTGGAGCTCAAAACTGCACACACTACTCCAGGCCTAACCAGTGCTAGGTAGAGAGGCACTATCCTGTTCTACTTCTTGCACTTAATTGATGCAGCCCAAAACCTGCATTTACTTTTTTGTGAGGCCACATCACAAGGCAGACTCACATTGAGTCTGTGATCTATCAAGACTCCAACGTCCTTTTCCAAACTGCTGCCATCCAGCTAGATGTCCCTAATCAATGGTGGTCTTAGTGTTGTTGGAACCTTGGGCAAGAGTCATATGGGGCCCCTTAAAGGATTAATTTTGATGACCAATAAGCAAGTCGGACATTTTTTATTTCAATTTCACTTTGCCTTATCCATGAAACTGCAATCTTAATACAATATTGATAATACAAACGTTCAATGTAATTAATTTTTATTTTTATAAAGTTTGGGGACCTGGGTGGTCACCCAGTTTGCCCTCCCCTAAGGCCGCTACTACCCTCATTTTGTATTTGTGTTTTTTATTATTCCTTCTGAGGTGTAGCACCTTGCATTTGTCTGTATTAAACTTCATCCTGGTAGCTCTATCCCAACTTTCCAATCTGTTGAGATCCTTCTGAACTGTGTCTGCATCCTTCAACATGTTCACAATCCTTCCCAGTTTTGTGTTATCAATAAACTTGCTCAAAAAGCTTTCTATGCCAACATCCAAATCATTAATAAACATGTTGAACAACACTGGGACAAGGACAGACCCCTGTGGGACCCTACTTGAAACCTCCTGCCATTCTGACATGGACCCATTTATAATTACCCTTCACTTTTGGATATTGAGACAGTTCTCTATCCACCTGGTAATAGTTTTACCCAGTCCACATTTCTCCAATTTATGAGAAGGCCATGCAGAACCTTGTCAAAAACCTTGCTGAAATCCATATATACTATACCCATAGCATTCCCTTTATCCACACAAGTAGTAATTTTGTCAAAGAAGGAGATCAGGTTAATCTGACAGGATTTGTTTTGCATCCATCCATGTTAATTTCTTGTGCTCAGCCTTTCCTCCTTCAGATGCTTGGAAATGGCCTTCCTTCAGATATTCTCCAATAACTTCCCAGATATTGAGGTGAGGCTAACCAGTGTATAATTCCCTACCTCCTCCTCCTTGCCTTTTTAAAAGAGGGGCACTACAGTGTCCCTTTTCCAGTCCTCTGGTACCTGTCACATCTCCTATGACTTCATGAAGATAATTGTCAAGGTTTGGAGATCTCCTCTGCTAGTTCCTTTAGGACCCTGAGATGAAGCTCATCTGGCTCTGCTGATTTTGATTAATTTGGACCCAACAAAAGCTCTGACTATCTCTTTTGCTATCTCCTCCCTCAACTTGCCCCCTTCCTTATCCAGATAATCCCTATTAAGTGTCTGGCAGCTAAATTTTTTTGTGAGGATGGAGACAAAGTAGCTGTTGAGTAGCTCCACCTTCTTTGTATATTTGGTTAGAAGTTCCCCCTGGTTTGTTAACACAGGACCCACAGCTTCCTTCATCCTTCTTGGACAAGTTCTTCATAAAACCATGGCTGTCCATACTTTAATATTTTCCAATTACATTTTTCCCTTACATTTCCTGTTTCTTACTGAAAAATACAGCTTGCACTAATGGAAGGTATTATGTTAGAGTTGTGGGGAAGACAGTGATTTTAATTTGAATGTATTAATAAAAGCACCCCTTCAGCTTCAGGGTACGTAGGTTCAGAAATCTCAGACACTTCATTTTTTAAAGGGAATTTCAGTTCATAGATGCCTTTCGTGATGCGTAGGGGGTATACGTGGGTGCATATCCACCCTGTGAGATCAGCTATGCACCCCCTGGAAGCACCAGCTGCAAAACTGGAAGTACACTTCTGGTTTTGCTGCTGGCTCGGTGATTGGCAGCTGGGGAGCCTTTCCCCCCAGTTGGCAATTGGCCACTGGGGGACCTCTCCTCCATCAGCGATCTGGTGCCCCTCCACACTCAGGATGCCCATGATAGATGCAATATAACTCAAAGAGAAACCTGCCAAAAACATAAGCACCTTTGTTGGTTTGAAGTGGTGCCTGAAATCATAACAAAGTACCAAATTTCACATGAGTTCTCTGGATATCTAAGGGGAGCTCCCTCCTACACTCCTGACTTCTTTTTGAAGAGATCCTAGTGAGCTGCAATTCTCATTATTTCTCTATCACTGGAATATGCTTGTGGGCTTGTGGAAGGAGATAGTTTACTGTAGAGGAACAGACTGCTGAGTAGAAGTTGTGCAGCACTTTTACTTTGGAGCCTTGAAACATTTTTCAAGGTTGTCTCCCTTTCTATCAACTCACTTTTCTCCTGAAGAATGGAACTTTATTTCTAAATGTTGTAGTTCTGAAGACTATTGACTTTTGAAGACTCCTGAGTAGTGGTTACGCTGGGATGGACAGAGTGCACTATTAAAGGAAAAGATCGTAAGAACAGCTGGTATCTGAAATAAGCTACTAAGAGAGACTATGGAATCACCATTATTGGAAACATTCAAGGATAGACCTAATTCCAGTTTGTTTGTAAAGATGAATCATAAGTGTGGTAGACTGATACATTCTGACCCTCTTATTGGCCATCTTCAGGAGCAGATCCAGAGGGAGTGCAGTAGCATGGTTGCACCCTTCCCTTTCAGATTGATCTGGGTGCTGAGGGGAGGCATGTCCCCTCCCCTCCCCACTTTCCCTGCCTGCTGCTGGTGCTTTCCCCACTGTCACAGAGGTGGGGAAAGCTTTGGAGTCACTCTTGCCCATTACAGCCTCACTTTATAGGATCTCGGCTCATCTAGGACAATAACAGTACCTACTCCTGGGGGATCAGGCAGGGTTTTGGCAATTCCTCTACCCACCACTATCACCAGTGTCATTGTCAATGTACCAGCTGGGACCACCCCCAAGCAGACCAACTGGAGCAGACCAACAGGAGCAGCTGTGAAGTTTCCCCTGTCCCCAGGACAGCAAGGAAAGCAGCAGTGGTAAACAGGGGAAGTGGGGAATGGGTGGTGGGAGGAAACTCACTCAGCACGAAGGGAAAGATGCAGGGATTTTTACCTGTTTTGGGGGTTTAAAAAGTCCCTGGAAGCTTTCACAAGTCTGTCAACACTGCTGGGGAGGTGGGGGCGGGGGTAGAAGCAGGGGTATAGCCACCCCTGTAGAATGGGTTGCACTTTCTGCACCCCCTTTGCCAAATCCTGGATCTGCCCTTGGCCACCTTCATAAGATAAAGACATTTATTAGCTAAGACAAGGCAATTTTATGAGTTTCTTTATGATTCTAAAAGCAATAAGAAACTCAGATTATCATTGTGGACATACTATTACCTACTACTCATTTTTAAAAAATTCATTGGATACTATTGATATTTCATAACTTGAAGAGAATTAAATGCACAGCCTTTAGAACTCTAACCTCTCTGTTCCAATATAAGCACAAGTTTGCCTCTGAATGTATTTTTAAGGAATATAAGAAGTATTTATACCTTGAGACTATGGATTTGTATATGTTTTTGGCATAAAGAGAGTTGGGGGAAGGAGAAACAGTTAAATAAATCACTGGGAAAGGGATCATACATCAAAATTCCCACACCAGAATATAAGTCCATCTAAACCAATATCTTCTCTTTGACTTGGGTTACCTCTGAGGAATGCAATTAAAGAACCCATAATACTCCTAATTGTGTTATAGTAAAGCAGTAGGCATTCTGCATCTGTTTCCATAGCAACAACAACATTGCAGAAACAAGTTGTTCAGAGTACAGGTTATGTCATAATAGTACAGGGAACTCTTACCGACAGGATAATAAAACAATGAAAACTTTCTAGGTTTTAAAATATATTATTTATAATTGTACTACTGAAACAATGAATACTCTACTGAGAAGCTCATAGCTCAAAAAAGGTATAGGTGTAAATGAAAGCATTCCAACCTATCTTGTGACAACTTTTTATTAGACAAATGATATAATTTTGCAGGCTTTGACAGGCAGAAGTTTTAGAATCCTCTTAATTTTGACCCCCCCATGAATTATCTGAAAATGTGTAGTAAATCAAAAAGGGAGAGGCAATTTTTAATTTGGATTTCAAATGACAATATCACTTGTATGTTGTTAGAAATTGTTCAGTACATCAGGTGGTGTTCCACTGAGAACGCCATGGATTGAATCTTTATTGATGATTTGCTTTTGAAAATTTGAGGTTCTTATTATATAACCATTTCCTCCCATTAGATTCATTATATAAATTGAGAATTGGCTGAAAAATGCAGATTTTTTCATCATAAATAACCAGTTTTGTATTGGTTTGCAGTGGCTAGTTTCAAGTTCAACATAACAGAAATGAATGGGAAAAGCATTTTACTGAGAATAATAGATAAGCCTTCAAATGAAGGAAATGAGAAAATGCAAGGGGCTTTCTTTCTTTGAAGCATTTAGTTGAACTACCTTAATGGTTAAAGAAAAAGGTACCAAATTAGAACACATTATCTTACTGCATTTGTTACACAGGAACCAACACAGTAGTTAAGGATGCAAAATGGCCTTTTATAAAATCCCTAATTTTTACACCTTCATAATGGTCTTAAATGGCCCCTTTCAGAGGAAACCTTCCATATTGGCCATTGTCCAAATGTGTGTGTGTGGGGGGGGGGGGGG
>NW_017729007.1:2828652-2846887 GCF_001723915.1 Gavialis gangeticus | reverse complement strand
TTTGAGGGTAGGGGGGGCTGAGTCTGAGGTTGCTTCAGTCAGCTGCTTTTGAGTTAAAAGGAGTTTCTACAAAAAACTGCTGAAGAAAATTCAGAATTAAATCTGCAAAAAGGACTTGGGTTCAGCCTTGTAACACCTAAAATGTGTTCCTAGCTTTCTATACATTGTGTAAAGAGAACTAAGGGCACCTATACATGTGCCTGTCATCTGCTTCGACTAACTGAGTCTGCTGGAGCACGTTAATTAATGTGCTCCAGTAGCCTACGCATGATTTCTGTTCAGCACCTCCATGCTTCATAATGGCAGCAGGGGACCTTAAATTAAAGCTCACCACCATTTTTAAAAACAGGATGCTTAATATATGTGATGCTGCTGGTGGTTTACTTAGAGTGGTTCTTGGAGCTACTCTAATTAAAGTGTCCCCACCTCTGACCCAGAGCACATGTACAGGCGTCCTAGATGTCACAGAATAAAGCCACAATAGCCAGAACACTGAGCAGAGAGCTACCTCAATTAGCCGATAGGGAAAAGCAGAGGGCAGGTGTGTCTCAACTTTTGCCCTTCCATAGAATTAAGATATCTTACTTCCCACTATTGAGAGATGCCTCCTTTCACTCATAATTAATGGTGGTGAACTCCTTCCTGAAGACAGGTGTTTATACACTTCTTTTATAAACTGATCAGGGGTCAATTAAAACACTGGTGGAGCTGCTCTTTTACATCATAGTAGTTAAATGATTAGATTAGAGCTCTGGCTCCGGAGCTCTAATCCTATCCTGACTTCAATCCTATCCTCTGCTTGAGTAGGTAGTGTCTGTGTGCCTGCTGACACCTCAACCCACATTTCCTAAAAGAGTTCCCTAATCACGAAGCTATAGACTGTTCTTGGTGGAAGGGAGGAGGGAAGGGGGGGCCACTTTCCTACTTTTGAGGCTATTCTGCTTTACACGGAGTAATGAAAGATTCATTAGGTTAGAAAAACAGGCATAAAGAGAGCATGAATCTCTAACTAGTTTAAGCACTCACCAGGGAGAAGGGAGATATTGGTTTTACCTCCTGCTTTAAGGAATGTTTGTATGTTTTACATGAAACATCCACCGGATAAGACAGTCCAGGGAACAGACTGCCAGTTGAGTGTCCTGGTGACTGGTCCAGAAAGCTATTGTCACACTTGCTCTCTTTGCCTGGCTTTATGAATCTCATATCCTTTTCTACACAGTGAAACAGCTTCAACAGAAAGGATGGAGTTTTTCCGTCCCTCTCTTACTAACAAAAAATAGAATGAAATATAGCCCACCACTCCAATGGCTAGGCCATGCCTCCTAGAAGATGGTGACATTTTTGTCATATCCCCACTCTAACTTATTTAGCAAAATAATGTTTACCCACATCTCTTGTTTTCTAAGAGTGTACCTTAAACACCCTGGTGTTGGATTTTAATATTAACTAAGGCCAATTTGTCTTAGTGAGGCTGTTGTACTTTATATACTAATAAATATTGTTAGTAGTAAGCTTTTGAGTGGGATCCTTGCTAGTAGGTGCGTTTTGTGACCAATTAGGTCATGTCCTGAAGTGAAGATAGTAAATTTGAGAATACTGTTAGGACTTAGGTGCCAAAGACCTTAATGACATTAGGACCTTGAGGTCATGTGCATACTCACTAACAGAAAGAGGTTAAGTGGCTGCTGTGTGGGATTTGTGCTCTCAATGGCGCCTACAAATTGGGCCACAGGCATCTAAAGTGACACTTAGGCACCTACAGCCCTTTGTAGATTTAGTCCTTAGGCTGAAAGTCCACATATTTCTCAATAGGAATGTACACCTTGTTCAGTTTGAAAACAAAAGAATGCATTTGGATATAACAGTAATTATGACTATTCGGATATTGAATACTGATCACACACAGTGGACTCCATTTTATTACATTTACAGGGGAATACTTTTATACAAATAAAGGGCTCCTCATGAACGCTGCATGCCCCCAGAGGCTGGGGGAGCACGGCTTCTGCAGGTGGTGATGGTGCTGTCGGGGTATGGGGGGTGGCAAGCACTGACCAGAGGTTGATGACCACCCGCAGATGCCACTGGCAGTAGCAGTGGTAGCCAGTGGCAATTACAGACTGCCCACAGACACTGCCAGTGGTGTCAGCAGTGCCATTTCATAGGGAGTGCACTGCCACACTCAGGGGGTGCACGGGCACCTGCGTGCACCCCCTATGTGTCGCTGACGGGGCTCCTGCAGATTCAGAAATAATTAAAGCTATATCCTTTAACTCTCTAACCAGTTCTTGCTTTCTTTATTTTTGCACAAAATAATGCTGATATAGAGTTTTACTACTCAATCATGTCCTCAATTCAAAGTTTTCGGCCTCTCTGAAATTATGCATTAGAATTTACTGACTCAAAATCAGCAGATGGTTATATTAGTGTGGGGGAGGTGAACATGTGGAAAATGAAAATAGACAGTTGCACTGGTGGGAAGGATGGAGGAAGAACATTGTGATGTCTGATGTTTGGGTACTTAACTGCTGAGCAGAATCCACAATGCTGTGTTAAATGCCAATTCTCCTTATACATAGGGACAGATATGCATGTGAGAACAGGGACCACAAAAGCACTGACCAGGGAGCCACTGCAGCTAGTGAGTAGGAAATGCAAAGGAGAAGGATAAGTATTAAGCTATGTCCTTCTCAGGTGTCTTACTCTGGCTGAAATAAAGCATTTCCTTCTACTCAGAATTCACAGCTCTGAATCCTTGCTTGGTGCTCTTGCCAATCCTTTCTCAAATCATGACTATAATTTTACCACTCTCCTTTCCCACATGTCCATTTTGTCCAATAGCTGATTGCATTGGCAACATGTTGTGGGGGCAGGGAGGGGCACAGGCCCCCCAGATTTCTTCACCAACAGAGGGGTGCAAGGCATAGGGCTGCAGCCTGAGCAGACCCAATGCCTTTAAGTAATGGGGATGGCAGTATTGGCATAGAGTTGTGTCTTTCTGCTCTGACAACAGCATAGAGGGACATGGTAGTTCTGTGTTAATTCAGGCTGCAAAGGCAACCCATGTACAGGCAGGTCAATTCCTGCTCACAGTGAAATCAGTGGCACTCCACCCCCACCCCCCATCAGCACTTATGCATCACCTCTGGTTTTTCATTCCTAGTGCTCACCCAGAAAATTCACGATGAGGGTTCAATTGTCTCCTCTGCCTGAAGGTATTTGAACTCATGTGTTCCACCTCTCAAACCTGACTACATGGAGATAAGATGTTGGGGAGTTCTTCCTGTTGAAGAGGTGCCGTTTTGCCTGAAGTAATTAAGTGCTCATTTCGCCAGCAAGAATGAGCACAAAACCACATGTGACTGCAGAGTCAAGTGGCCAAAGTTTCTTTTTATGAGGTTCAAATACCCTTAAGAAGAGGAGGAAGCAAATCAAAGACATGTCACCCTCATCTTGTGTGAGCTTCTGGAGAAACACCATCTACTCTAGCCATGATCTGTGTGGTATCCATTAGGTATTCTCAAAGCACACATATTAGATAGGCAGAGGCAATGATTCCTCGGCATTTCTACTTGTTCAGGACTGTCAAAACTAAAGTATTTTTACATATGGCCAGAAGCAAAACTGTGGGCATCTAGGAAAATTTGCTAGGGAAATTCAGGTATGTAACAGAGCCAGGCCCTGTTACTATGGGTATGGGGGATCCTGAATAGTCCCACACCCTGGGAGCACTTCCCTATGCCCATCCCAGACCTGGAAGACAGCTGAGGATTCAGATTCAGGGACACAGTGAACCCCCCAGCAAGGGAGCTAACCCAGGTGTGGCAACTGAGGAAGATCCAGCTATGTGGACCAGCAGAGGGCAGAATAAAAGATGCTGAAAGAAGCATCAGGGTGGCTGCTCCAGCAGGGAGCGAGGATGCCTGGGGCCTAGGTTAAGTTAACAGAAGTCAAACAGCTACCAGGAGGGGCTGAGGGCAAGGCTTCTCCTCTGTCTGTCTGTCATTGGTTAATTTTGTTAGCACAAGCCAGGCAGGCTCTTCAAAGCCTCTGAAAGATAAGAGGCAACCCAGAAGGTGAAGCCTGGGAAGAGCCGCATAAAGCCAGCTGCTGAGCAAAGTGGCAGTTTATTTGTTTAACTTTGTTTGCTTATTTTGCATTTTTAACAAGCCCTGGGTGACTTCATGGTGTTATCTACTAGCTGTGCTGCAGCCCTTGCTAAGTTCCTTCCTTAACAAAGAATACTGAGACTTACTTTTCTCCAGGCCCAAAACAACAGGCTGTTTTATTCAGGAACAAACAACATCTAACTGGGAAGATAAAAGTAACTCTGGAACAACAGAGGGTGGAGTTCTAGCTCTCAAGCTCCAGCCCATAATAATAAAGACTAAAATGTAACCCTTTAATTGCCTAATTACTCCAATCTTCCCCTCTTAATTTACAACCTGGGCTGGACATAAACGTTCAAGTAACTGGGAGCTCTCTATTCTCTGGCTGGATAACACCCCTCCTCAGGAACAGGCCTCCCCTCTGGCCAGGGGAGTATATGTCTGTCTCCAGCGTCTCTGACCTCCGGACTAGGAGAGTTTGTGGCTAGCTCCACAATACTGGGCTCAGAATTCTGTCATTCTACCCAATTTTGGGTCCTCTGAAAACCCATCCTTCTCAGGCAATGGCTCCAGTCCCTCAGGTAGGTTGGTTCATAAGTGGATCTGGTCCTGATGTCATCTCGCCATTTGGCCATTACTGACTCCAATTTTAAAAGATAAGGGTCCCGTTTGTTCTTGAATCCTGCCAGGAATCCAAGTAGGTTGCCAGGTACTGAAATTTTTTGTGTAGACTCTCTATTCAGCATGATACCCGTGGTTGTGTTTTTGAAGCATCTGTTTTTTCCACACTTCTTCCTCCATATTGGCATACAGTAAAACCAAACGAGACCTGATTCTCCTTCCCCTTAATAGCTGGGCAGGGCTCATGCCTGTGGTGGTTTGAGGTGTGACTTGATGTTTCAAAAGGAATTGAGCCAATTTTGTCTCCAAACTTCCTCTGGTCATTTTTCTCATCTCTTCTTTGAAGGTCCTCATGACTCTCTCTGCAAGACCATTCAAAGCCGGGTGGTATGGTGATGTTTGAATGTGCTTAATTCAATTCTTACTAAGGAACTCCTTAAATTCATGACTAGTGAAATTTGGTGCATTATCTGTGACCAATGCCACAAGCAACCAGTGTGTGGCAAAAGTCTGTCAAACCTTGTCACAGGTTGCTTTTGAGGTTGTTGAGTTCATGGGGTACACTTCCAGCCATTTTAAATAGGCATCTATTATGATCTAGAAACTTTTTTCCTAAATAGGGATGGGCATAGTCTATGCGCAGACGAAACCAACGCTGTCCTGGCCATTCCCAGGGATGCAAGGGTGCCTGTGCTGGAGACTGTTGATATACTTGACATTGGGGGCAATGCTTGATCGCTTTTTCCAGGTCTTCATCTAGGCATGGCTACCACACATAGTTGCAAGCCAAAGTTTTCATTTGGGATATTCCAGGATATGCCTCATGTAGTTCTGCCAGCAGTTTCTGTTGTCCTTGAAGGGGGGACTACCACTTGCATGCCCCACAAAATACAGCCATTCTCTATGCTCAGTTTGGTACTTCTGGTCCAAAAGGGCCAAAGCTCTCCTCCTGGATTCGGTTTTGGCCAGCCCGGTAAGGTGTAGCGCATTGCCCTAGACTGGATAGGAACCTGCCTAGTCCACATTTTGATCTGAGAAGCCTTCATTGGTGTCTGTTTCAAATGTTCCAACACCAAGACTACTTCCTGGGGGCGCTCTTCTGTACGAGCTGAGTCCAGTAGTGGCAGTCTGCTCAGGGTGTCAGCATTCCCATGCTGATGGCCCACCTTGTAAATAATCTTTTACTCATATGTGGCTAGGGTCAAAGCCCACTGCTGTAGTCATGCCACTGTCATAGTACTGCTTTATTTTCCTTAAATCCTACCAAAGGTTTGTGGTCTGTTATGATAGTGAAAGCCTTCCCATAGAGATACTGTTGAAACTTCTTTAGGCCAAATATAATAGCTAAACTTTCCTTTTCCAACTGAGAATAACCCCATTCAGCTTTGTTTAGTGTCCTTGAGGCATATCCAATAGGCCGTTCTTCCTTATTGTTCAGTTTGTGGTACAACACTGCCCCTACTCCATAGGAAGAAGCATCACAAGACAAGGTTAATTCCTTGCTGGGATCAAAATGAGCCAAAAATTCTGATGATTTAAGTAGCCTCTTAGATTCTTGGAAGGCTTCTTTTTGTCTGCCTCCCCAGTGCTGTGAGGTTTCTTTCCTTAAGAGGTGCTGTAAAGGTTCTAAGAGAGCTGACAGGTTTGGAAAGAACCGATGATAATAATTCAGATATGCCTGAAGTTCTGACGTGTTTTGTGGGGCTAGTGCCTTTGCAATAGCTGTGACTTTAACTGCCATGGGGTGAACTCCCTCCTTGTCAATCTTATATCCTAAGTCCTGCATTACAGGCCTCATGAAAAAGCATTTCTTTTGTTTCAAACATACCCAGCCTTTGAAATACTCTCTTGAGTGTTGCCAGGTGTTCCCTATCACTTTTTTCTGTGATGAGGATATCATCAATCCTCACCACTACCCCTGGAATCTCCTTTAAGATGTTTTCCATGACCAATCTATTATATTGGTCCAAGCCCTTGATGATTATAGTGAATTTCTTACAGTCCCCCTCAAGTTCCATCTGTTGATAAGCCTGGGACATGTCCAATTTGCTAAAATGCTGGCCTCGTCCAGGCACTTCTAGCAAGTCCTCAGTGCATGGAATCGGGTAGTGGTCTAACTTAGAAACTTAACTGACTGTGAGTTTATAGTCCCCACAGATACAGGTGGTTCCATCGGGCTTGGGCACTGCTACAGTGGGTGTTGCCCATTCAGCAAACTGCACAGGGGAGATGATGCCTTTTAGGTCCAATCTATCCAATTCTGTTTCAATTCTCTCTCTGAGGGCATATAGAACTGGCCTGGCTTTAAAATACTTTGGCCGACTGCCCTCTTGGATATAAAACCAAGTTTTTATTCCCTTCAATGTGCTTAACCCCTCTTGGAATACTGCAGGGTAGGCCCCCAGGATTTCTTTTAGGGTTGGCATTTCCTGTAAGTCTAACTTACATATTTCTTCCCAGTCTAGTTTGAGTTTTTTCAGCCATGTCCTACCAAACAAGATGGGCCTTTTACTACTCAGGCCTTTAAGGTTTTCTGTTGTCCTTTATATGTAATGGGGACACTTACTGATTCTATTACTGGGATGTTTTCCCCAGTGTAAGTCTTTAGTTTCACTCTTCTCTTTCCCAAAGGACCCCAGCCTGCTATACACTGTTGATGAGTCTCTTCATTAACCATTGTGACAGAATCCCCTGTATCTATTTCCATGCATACAAGTTGATTATTTAACTGTACAGTTACTCTGTAAGGTTCCACTTTATCCTCCATTATGCATGTGTACCTCTTCATCTGCCTCCTCTCCCTCATCCTCCTGTATATGATCAGAATTTTGCTTTCTTTCCTTTTCTTTGGCCTGACCTTGTTGTGCAGCCAGATAGCCCCCCTTGCATTTTTTTGCTAAGTGTCCCATCTTAATGCATTTATGGCACTGGGACATTTTTTGTCTGCAAACTGAGGTTGAATTCATGCCTCCACAGTGAAAACATCTCTCCAAGTCGCTAAACTTTTGTTGAGAACTTTGCACTTGGTTTATTGGCTCATGTTGAGTTTCTTTATTGCCTAAATGTAAACCCTGTACATTTTTCACTGCTGCTTCCATGGCAGTTGCCACCTTTACAGCTTTGTCCCAGGTCAGGTCCTCATCTGCAAGTAATTGTTTTTGGATTTTTACATCAACTCCACAAACAAATCTCTCTCTCAACATATCCTCTAGGACATTTCCAAAAGTGCAGTGTTCAGTTAGCTTTTTGAGCGCAGCAATATATTCTAAGATTGATTCACCTTCTTTCCTCGTTCTGTTATGGAATTTGAAACGTTCTACAATAGAGTTTGGCTTTTGAGTATAATGTTCAGATAAGATCTTTTCCAACTCTGCCAAATTTTTATCTCCTGGCTTTTGAGTTTGCAACAAATGTCTTAAAATGGAGTATGTTTTGCTGCTACAAACACTGAGAAATATTGCTTTCTGTTTGTCCCTATCAGTTATTTCATTAGCTTGAAAATAATGGCCCAATCACTCAATACACTGTTGCCAATCCTCAGTGTCTGGATTAAATTCCTCAGTTTTCCCATGGAAAGACACAGCTAAATTTTCTCATCACCACTGTTAAATTCCTAACTTAACAAAGAATACTGAGACTTACTTTTTTCCAGGCCCAAAACAACAGGCTGTTTTATTCAGGAACAAACAACACCTAACTGGGAAGATAAAACTAACTCTGGACCAGCAGGGGTGATACAGGCACCTACCCAGGAGATCTTCAAAAGGAGACTAGACACACAGGGTGCTGGGGTTATTTGACGCCAGCAGTCTTTTCTGCCCAGAGCAGGGGTGGGGCTGGACCTGATGAACTCACAAGCTCCTTTCCAGCCCTAAACTTCTGTGAATCTGTAAACAGAGGGTAGAGTTCTAGCTCTCAAGCTTCATCCCATAATAATGACTAACAATTTAACCCTATAATTGCCCAATTACTATAGCCCTGAACAGTGTCCAGAGCCAAAGCTAGCAGCAAAAGTAAAAGTAGTCAGCTCTGCTAGCATGATCAAACATGTCTGCCTGTGATCTACACAGAAGCTACCCATAGCAGCGTACGAGGTGCCTATAGATTTCTAGTGATTCCAGGGTTAGGTAGCAAATGTATGGACATTTTACAGGTCTAACTTTTGAACTTTGAGACCTTAAGCACCAGTTAGCTACCTGATTCCTGCGTAAGTCCCTTTATATACAGTATATTTGGACAAACAAAACAGTAACTTTATTACAATTTAGGGACTAAATCATTCAAAAAGGTTTAAGCTCTCAGAGGCAACAGCCTACTTCATTAGATGCTACTTCAGAATCAGGTTTTTGCTTGTAGCCGTGTTGGTCTAAGTACATAGGCAGGCAAGCTTCTTTGGGTAGATGTGATATCTTTTATTAGACCAAGTTCAGAGTAAGTATTCTTGAACAACAAATTTTTAAAAACCAACTTGAAATTGGAATTGCAGAATAAGAAATCATCCACAGACTAGATTATGTTAAGCATGGTCCCAACAGAGATTCTGGATTCTTCTTCTGTTATCAAGACTAGCTTTTGTAACACTTATGTCCATCTATAGGTTAACTGATTTGTTTAGTCCAGTGGTTCTCAACCATTTTAGACTTGCAGCACCCCTCCATAATTTTTGTGATTTGAGTGGCACCCCATTTCAAAAAAATGTCTTCTGAGTTGTAGTTAAATTGGTTTATTCCTTTCTATTTAGTATTCCTTCTAAGTCCATTAATAGCATCTGACAAAGTAGGCTGTTGCCTACAAAAGCTTATACCTTTCTGAATGAGTTAGTTTCTGAGGTACTACCCTGCTCCGCCATCTGCAGACTAACTTGGTAATTACCTCTTTCCCTTACCTTTGAAATACTTTGACCATTTTCCTGCTCTTTTTCTCTAACTAAATCATCACAATGCTTTCTATTCTTTACTTTCTTTTCAAATGTGCACACAAAAGAAAATGGAAAACTTTCAAGCTCAGAATTTGCACATTATTATGTTTCAGTGTAGAATTAATCTTTATATTAGGTTAAAATGCCAATACAACTTTATAATAAAAGGACAGGGTCCTATTAGAGTAAACAAACAGCTGTTTGCTGAAAAATTGCAGTTTTAGATCCCAGCCTTGTCTCCAACAGAAGTCAGAGGCAAAAGTGCCGCTGATTTCACTGCAAGCAGGAATTGACCTGCCTGTACATGGGTTGCCTTTGTGGCCTGAATTAACACAGAACTACCATTATTTTCACAGTGCCATTGGGATATGTGGAACTTCCTAGAAATGCAGGAAGCCTTCCTGCTTTAAAAGAGTTTACATTCAAAATTACACACACACAGGCTGCATCTACATGAAATACTGACTGTGCAGTAGCCCAATACTACTGTGAAGTAGTATTGGGCTGCTGCACAGTAGTGTCACAAAAGAGACATTTGTTGGTGCTACTATGGAGTAACTTGGGTTACTGTGCACTTATTTAGTACTTGCTTATGACACACACACAGACAGACATACACACATGAACACGGATACTATGTCAGCAATGAGAGGAGGATCAAGGAAAGTGTGGCTTCTTTACTGAATGGGGGAGCCAACCTAGTGGCAGATGATGGAAAAAAGGCTGAAGTACTCAATGCCTTTTTCTCCTGAGTCTTCACAGCCAAGGTCAGCTCCCAGACTACTGCACCTGGCAGCACAGTTTGGGGAGCAGGTGAGCAGCCCTCAGTGGTGAAAGAACAGGTAGGGACTATTTCAAAAAGCTGAACATGCACAAGATGCAATGCAGCTGAGGGTGCCGAGGGAGTTGGCTGATGTGATTGCAGAGCCACTGGCCATCATCTTTGAAAACTTTGATGATTTGGAGAAAGCCCAGATGATTGTAAAACGGCAAACACAGTGCTCATATTTAAGAATCCTGTGGGGAGCTGAGCTGGGGCCAGGAGGTGGGGATTGGGAGGGAGCAAAGAGAAGTAATGGCTGCATGGACACTTAGCAGCTGCCCAGCCCTGGCATAGCTTCCTACCAGCTGGAAGCTGCACTTGCTCGACTGCTGGGAAGGGCAGGGCTGGGAGAAGTAGCAGGGAAATCTCCTTGCCTTGGATGCACCGCTGAAGCCACCTGGCCCATGTTGGACCACAGTCAGGTTGTTCCTGCCCACAACTTCTTAAAGGTTGCCAGCCACTTTAATAGACTATTCTTTTTAGCTGCAGAAGACAGGACAAGAAATTACGGTCTAAAACTGCAATAGGGAAATTTAGATTGGATATGAGGAAGAACATTCTAATTTTGATGGTGATTAAGTGCTGGAATAGTTTACCTAAAGAAACTATGGAATCCCCAAATAAAAATGGCTTGTTGATACAACCCAAGGACTGAGTTAACATCATGACCGGATCAATAAAGAAATATTAGACTGGAAATCAGTTAAACAAAACTGGTCTTAAGGAAAATAGACCTATGTGGTAAATAGAATGCAGAGAATGGTATTTTCCACTAATCAAACCTTTTGGGAACCTCAACATATCGGGTCAACCAGGCTAAGGCATGGTTTGATGCTGATACCAGGGCAGCTAAAGTGAAAGGAAGATGGTTTGCTATCACTCCAAATATCTCCAGGGATTGCAAGTTTCTCTCTAACACTATTGACACTTCATTGTCTTGATCTTGAAAGGTATTCTAACTACACTAGGAAAGACGGAGAGAGACCTGGATGACATAGAACTTCTACTGTCCTCTACTAAGACATGAACGTCACTTGGAACCAGAGACTTGGATTCGTCCTGTTACTCTCTCAGTTTTGTGTCCTACTTCTTCCCTTCTTTTCTCTTCTCTCCTTTTGCCTTCTTTTCTCTAAGGGTATAATTCTATTTCACTTTATGGGTTCACTTTCCAGCTGCATAACTGACATTTTTTGGCTCATGCACAGTTTGTGCATGGGTAGCCATGGATACATTCTGGATGGGTAGCCATTACATCACAGCTACTGAGCATGCACAGTAAGCAACACACAAACCAGGCAGGCACATGACCATATATGCATATATGCTGGAAATATGCAAGTCGCAAAATTCAATTCAGCAAAAAGCCAAAACATATGCAAAAATAACCCTCCCATGATTTAGTTCAATAGGCAAGGACAAAAGGCATTTGCCCAGGAAGTTGGAAACCTAAATTCTAAGCACACCCCCTCCCCCTCCTTTTCCAACACAGAGAAGGCCTGAACCTACTTCTCTTTGACTTTCCCAGTATGGTACTGTAACCACCAGGTCAGGTGTTTACCACCCACAGCCTTGAAACTGAGCCCCTGCACTTGCCAGTTAATATTCATTGGATACAATGGATGGAGAGAACTGCTGTTTCTGCTCTGATGGAAGCAAGAGTGCAGGCCTTGTCCCTTGCAGGGTACCATCCATCTCACTAAGCTATTCTAGTTTATTCACATCTTCCTGGTCTCATGTATCTCCCTGTCTTGGTTCACAGGGGCCCAGCTTCAAAAGGAGAGCTAGAGAAGGGGATGTTAATAAAATGCAGCTTATAGTTTGGTTGTTACAGAACTACTGTAGGAAGTTAGATAGTTATAGGTTCAACCACACTCTGGTTGAGGGGCAAGTTAGAACCCAAGTCTCCTGCTTCCTGGCTTTATGTCCAAAGTATTCAGATAGTAGGGCGAAAGCACTGGAGGATTGTTCTCATTTTATTTTTTCAAGACTCATGCTCAGGTATGCACATATGTAGCAACATGCCTAACAGCTAGTGTATAGGCTACTGAACATACTCAGCAGCTGTGTCCTTGGATAACAGAACTGCAAACTGTGTTTAAATGCCAAAATTGCCACTACATAGCCAAAAAGATGCCATTTGTGTGCATAAGGTGAAATAGAACTCTGCCCTAACCATCTAGTTTACCTGCCCAAGACTACATTTATTGCAATACTGCTGTAAGCCCATGACCAGAAAGGCAGCTATATAACCTTGAACAATTTGATGCTGACACAAATTTAGGAAGTCTTAGGGTACCTGCTAGGACAGTGTGCTCTCCCTATATTTCTTCACTAGTAATCATGCAAATAAGAGTCAGCACCATAGGCAGAAACTATATTTTTATCTTTCCTATTGACTCTCTCTCCCTTTGAGAATGTTTGTTTAGTCTTAAAGGAATCAGGACTGGCTTTCAATTACAATAGCAACAAACAAAAGCTCCAGACTGTCTCAACTAATTTTTCTCATTTTCTCCAAATATGACAGTTATTACTGCCTAAAAATTGTCAAACAGAGGGTTTGGGTGTTTTTCCCTTATGAAAGCTCTCTGCCACTAAAAGGGAAGGGAATAAGGGATAATATAAAAATGAAGACTTTCTTTATACTTTCTAAAGACTGTTTTTTCTGTCCTTTTTCAATATCTTTCACAGAAAGTTAAAAAAATTATGAATGCTAATTGTTGCCACAGGGAAGGCACCAGTAGAATGGATAAGTGAGCTCACTGTGTATATTCATTTCTCCAAACTTGCACTAAAGGCTACTCCCAGTTAACCCACATTGTAAATGGAAAGCTGGGCATTCAGGCCAATGAGTCAAATGCAGCCAGATAGTATGTGTGCCACTGGCTACAGATACATAGTGAGACTTACGGGGGCTAACCTGATGGGCCATCAACATTCAGAATGGACATCTGTCTTTTTTCCCCCCCTGTATTATTGCTACAGGATTATTCAGACCAATGTCTGTGCTTAAAATTTCAAAACCTTGAATCTGTTCCATAAAAATAGGCACAAAAACATTAATTAGATTAGGATGCCGATTTTGAAGCACTTAGGCAGTAATACAACAATTGGTAACAATTGTGGCAGGAGGCACAGAAAGAGCAGTCCTTGTGATTTTGGGCTGGCCAATTCCACCACCAGCTGGTCCACAGCTTCTTCATATGTAGGTCACTGCAGTCTGGAGTACAGAACCACCCAGCTATGTACCTGCAATTAGAACCTCATTTTAAAGGGTAATTAGCATAATATAGTAGTTTATATTTCACAGTCCAACTCCCTTTCACCTCGGTTTATAGCCGAAAGGGCATGGCACTTCTGTAAATCAGACTTAAGCTTCTCAAGTTAGCACTAGAAGATGAGGAATACACAGAAGTTTTAAGTGACTGGTCACACTGAAACACTCACTAATTTATGTAATGGCAGGTTCAGCATGCAATTGCCTTAACTAAGAGCCTGCCCTTTCTCCATTCACCTTCCTTCACTATACACACTCATTAACTTCTACAAGAAGTGATGCAGGAATTCTACAGACATTTTTTATTACTACAGTCCCGACTTATCCCCAGCGGAAGTCCATTCTGTGCACTGAATGAGACATGGATTGTACACAGTGTATAAATATGAAATCATGAAATTAAAGACTATATCATAATGTATGAACACATGGGCCGTAATTAAGGTAGCACATTTTTAAAAGCCAACTAGAACAAGAAAATCAATCATATAGCATTGTACTATTACCCACCCAAGTCATCATTAGGGTGAGGACGTTCAGAACCTCTACACAGATTGCTGTGCTCTAGGAGGTTCCATTCTGCCACCCAATCTCCAAGTAGTCCCGGTGACTTTTTCTCTCATTTCCTCCAGCTTCACCAGACGTCTTTTCCAAATCAACCTTCTCCCTTTGATTCCATCTGACTTGAAATAAGATAGGTTCCTTCTCCACACTATCTGGGTACAAGCAAGAGTATCACTGACAACCAGGAGAGACATTCTTATTGATCTCTGTTGTACAGCCTGGCCCCACTCAGAGTTGGATTGGCTGGGAAGAACCGAACAAAATTTGTATTTGTTTCATAACACTGAGTGAGCATGTGTTGTCATACTTTTGGGATAGGTATATGAACTGGTGGTCACCATTTTGAGCTGTAAGAGGCACATCATACTGAGTGGAGATGGAGTCTTAGATTTTTTTCTGCTTTATTATGCACCTGAAAATAGATTTTTTTTTCATAATTTGGTCAGTCCAGTGACTAGAGCTGATTTTTGTGGACATGGTGATATCATGAACACAAAGGCTAACTTCTTGCCCAAATTCAAGCCAGAGGGCTAAACCGGAGGAATGTGAGAGATTTTCAAAGCAAAAGTCTAAAGAACTTCAAAAAACTACACTTTTTCATAGCCACATTCTTGGAAATGGCTGAACTCTTTTCCCCGTAAATAAGTTTAGCCTTAGGTAGGCATTCAGTGTGTTAAAAATCCATTCTGAATGGTTCAAGTTTTGCAAATCCTAAACAATTGAAAATGTGATGGGAAGTGTCTGGCAGTCTCATTAAGATGTAGCATTACCAGCCCTACTTATAGCTGGACACACAACAGACGAACAGACATTTGAAGACATGATAAACAGAGGCAGAAGAATGACACCAGCTAATAGGGGGAGAGGAAGAAAAGATCGTCATCTTTTACAAGGCAGGCACACTGTTTCTTTCATATCTTGCTTGTATGTTTGTACATTTTAGTGGTCAGTTGCAGAAGTGGTGGTAGATAGGGTCAGAGAAGATTAATAATGGAAGAAAGCTGAAAGAAACACAATTTTTAGTACCAAAGTCTAGCATTTGTAGAATATCAGTAGGCCTGATAAAACAAGCTGTTACAAAGGTTCATTTTGTCCTGGGTTTTGAAAAAGACTAGCTATCTCAGCATTTCATCGCTATCTGTTCAGCAAAGTTTTGATGAGATTTAGGACATTTTATGACTTAGTTGCTTTGGCAATAACATGTGAGAACAAAAGTATGGAAAAGGGCAAGAAAAACGCTCAGCACTTTCATTTTCTCCAAACAGTACCATGTATTTTATTTACATTCGCATTCTATATTTTGCTTGCAATTTTTGGAGAGTTTGCCTTTTGGCATTTGTACTAAATTAGACGTCTGCAAAATTGTTCACTGCTATTAGCATCATTATTTAGATATGGTAGGCTGTTTACAGGCATGCAGGAGAACATCACACTTGTCACAGAAAAAGAAATTCTAGAATTTTCAACTTGGGTATAGCAGAGCTGCCTTCTAATCCTCAAGTGGACATTTTCTTGCCCTATAAAAGTGGGTCAATTGCTTCTTTGTAGTATTGTTATCCATTTGTAAATGGCAGAGTGGGGGTCAGGAGCAGTGAAGTGTTTTGCAAATCTGGGATAAAAGCAGCTCATGCAATGGCATAGCACCCCCAACTCAACATCCAGGACTAGTACCCCTGTCTTTTAAATTGCTCCTTCTATTTGATAGCCTGTTCTCAGCTTCAAATTAACATGGCTAACTACCTTACTCTGCTCAATATATTTTCAGTGACATTCTACTGGAGTAGCTGGGGACAATATATGCCACCCACAGCACTATTCCTCCTATTCATTTTCCACATACACTATGCCCAAATGGAGAAGCTTGTTCTATAGGGTCTGGGACAAGGTGGGTAAGACCCTTATCATATTTCTTCACAGAGAAGTAAGACCTGTGTAGAGAAGAGGGTTCCCTCTCATGTGTTGATTTAAAGGGAATAATTTCTTCCCTGTTTAGGAACAAATGATTGAAGAAGAGATTTTCATTACACTAAGAGATGAATAATGGGTGTTTTAATGAGTTTCTGTATATGGATTATACCATAATAGAAAAATATAGCTTTACAGTTGTTTTGATTGCATTTTCAAAAAAGACTTGACAGATACATGCTTTGTTGATACATTGGTTCTTGGGAATCCTCTCAATGTCTCTGCCTGTTTGTATAGTAGCAAAGATAAAATCATCCTATTAAATTTCAAAGCAAGGTCTTAACTTCAGCTCTCACACTGTTTAAGATGAGCTACCAAAAAGAATGGAAAATATGTTTATCTGTATTGTGCTGGAAAGCTAAATCCTTTGTTAAACTATATCAAACACAAACAAACAAACTTCTTGAGGTTTGTTGTTCAGATAAAAAATACAAATTTTAAACATTCTGTCATTAGTAAAAATATTTTCCTTAGCACTTTCCAAACCAACAAGGCCCGTCTGCATGCTGTCTTTTGGAAAGAAGTGAACAGTATTACCACTGTCAAGTCCCCCACAGAATCTTGCGATTGATTGCAAAAGCTTGGAATTAAAACATAACAATGAAATAAATTGTAAATAATGTAACAATGAATTAATTGTAAATAATGAATAATGAACTCTCTATTTGCCTAGTAACTTTTGCTCTATTCTCCTGATCACTTCAGTACAGCAATTCTCAAATCAGATTGTCATGATACCCTGCAGTGCCATGAGATCCTTTTAAGGGTGCTAAGGAGCAGTGCAATATTAACATTATTAGGTGTGCTAATAACTACATGATTCACAAGATAAACCCAGTGATTTAAAGTAAAAATCTATAGTGTCACAAACATTTTTATCCCCTACCTATTGTGGTCTTTCCAAGTTTTAGATATAGCTATACACATATATACATATACACACACACATACATATCTCCTCTCTCTCTCTCTTTCTCTCTCTCTCTCTCAGACACACACACGTATATATGTATATACATATGTGTGTGTGTGTGTGTGTGTATGTATGTATATGTGTATATATGTATATGTACTATATGTATACGTATTTAGTTAGTTATAGAATTGCTCTATAAGTTTTTAGCCAGAAAAGAAGTGAAACCTAAGAGCTGGCATTTTCTCAGGGGCACCTTTAATCTAAAAAGGTTGTGAATCACTGCCCTGGTATCACTCCTTTGCACCTATTCAATTTTGCATTCAACCTCATTGACCATAGGTGATCAGAATGGCATGTAGTATTTCAGATGAGGTCTCACTAGTGCCTTACACAATACCATTAATAATTATCTTCAGAGGCATAACAAGCATGATTTATATTCTAAGCAAACCCTGTGAGAGAGTGGGGGAGTATAGCAAGGACTCCTAACCCCTGCTACTTGAGGGATAGGGAACCAGCATTGGAGGGCTGCAATGAAGTAGGCAGCTGGGCAGGAGTTAGCTGCAGAAAAACAAGCAGTTAGGGAAAACCCCTAGGTGTAAAGGGTGGCAGGGGACAGAGCAGTGGCAGCAACTTAATTGGTTAAGCTATATCACCCGAGGGCAGGCTGGGTATTTGGCTAATTAGGAACCCCTGGCCAAGGTGAAGGTCATATGACTCCAAAGGGGAGAAGCCCAGCACACTAAAAGTCTGGCCCCTCAACCAGAGAGCTCAGTCTGGCCTTGACTCCTGCTTAGCGTAGAACTCCTACTGGCCTGAGTGCCAACCAAAGGGAGCCCAGGCAGCACGAGACAGGGGGAGACAGGGGCCCAGACCACATGAGATGGGGTGCAGGGGCCCAGTGCAAGATAGGATGGGTCCAGAGCACATGGGGAGGGTGGCCAGGGATCAACAGCACACAAAAAGCGGGGGCAGGGGCCCAGAGCACAAAAGATGGGGTGGGGCCAGAGGTCCAGAGTACATGAGATTGGAGTGGGGGGGGGGG
>NW_017729007.1:2822823-2828405 GCF_001723915.1 Gavialis gangeticus | reverse complement strand
GGGGGGGGGACCATAGCCCCATAGTGCATGAGATGGGGGAGGGCAGGGGCACAGGACATGCAAGTGCAAGATGGGGCTGGGGCCAAGGAACCAGGGTCCAGGGCAGTGGACCTGGGCTGAAGGGTGCAGCCAGAATAAAAGGACCAAAGCTGAGAAGGCTGAGGCCCAGACAGAGGTTCAAGACCTGAGGGCCAAAAGCTGCTTTGAGGCCAGGGTTCTTCCTCTGAATGAACTAGAGTAGCACCTGTGAGGTATGGACATGGATCTAGGGGAGGATGGAGGATATCAATTGCTCCTTAAGGCACTTAGTGCCAGAGGGGTCTGAGCCACAAAAAAAAGACTGTTTGCGGTGGGGTCAGAGCCCTGGGGGAATGGAAGGAAGGGGATGGAGAAAGAGAGCGACAGAGAGAAGACGGTGTGGCAGAATCAGAGCCCCAAGTCAAGTAGGTAAAGTTAACGCCAATGAGGAGCAGAGAACTAGAAAGACCACCCAGAGCTCACTAGACTCTGACCCCTCTTCATTAATACCATCAAGGCCTAGCAAGCAAGGCAGCAGGGTGAGCAGGGCAGAACTAAGTTGGTTACCAGGGGTCATCACAGATACCCTTAGGGCATGTCCTGTCATGGGGAGGCCTTGAGTGGGGGGGTGGAAGAAGGGGTGGGGAAGAGATTTGCACAGGTTCTGAGAACAGGGGTAGGGGGGTGCATAAGAGTCTTACTCATTCCAGGATCTCCAAAACAGTGTCCCGCTGTACTGCTCACACTATTGCATGCTTTGCCCCCACCTAGCCCTGGGTTTTGCTCTTAAAACAGGAGCAGCAGGGTGTCTGTGCACTGCTGTTGTTGATGTAAGAGCAATGGTCTGGGGCTGCTTTTGCTGACAGGGCACAAACTGTATGGGAGGGGGGACAATTCTAGCACTTCTCCTAAATTGGTGTTTGGGACTGGTGCACCTTTCATCCAATCCTTGTTACACTACTGCTCTTCTTTACTGGAAATACTTTATTTAATGCATCATTTTTCTTTTTTTTCACAGTCACGTCACATTGGTGTTCATTCAATCTTTGATCAGCTAGTACCATGTTCTTCTCCTTATCTTTCATTTCCAGCTGATAAGCTCTTGGTTTCTAGCAGTTCTTGTTATTAGTCCCTACGTGTATGACCGTAAAACTTTTTACTTTTAAATTTCATCCCATTTCTATTGCTCCAGTCACAAGGTCATTACATTTTCCTGTACTCCACTCCTCTGTATTAGCTTTCATCCTTCCAATATGGGTCACCAGCAAACTTCTTACCACATTACTACTTTTTGTGCCAAAGTCATTAATGAAAATATTAAAGATAGGTCTCTGAGGAACTCCCTTAATATTTTCCTTCCAACCCAATAGTTCTCCTTCTGGCACAGGCCGTTTTTATCTCCACCTTATGGTTCTTGTACTAATATCAGTCTTGTTGGGGTTAACTAATATTTCTTCCTGTGGCATGTTATCAAATCCTGCATTTCCATAGCCTAAGCAAATCAGTTATCTAACTAAAGAAACCAGGTTTATTTGTCACAATGTAGCTTTGGAAAATCCATACTGTATTTTATCTTATTTTCTATTTATTACAGTAGCTTCATTCTGAAGCAGCAGCAGAGAAGGGCCTGAGTCCTGACTACGGCCCCCCCCCCCCAATCCCCACAATTTGTTGACCTGGACAGTTGATCCAGAGGTATACGCCAACATTAAATCATTAGCAAGGATCCTGGTTTTGTCTGTTTAAAAATCCAAAATTCTCTGATTAAAAAACCCCAAATCCACATTTTTATGCATGTAAAATGAAACACCACTCTACACAGATATCAGTTGAAGACAATGTTGTATTACTATATGTACAATTTTAAAGCAATTCGGAAGACTACCAATGCCTCAATCATTTTAATGAAATACATTTTAAATACCTATCAATGTTAGTATTTTAAATTGGTTTTTTTTATCATAGAAAATAAGAGCTTCCCCTGACGCCTTCACTCACCAGGATGTGGTTCCAGCTGTGGCTGTCTTCCCCATTGCTTTGTGGCACTGGGCAGCCTTGATATGATGATGCCCTGCCCCTGCCCATGCTGTTGCCCCTCACTCCCAACCCATAGCCACCCCCGCCTCCAGCCCTGCTAGTGCCCCTCACTCCCAACCCACAACCCCCTGGCCCTACCAGTGCTCATTATTCCTGATCCACAGTCTCCCATCCCTGCTGGTGCCCCTCTCTCCTGACCCACAGTTTTCCACACCCCAGTGCCTCTCATTCTTGACCCCTGGCCCCAGCCCCCCAGTGTGTGGGGAAGGGGGAGTGTGAGCATAGGTGATGCCATGGGGAGGGGGTGTCAGAGACCTGTGCTTACTCAGATTTCTGTGCCCACAGTGGGGCATGGGTCATGGGGCTGCAGGAGCCACCTCCATGGCCCAGCAGGTGGGACCTGGTGTGGGAGGGAGTGCCACACTGCCATGGCCACTAAGGTCAGGGGTGGTGATGGTGGTGGTGCAGTTGTGACCCCCCATTACTGCTGGGTGGACAAGGGGTGCCTTACTTTGGTGGCTATAGTGATGCAGCACTCCCTCCTGTGCTGGGTCCCACCCATTGGGACATGGAGGTGGCTCCTACCTGGAGCTGGTCTGGCCAGGCTCCAGTTCTGCACTCTGCTGTAGGTGCAAAAATCTGGGGGGGGGTACATGACCTCCCAACTCCCATGACACATTGCCTGTTCCCCCCTGCCCCCATGCCCCTCTACCCTCCCACACATTGCCTATGCCCCCCCTGCTCCCATAGACTTACCTGGAGAGAGCTGCGGGAGCTTCTTTCTGCCATAATGCCTGGTTATCACATGCATGTATACTTGTGCATATGCACGTGGTGCCCACTGCCCCCCGTGTCCCTCTCCCCCCAACCCCAATCAGGCCCTGGCAAGCTGGAACTCTTCCAGCCTGAAAGAGGAAACCTGTAGTTTCCCGGGTTTTTCTCCTTTAAAAGAAAATAATTTGCATTTTGCTATGCTTTTCTATAGCAAGTGGAAAACCCGAATGCCTGATCAATAATTAAAAGCTGTGCCATATAGAAGACATTTTGTTATGCAGTGTAAGACAACAACTTTATTGATTCAACAGTCTTACGAACAATGTTCATATACTTATGCACCAGTAGATGGAGCTATTTATATTAACTAGCTATACATACTTCCATACATGCAGCTGTATCATTTTTATATATAAATGTATTTAGTTTTCAACTTCTTGTAGTAAGGGCAAAGCAAAGAGGAAATAAAGGATCAGAGGCAGCATACCTTCTAGTTTACTCCTGAGTTGGTGGAACTCACATACCACCCCTTACTAAGTGTGTGGTGCAGCCTAATATGTGCTTTATCAGGTGATCTGCTGAGGAATGCCTTGCATTTGACAGCTTGTCTAACTTTGTCCCAACCATGCAGTTGCTCCAATTGAAAGGTATCACCAAAAGAGAATCCTTGTGTCTCACATTGGAAGTATAGGCAGTTTAAAAACATGACTAATGAAAGTGAGCAAAACCTGGGGACTTGACACTAAGATGTGACACATGAGCCAAAAAATGTCACAGAAACAGATAAATGCAGTCAGGAAAAGCTAAAAGGCACATTAGAGAAGTCAACAGTTTCTGAGAAGGGGCAGTTACGGAATTAAGTACTTATTTAAATGGCAAAAAAGGCAAGCTAAAGAAAGATTGACCAGGAGGAAGAATTATATTTATATATAGACAATTTTCAGAATTAAATACTGAATTTACAACTGACAGACAATTTCGTATTAAATGTAGATGAGGGCTTAACCTTTGGTCTTCAGCCTGTGATTACCCAGAACTCATCTGTATTTACTGGGAGATTCTCTCATTGTTTCTTTTATCTGACGCACCAATATTATAAAAAATGTAGAAGTGTTTTCAGACTAATTTTTCAGTCCTTATTTAAGCATAAATCCAGAAATTAGTGGGAGTATTTTGTAAAGATTCCAAAGTCTACTGAGATTTGATAGAAAGTGAAACATACATTTATTACTTAATGCCATGTCTGATGAGTTTACTCCTGCAGAACAATTATTTGAAATGAAAAACTGAATTAGGCATGATTTTTTTAGCTTTGCTTGCTGCTTTTGTCATAAAGACATATTGTTAACTTGTCCAAATTCATTCTTTTCAACAGATCTTTTCTCCCTTGCTCTTTGTTAATGTATAAGTATTTAATCTAAAGAAAATATAGACACAGATAGAAAAGTAATCTTTTGGGAAGGTATCAATACTCGGCAAAAATTAGTATAAAATAATAATTATGTACTACTGTTTACTAATTGTTTGGCACATTATCTCTGTTGTTAGAGCATTTGTAACAGAGAATAATGGTTCATCAATAAGGTACCTCTGACAGCATCACATCAGATCATAGATTATTGGGTGACCATGTTAATACAGTAACTAGATCGATTTAATCGTGGCATAGATTTTTGGCCAGTACAAAGCAGAAGCTTAACAAGAATAAAGATAAATCAATTGAAGGTATAAACAAATTCACATGATTGCTAATTTGTCTGGCTCTACTATAATTTTATCCTTTGGTGGTTACTATTATTATTGCAGTTGTATATAGTGACAGCGTCCAAATGCCACAATTGGGATTGGTACCCTACTGCACTAGACCTACTGAGCTACTTCTAATATTATAAAAGCCTAAGTCTGCCTGCCTGTCTGTCTGCTTTATTCATAATGCTTTATTCATGCTCTGATTGGCAGACAAACAGCCAGTCAGAGTGTGAACAAGTGTTGGAACAGGAGTTGGTGGTGTGGTGGAGCTCTGCCATGATGGCAGGGGACAGAGGGAGGTGAGCGCAATGGAGCAGACTGAACCAGGGGGTGAGACCAGCAGCACTGGCCTTACCTCCCCATGCTCTGCTCCCTGCAGGTGGCAACAATGGAGTGGGGGGGGGTTAAGGCCACTGGAGCTGGCCTTGCCCCCCCACCTTACTCCTTTCAGGTGACAGCAGCAGGAGTGCAGAGAGGAGGTGAGTGGGGTCAGGACACAGTGGGGGTGGTGAGGCCACCGACTCTGGCCTCAGCCTGCCCCTCCCTACTTCTGTTGTTGCCATCTGCAGGGCCTGACGTGGGATGACGTGGTGGTGGTGGGGAGAGGAGCAGGCCTGACATGGGTTGGGGGAATAGTAGGTGCACTGCAGCAGTGGTAGTGGGAGGGGAGGAGGAGTGGGCCCAGGCCCCATGCAGGGCAGGGAGGAGGACCGAGCCCAAGCTGGGGGAGAAGCTGGCCCAGCGTGGTGGGGGGATCAGTGGGTCCTGGCCAGCCTGGCGGTGGGGGAATGGGTGGACCGGGCTCGGAGCCAATGGCAGGGAGGGGAGGGGTGGGGGAGGAGTGGGCCTGGGTCTGAGGTGGGGAGGATGATTGCTCCTCCCCTCCACCAGCTGCTGCCACGTCGGGCCAGGCCTGATGCTGCCTTCCACCACTGCGGCGGGCCAGCTTCTGCCCGTGCTCAGGCTTGGGCTTGGGCCTCTTTCTGTCCTCAGGTCTGGGCCCA
>NW_017729007.1:2815460-2817823 GCF_001723915.1 Gavialis gangeticus | reverse complement strand
TGGGAGCGGCCAATGGGCTGAGCTGTTTCCCTCCCACTGCCTCCTCTCTGTCAGCTCTGAGCCTGCTTCTCCCATTTCTCCGCCACCACCAGTTCAGCCCAGGCCTGTTGCTTTCCCTGCCATTGGGGGCTGGCTTCTCCCCACCCTTGGGCCCAGTCCTCCCCCACATCAGGCCCAGGCCCACTCCTCCCCTCCCTCTGTCACTGTGGCAGGGAGGTGGGGAGCAAGCCTTGACCCCAATCTGCAGAAAGTAAAGAGGGAGAGAGCCCAGATGGATGTGGGGGCACGGGGCTTTGTCCCTGCACGTTCCACCCCTCCCTATCATTCCTTATGGGCTATTGGCTAGTAAAGGCAGAAGAGACAATTCTTGCATTGAAGGGCTTAGTTATGGGCCTAGCCAAGCATTAGGATAGTGTGACAGTGCATCTCCCCACAAAAAGTGTGGGGAGGCTTTCTACATCAGGAAGCAGCTCAAATTTTTTTTTCTTTTTTTCCCTTTGAGACATGCAAGAGTAATATGCCATTGTTACATTTGTTAACTGACTATATCTTACTCCCATCACTGAAATGACCATACTCCATGGAAATGCCCAAAACAAAATTTTAGGTCCATATTCGAAAGCATGAAGCTGCCACAGTTTCCTAATGTAATATTTATGAGATTATTTTCTTTTCTTTTTTGCACAGACAAAACTATATATTTTATTCAAATCTTAAGAAAGACTGAACCATTTTTCATAAAACCTTTCAAAGTAATTCTTACCAAGGCAAAAGCCTAGCATAGAACATTTCAGTTCAAACCATTAAAACTCAGTTAAATTATATACAGCTGAAAGCAATGTCTTTTAATTGAAAATGTCAGAAAGCTCTGACTTCAGGTGTAGATAGCACCTTCAGCTACAGTTATGGAAAATGTATGTATTACAGACAAGTAACTACACTAAACAAATGGTAAGATTGAAAAGGCAAGCCCTCAAAAATTAGGGAATGCCATAGTTAGCATTGCTTTTCCAACTTAACTTGTTTTTTTTGCTCATATGTATTATGATAAATGTTTAAAATACATGATCATATGCTATTCTTTCAATGTGACCTTTACTTACATATGTTGTTTTACCCTCATTGTTCGATGTGTGGCCTCCATGCCATGTTTGCTCTGTGCTATTCAAACTCTGCTCTAAAGACAGAATCCTCAGTATCCTCATGGCTTTTTGCTGGGTTTTTGGTTGTAGCTGTGTTGGTCTAAGGACATAGGCAGGAAAAGTTCTTTGAGGAAATATGGTATCTTTTATTAGACCAACTGGGAGTTTTCTTTTGGGGTCAGCTGTATTGGTCTGGGGCTATAAGATAGAGTCTTTTGGTTTGAGTTGATATCTTTTATTAGACCAGTGTGGAGGTGGGTTGATGTTTTTAGCAAGCTTTCTTATAACACAGTATCCTTTTTCAAGCTAAGTGGAGTGGAGAAGGGGGTGACTCCCCTGTGTATACTGGGGAATCCATCAGTACTCTCTGCAAGTGGATAGGGCACTTGAACTGCTCTGAGGCCAATCCTGCATTCCACATGGAGGAGGGGGGAAGGAAAAAAATGTGGGTTATGGTATGGGTATTCTATATGGCTGAGGTTCAAGCAGACTGTAGTGAGGAAGATAGCTCATGTCTCTATTCAGTCCATGATTTTGTGTGTCCAGAATGGTGATGAAGTTGAGTTCATGGGCACATCTTTTGAAGGTGTTTTGTAGATTTCCTTTGAGGATAAGGATTGAGAGATCTGACAGAGAGTGGTCATTTTGGAACAGATGTGCCTCTACAGGCAAACGTGGGTTTCTGTTTTTGATGGATTTCCTGTGTGCATTCATTCATAACCGCAGGTTCTGGCTTGTCTTTCCTACATACCTACTGCCCGAGCATTTTGTGCATTGGAGGAAGTATACCACATTCTTTGATATGCAGGTGTAAAATCCAGGGATTATGAAAGTTTTGTTTTTTTGGTGTAGATATTGTGAAGCCTGAGAGGATGTGTTGACAGGTTTTGCATATCTTTTCCAGGCATGGTTTGGATCCACTGGTGGTGATCTGGACTGTGGGAAGTCTACTTCTGATGATGAGTCTTGCCAGATTTGGAGCCTCTTTAAAGGCTTTTTAAGTTAAAAAAAAAATTCCGTCCAAAAAGTGTTTTTAAAAGCCTGTTTAAAGGCTGTTTAAAGTCCTCCCACCCCCTTTCTCCCCTCCAGTGCCCTGCTTTCTGCCCATCTTCCTAATCTCCAGCTATTTCCTTTTTCACAGGCAACCTCTTTTCTACCTTGAATTACCACTACCGCAGTGTCTCCCTTACTCACCTTTGGCTTCCCCCCTTCTCTCCCCCC
>NW_017729007.1:2790711-2815275 GCF_001723915.1 Gavialis gangeticus | reverse complement strand
TCTCCCCCTTCTTTCCCTGCTTTATCTTTTGTTTTCCTAATTTCTAGCTATTTACATTATCACTGACATCCTGTCACACTTTTAGCTTCTCTCATTCCTTGGGTCTCAGACCAGCACAGACTCCCCGTGCCTGAAGAAGGGTGACTGTGCCCAAAAGCTTCCTAAGAACTTTTTTCCCAACTACTCAGTTGGTCTAATAAAATGTGTCACATCTACTCAAAAAACCTTGCCTGCTTCATGGCTTTTTGAAACTTATAAGTTTGATATGTCAGTTATTAATAAATATTAATTTGGTCCCATCTTATAGGTAAAGAGTTGGTATTCATCCTGTTTCACAGATGGAAAACTGAGGCATAACATTTCAGGACAAAAGTGTGTAGTCATTTTGTCTGCCCAACATGAAATGCCTAGGAACTAAAGGCCTTCGCACAGGTTACCTTAAAACCAGCATAAAGGCACTTAAAATGAGAGGAGTCATTAGTTAATGGGTGTTAAACTGCCATAAGTACCCTCTAAGTACCATTTTAAAGATAAACCATTAAAAAGGAGGTTTATCTTGGAAATGTTTTACCCATGCTATTCCAGGGTATTATTTGAATGATCAGGGGAGGTAAAACTTTATTTCATTCCTCTAGCATCTCAGGATACACAGCTCCCATCCGCTCTACCCCTTCCTATCCTCCAAAACTTGATTTAAGTGTCTTGTCCAGCATCATATAGGAATTCTTTGGCAAAAGGCCAGGATATAAACCAGCCATCCAAACCAGAATTCAATTGCCACAACTATCAGATCATTCTTTCTCTTCCCCAATCCCCTGCTTTATTCACTATATGCACCTTCCAATTTCTCCAAAAAATGATGTGGAGCTCTATAGCACTGAAGTGATATTGTAGCTGTGATGATCCAGAAAACGTGAGAGACAAGATTTTTTGTGGGTGATATCTTCTATTGGACCAAGTGCACAATTAGGTCTAAAAGTAACCCAACTATGCAGTTGGTCCAAAAAATGATATAACCCACAAAAAATCTTGCCTCTCATGGAATTCTGTGAACAACCTCCTTTCTTGCACAGCCCTGATTCATCTCCATACCAGGTGCAGTATGTACACTGAATGAGACAGAGGCATACTGTAGGGAAAAAATAAGTATGTGGCATGAATTTAAAGGCTGCAATACAATACCCTCCTGCTTAGCAGAGGGCTTGACCTGGTGCTGCAGCTCCCAGAAGAGGACAGTCAGTGCATAGGTGGATGTCCCAGGCACGATCCTGTGCAGCACATCCATCCGCCACATGCTGCCAGGGCTGGGAGGAATGCAATGGGTCTTTCCTGAATGACAGCTTCTGGGGTCCAGGGGGGTGGAGAAGAGGGTGGGAGGAAGGCATTACCCAGGGCTCCAGGTGCCCATGGGTTGGAGGCTCCACCTAGGCAGGTGTGGCATGGCTGGAGGCCCTGTGGATGCTATGGGGAGAGGTTCCTGGCTCCATGAAGCCTGTCCCTGTGGAACCCAATGGCTTCCCTGTCACTGTGCTGGTTCCTATTTAAGCCCTGACAGCTCTGCTGAACAACGTTGCCTGTCTCTGCTCCCCAAGGCAAAGTTGTCTCCTTGCTGCAGCAGCCACACAATGCTGCAGCCTAGATCTATGCCACCTCCTAGGTAGCCCCTGCCAGAGCCACTCCCCCTACAGCAGGTAGCACCAAACTGGGAGGTAAACAGTAAAAGTTAAATGGTATAAACATAATTACCCTATAAGAAATGTTTACTCAGGGTGTGTTATCGAAGGCTGTAAGCTGACTGAATTTGGAAGAATTTTCATAGAAATAAAAAAATGGCTACTCCTCTTCAAAAAAGAGCTATTGCCTCATCAAATTTCAAGTTCCTTCTCATCAAGATAGGGAAGAAAAAGAGTGTAAACCCCTGAACCGAAAGGTGAACTCACCTGTACTTACTACAGGAGACTGGTGGGTAGCCACCAGTGCACGTGGCAGCCAGCTGCATTTCTAGAGTGAGCGCTCACTCTGGATTGGCTCAGGATGAGCTGTGCCAAGTATTTATAGCCCTATAGAGGGGCAGCCCATGGGAGAACCCAGTGTTGGGAAGCCAGAGATGCTAGGGAGCTCCCCCGCTATCACTGATCTGTCGAGAGCCAAGAAGGATCAAAGCACTGGGGAGAAGAAAAAGGAGATTCGAGGACCTCTTCCAGAGGAAGTATTGCTGTGGAAGTCTAGAGTGATGAGATATGGACAGGCAGGAGCTTTTCTCTCAAAGTAAGTGAGAGAGAGGGGAAAAGGGAGGAGCTGGAGAGCTCAGCCCTCTCAGAAGACAGGATTACTCATGAAGGACTACTTATAGGAGTCTGGAGGGATGGTATTCATTTTTTTTTCTTTGGTGCACTTACCTTGGCTGAGAGGGTTTTCCTCCCCAGACCCCCTCCCCACACTGATATACAAGTGGACCTGCCAGATTGTCCGAAGTGAGGCCAGTGGCTGGGTTGTGACCTAGACCCCTTAAATCCAGAGGGACTGGGTTTATATAGCCTTGTCCTACAAAGAAGTCACTCCAGAAGTTGCTATAGTTTCTTTTTGATTTAACAACCTATGTGTGTTAAGGTTGGAGGGAAGGGGAAGAAGGAGCCCCATGAATCCATCCATCCAGGTGGTCCATGGTGATTTTTTCCCTTCTTTCTTTGTAAGAACCTCTCGCTAATACTAACCAGAAATGTCAAAGATGTGGCAGGTGAGAATATAACATCAGGGAGGGACAAAGGAGATAATTATCATACCTCCTTAGCCCACTAACAGAGGAGGGGAAGACATCATCACACTGAGGACCCAAAGCCTATAGCACTTGCCATTGACACCTCTTCTAACACAGAACTATTTGAATTCCTCAAAGAAAAGGTTGATCATCCTCCCTGCAACCCCACCCTTGTCAAAACAATATTGTTTCCCCTTTGTTTTGTTCTCTGAAATGAAATGGCTGAGCCATTTTGTCTGAAACTTCCCAAAACAATTCACCTGAAGCATACACTTGGCACAAAAAAAAAATCATCTCAAATGGTTAAGCTTTGGCAATTTAAAAAAACAAAACAAAACTAAAAACTTGTGTCATTCACAAAAGGAAATGTTAATCCTACCATCTCCACCTATAATAGTTTTTCTTAATATAAAATTTGACCTAAATCCTTCAGCCTTCCACATGTGGACTCCTATTAATTGAAGTTCTGAATAAAGTTCAATAAGAGCTGTCTTGAGGGGACTATAGACATTTATAGACAAAAATTAATGGAATAATCACGCAAAGAAGATTCCTTTTTCATTTCCTTACTTTCTATCATTTTCAGCAATAATAATAATATGATGAAGGTTCTTAAGATGTCAAATGCAAAAATTCTTCTTTAGTTTTTTTAAAAGAATATTGTCATTTAAATTGTGATCTGGTAGAATTTTTGAGGTGTTGCCTCGCTTTCTCATACTAAAGATACTAAGTTTATTGCAGCATGTTTTGTGTCTCTGATGTGCAGGTAAGAAAACCATTTGAACTAAGGGTCTAATAAATGGTTTGGGACTGGACATGATGACCCAGGTGGTTCCTTCCACTTCTGTGTTCCTATAATGGGGCAGGAGACAAAACTTTCTTAGGAGCCAATCCAAAACCATGGACTGAACTCCCACAGGAAATAAGGACTCTCATGCCTCCATAATTTATGATTCAAATGGAAGACATGTTTCTCTAAATGAAATACACGGCAACATGAGTGCTTAAAACAACAATGAAAATCTTAAAAATCACTTCATACATTTATCGTCATAAGAAGAAGATAATGAACAAGCCAACACAAAACATGTTAGTCACGTTGTATAAATGCACTTCTGGAGGGCATTAAAATACTATTGTAAGGAACACTATATAAAAATCAATATAGAACAAAACAGAACTAGGGCATTTAGATTTAAATCTTCTTTACTGACAAAGAAATTTAAAGTAGAGTTATCAAAAGTTCCCAAATGCCAACAAAAGGCAATGAGTAAGGCTCCTTAGTCACTTAGGCATATTTTAAAATATTATCCTTATCATTATTCTATTTACCCCCTCTGACACATCATTGATGAGAATATCAAATAAGCACAGACACACAATAGAATGAGGTTTTGAATATTTTATGTTTATGTCTTCCAGTGACATTGAAGTGAGTACTAACCATTTAAAACTATAGAGAGGTACAGATACAGAGAATGTAACATGCTCAAGATGCTTTTATTCCCTTCTTTTCACATTATTATTCCTATTCCTATTTCCCATTTCTATTTAAGGAGGAATAGCTAAAAGATTCAGATACATGCAAAAAATCAAAACCTTGCCTTCTTTTATTTTTCTTAATGGAATAACAACAGAGTTTGTAAGATAATAGAAGTATTTCTTACTATTGAACTAAGGCTGAGGACTTCAGATGCTGCTGAAGAACAGCTTTCTATTTACCACTGTACTCACAGGATTACATCCTGAATCTATAATCTCATACCCCAGAGGGGAATGAGTATTGGAATTTGTGACAGAGCACCTTTGGTGCCTGTCACTTTAAGGGCTTTGAGTGACAGCAGGGCAGTCAGCAGGTGCAGGCCAACCCTGATGAGGTGGTCACATGACCTAGTAAGGGTCTTGTGATTAGAGGGGAGAGCTGAGCAGACTCAATTTTAGCTCAGGCACTCAGGGCTGAGCCAGCAATCTGCTGCTGGCAGCTGTCAGAACAACATCCAGCTAAGTGGCTGCTCAGGAACTCCTTGGAGGTAAGGGCAGGAGCTATGGGGATGGCAGGAGGCTCCTGCTCCTGAGTATGACTTGAAACTACATTCTGCTGGCAAAGGATGGCCTGGTGGGGTTGCCAGTGGTGGGGTAGCTCTCCCAGAAATGCAAGGCCAGTTGCCTCCCCAGTGAAAGGTGGATAGGGGCGCTTTATAACCCTAGCTCCCACTACTCAGTGGTGATAGAACAGTCAGTGGTGCCAGGCATGCCATGGGAAAGGCACCTGAGTCCCTGGGGGTGTAAGACCCCAAGCCCCAGGAAGGGGGCGTAGAGTTAGCCCCAGTGAGGGGGTAGATAGTGGCCCCAGGAAGGGGGGACAGAAAGAGCCTAGTTGCCCAGTGAGGGGCTAGGGGCAGAGTCAGTTCAGTGTTTGGTGAATCAGCTGGTCATTGTTCACATGAGGGTCATGAGAGGGCCCGAGAGGTTGCATGCTGTCCAGCCAAGGAGTGGGAGTAGGCAAGCCTGATGGGCTATGTGGTCGCTCAAGGGAGCAGGGCAGGTTGGGAGTGGCCCAGTGAGGGGCAATATGCAAGAGGCCCAGGGAGAGAGGAGTGAAAGAGGCCCCAGTGACAGGGGGGCAGTATGACTGAGACCCCTAATAGGACAGTATATGAGAGGCCCAACAGTGGACTAAGTTTGGCCTAGCCTTGAGCCAGAATGCAGTAATAACTTGAATTCCATCTGCAAGGCATGGGACACAGTAAGGGAAGGCTGGAGCCATGTGTAGAACTCATGGCATCGTGGCATTAAATGGGCAGCCTCCTGCTTATTTCATCATGTATTATTAAACAGCAAGTCATGGCAGCTGAGACAGGGTTGACTGTCCTGCGACTGGCCACATGATCTTCCCCCATCACAGAATCTCAAAGGGCTTCAGCACGTGTTACATTTTTCATGCTTTATCTGTGAGAGAAATTCTGTAGCCACACATTTAGTCCTTTAGTTTGACCGATACTGCCCCACAATGGAGGACCCATGATGAAAACTATTTCTGTTTAAACCAGCAACTACTATGTCCCTAGAAAGTTTCTCCACAACAAATTGAATGTGTAGACATCTCATCCTGCCCCCAGCATCCCACAGTGCTCCACTCTCCCTCCTCCTATCCAAGGACAAGGGAAAAAGAGAGTGGCTGGTCACCTGAAAGTCCACCCAGGGGCAATCCATGAGGGGCTCGCTTGCAGGCAGCACTGTCACCCTTGTTGCCATGCAACACAAGTGATGGGGCTGCCTGCAAGGAGGAGCAGGGGCTCATCAGGGGTATATACCCTCTACCCCAGCATCTAGAGAGTGAAGGGAATGCCTGGAAATGGTGGTGGCAGGGACTGGAAGGGAGGCAGAAACCCTTAATAGCCTGTACTGCTGTGGGGGCATAGCCTGCCTTACATACCTACAAGAGCAAGATGACAACTCAGAGTATAGACCCAAAGATATTCCTGACCTTATACACTTCATCCTCACATACAATGATTTCACTTTTAATAACCAACACTTCCTCCAAACCATGAGCACAGCTATGGGCACCAAAATCACTTCACCGTATGCCAACCTTTTTATGAGACACCTGAACTGAAACCTTGCAATCTCGGGTTGAGTTCCATCAGAAATTCAACAATCATCACCCCTCCATCCAACTATGTCTTGAATACTTGAGCACCAACATCTCTTTCTCAGATATGATGATCAGTATCTAGAATGGTAAAATACAGACTATGTTATACAAGAAACCCACAGACCAACATACACATCTGCACAAAACCAGCAGTCACCTGAAATACACCAAGAAAGCTGTGATATACAACCAAGCCCTCAGATACCACAGAATTTGCACTGAGGAGAACACCTGGGATTGCCACCTCACAAATCTTAAAAAGGCTTTCACAAGGGTACTCCTCAGGAGAGATAGAGCTCATATTTGAAAGAGTCACCTGGATACCACGTGAAGAATTGCTGCAGTAGAGAAGGAAAACCCCCATGAATCGCACACTGCTGGCGGACACTGCTGGTGGACATATCACCCCTCCTTTGAACCTATATGGAAAATCCTCAAACAATTGCAACCCGTACTAGAAGAAGACCCAATTCTTTAGCTCTTCCCAGAACCATTTATTTTAGCCTTCAAACAAGCACCGAACTTCACTAACCTCATCAACAGAAGCAAACTTCCCATGGCCCAAAACACACCAAATGAATCCAGACCATGCCATGACAAGAAATGTAAAACCTGCCAACACATCTCCACCAGCCCCACAATTACTACACCCCACACCAGAACCATCAGGAGTCCTGGATCTTACAGCTGCACCTCCAGAAATGTAATATATCTCATCCAATGCACAAAATGCCCTAATGGAAAATATGTTGGAGAGACCAAACAACAACTGCACACCAGAATGAACGCGCACTGGAAATCTATTAAAGACAAGAATACTTAACTACCTGTGGGGGCACATTTCTCACAAGAAAACCACTCTCTCTCCAATCTCTCAGTTCTAATCCTCAAAGGAAATTTACAAAACATGTTTCTCAGACAAGCCTATGAACTTCATTTTATCAACCTCCTGGATACAAAAATCATGCACTAAATATAGACATTGTATTTATGACACATAACAACCTGCCTGACATCTGACTTCTCAGGTACCTCTCCACTATTTACCTGCTACATTCACTACCTTCCTCCTCCTGCCCCCCTGCACCCTGTCTCTCACCCACTGACTCCTCAATTTACATCTTCACTGACTGCCTTTCTTGCATGCATACCAGCTTCTGGCTTCTTTATTATTCTATTCCATCCAGGAAGAACACACCAATTTCAGATGCTTCCTCAGCCTGAGGAACAGTATTTAAACCCAAAAGCTTGCTAAGAAGAATTTTTCCAACTATTTGAGTTGGTCTAATAAAAGATATCATATTTATTGGAAACTTTGTCTTCCTATGTACCGCTGTGGTACACTCTCAGAAAGCCCCATCATCCTTGCTGCCAGGTGGCAAGGGTGACAGGTGCTTAGAAGCAGAAGCCACAGGGGCTGATCCATATGTATGTAGAGTGGGATGGGTGTTTCCATCCATATTAACCCTTGCCGTTCCAGAGGCTTCCAGGGAGCCTCATCCCACATGCCACTCAGCAGCAAGGATATGGAGCATGCCTGGAAGCAGCAGTGGCAGGGACTGATTGTGGGATGGAGACCTCCTCAATCAGCTCCTGTTGCTATGGGGATTAAGGGTGGACCTGGTCCTTCTTTTGCCATGGGGACCAGGCAGCAAGGGTGAGGGGGCTGCCTGCAAACAGTGGTAGAAGATCAGGGGTCTCCACTACCATCCTAATTAGCACTTGCCCTTGCCAGAGGCTGATAAGGAGCCCCTTCCCATCATGGGTGACAGCCTGGCAGCAAACCCGCAGCCCTTGAAAACACCAAGAACTATGAGAGAGCAGCACAGTGGCAACAACTGATGGGTGTAAGTTTGTCCGTGAACTTAGGCTGCTCACTGACACGCTCCCTTGTGGGTCAGGGCAGCTAAGGAGTAGCCCCTTATCTCTCTCCTGTCTGGAGAGTGTGCCTTTGTGGTAACTTTTTCATGTGCACACCTCTTAGAACTTTCTATTTTTTATAGTGCTACAGACTCTGCAGCATTACAAAAATAGTAGTGTGCCTCAGCAGCCTGATGTGCATTCAATACAAGTATTCTTTCCTTCCCGAAAATAAATGACCGAACACAATTAATGTGCTGGTGACATTTGGGTGGTTATAAGAACTAACAATACTAAGATTTGGGAACTTGATTGACTGATCATTTTGCCCTTTCACCCATACACCATGAAGCTAGTAAACTCTCTGAGGGACAAAAGTCTAGTTAATCCATAAATATCATATTGTAAATGTCACAGTAGTATTGTGTATTAGATTTCTCACACAGTACATAATATATCAGTTCTGAAACTATTTTTTTCTAAACTATCAAGGGTAATATTATTAAGCTTACACAGTTTAAATGTCTTCAGAACCTATGTCCATCTCATTTAGGCTTGTTTTATTTATGTATTGGAAATATATCTCTTTTCACTTGTTCTTATCAATCAGATTGCAGTAAAAACACAAACAGGCACAAAATTAGTCCATTGTCATGACACAAAGAGTTATGTTACGGCTGAAAATGCCACAAAGGCTACTTATTTTATGGTGGTTGCTGGAAAAAAAAGGAAAAGGGAAAAATGTAAATTAATCACATTCTTTTAACCCTAATATTATGCATCTTTTCTGAGGCTAAAGTGCCTGCAAATGGCCATCACAGCTTCTATACAAAATCTCATAATGCAAATTGACAGTTAGTGCAGTCATACTGTCAAGTCACAATCATGCTGTTCTAAACAGACTGATGGATCACAAGAAAACAATATCATAGTAAATCTTACTAATAATAGTTTTGAATAGTCTCTGTAAAGCTGACTTTAGAAAAATGGAAAGTACGTCTTGAATATTTGGAAAAGCTATTACGAGAAGTGAAGGTTGAAATACATATTTTTGTATTTGGTAAAGTAGTTGTCTTTAAAATCCATAACTAATACTGTTAACTAGCTTTTATTTGCTGTCCGTTACAAGTGCAGAAAATAAAATACTTCTGGCTGGATTATAATCTGCCTAATGCAGGTTACACAATCAATAATATACAGCCAACATGTATTATCAACATACTGTTTGTTGAGGAAAACTTTTCAACTGATTTTTACTCCAAATAAAGGCTAATACAATAGTTTACCCTATGTCATCAGAAAAATTAGGGGAGAAGGTTGGCATTCTAGATAAAATTTTCAAAGCTTTCTGTGGAATTTGGATGCCCACTTCCCGTAAAATTAAATAATACATTTAAAGTTTAAAATGTTTAATTTTATTAGATTCCAAAAATCTCAGTCTTCCTTTCTTTCTCTTTTTTTTTAAATAGACAGAAGCCAGGGTTTGATCAGGCTGTCTGCAATAGAGCTAATGTTTTGTTTGATTGTCATTTGAATGACAAAAACCTGCATCTGTTGACAAATCTCCAGGTGCAATGACACTGGTAAAACTCAATTAAATGGAATTTGTTATTATGTTGCCAGCAGTTGTTTGCAACAAGAAAATTGCTTGTTTTCACCACTGCCAACTGTAAAAATAAAAATATATAGGGCTAGATTCACAAAAGGACTTAAGTGCCACCTGCAGATACCCATAGGTATGGGTTGGACTTAAGTGCCACTCAAATACACTATGAGTGCCTCAGTCCAAAATTTAGATCCTCAACTGCTCAATTTTGCCTAATCCTGAAAGCACCATGGGCACATCCCCATGAGTGTGCACATGCAATTTGCAGCACCACAAACCCATCTGCAGCACCAGAAATCACAAACTGTATGGGCACACGTTCACTGCATTGCTAATCTGCAGCATGGTGGGGGGGTTTAACACTAGGAGTCCCTGGTTTCAAAAAAAAAGTAACAAAAAAAATGTTGTGGCTGCAGCATGTGCTGCTCCAAACCAGAGCCTGGTTGGCCAGAGCCATGCTGTGGCTGCAGACTAGGCTCCATGTGCCCAGATTGCTGCTGCTGCAGCCCCGGGAGTCCCCTAGGATCCCAGGTAAGGCTGCTAGAACAGACCAGGTACCCCCTATCTCTTCCCAGTCTCCCCTATCCTACCCAGTGTAATTTGCTGTGTGCCAGAGCACTCATGCAGGGGCATTCCCCAGGGACAACTAGCAGTGGCACAAATATGTGCTGCTGCTATTTGTCCCGGGGAAACACATGTTCCTGCTCATGGGGACATACCCCTAGTTCAATATGTACCTAAGTTTTCACCAGGACAATGTTCTATGTAACCAGGGTCTCCATCTTGCCATTCCTAGAAGTTCCCAAGTCTTGTCAGTGCTGAGCAACAAGTGACTGATACCTGCCAGGAACCACAAACTAGGTGGTCTTTCATCTATTTCACCTGTAGTGATCAATCCACCACACATTCTTGTAGAATATCTACCAGGTCGGGGCTGAGCAAAACATAGTGGAGAAGGTTGCTGTACCCCTTCTCCCTGCCCTCCCTGATAGATGGATGATTTGAACTTATGCCCCATGTTGTGGGAGAGTGCTCAAATCACTGAGCTATTGGATAATGGGGAGGCATCTCTTTCTCCAAATTTGTTCTGGGAGAAAGAGTTGGCATAGATGTTTAAAGGCAAGTGTTCCAGGTTGTTAATGCCAGTCTGAGAAAGGCAAAACCTTGTCAGAAAAGTTTATTTTTCTATGGTCTTATTGATTGTCTATTGGTTCTGTGGTTAGAAAAGGTATTGCATCTGTGCCTGGACAGGTTGTGACTGTGGTTTTCCCAGAACAGAAATATCCCAACATCAGCATGTACACACATCACCCTTTTAATCAGGGTTTAATCAGCAACTGAATACACTGCTGCTTTTCTCCCATTGATTCAATGATGCAATTTTGGGATAACTGTTCAGCTATATTTTGTGATGTCCCAGGGTAAAATATTAGCACTTTCTACCCTGTGCTAATGGGATTAGATAATGGGATAAAATGGTTTATCCTGAGACAAATGTGACATCTCTTCGTAGTCTATAGAGAAAAAATTGCTGGGGCCTTTATGATCTCACAAACCAATTTCTATCTCAAGGAAAAAAAAGTAAGTTATTCCAATGACTATATCCTTTTTACTGTGAATCATTTAAAACAGGGGTTCTCAACCCCTGGCTCACAAACCATTGCCATCTGGCCCACGGGTGTCCCCATAAGTATGAAAATTTGGTGGCGGTGGAGTAGAGGCAGCAATTGCTACTTCTTTGTTGCCAAATGTCCAGACTTGTGGGGCCCTGAAGGCTCAATAACATGCTAGATTGGCACACAGAGGTGGCCTGGAGCCCCATCTGAACATATAGGAGCTTTTTGGAGGCAGTTCAGAGCCAAGGAAGGCAGCACGGGGACAATCAGAAGTGGTGTGGGGCCAATCAGGCCCATGCACTGGACTACAGCACCAAAAGGGTGAACCTCATCTGATCTAATCAAATATACACAGGGATCCTGTACAGTTGTAGAGAGGAGGAAGATTTAGTTCACAGGATCAATTTAAAATCTGAAAATAACTTATCAGAAAGTCTGTCTTCTAAATTCTAAGAGATATATCCTAACATGAATGAGGAACAACTTTATCATTCCACTGGAAGATCATCAATGTTAGATGACTAGGTTATTTGCAAAAAGGAAGGGGACAGGATCTCTTTGACAGTTCACTATATGGGAGAGCTTCCAAATGTCTGAATCACTGATGCTCAACCTGTGGCCCATGGGCCAGATCTAGCCCAAGGGGCCAGGTCATCTGACCTGTAGGTCTTCCCCCAAGCCCAGAAATTTGGCAGCAAGGGAGCAGTGCCAGCATTACTTACTGTGGCTTCCAGAGGTGTGGCAATTTACATTGCTATCCCTCCCCTGCCACCAAAGTTCCAGACATGTGGGGAGCCCTGTGGGCCAGATGACATGGCCCTGTGCACCAACCCCATGCTAGAATCAGCCCATGGACCAGCCCTGTACCACTCATCAGGCCCACATGAACAAGAGGTCAGTCATTATTCATTTAAATCATATGGATTCATAATCATGAACACTTTATAATGAATTAAGATACAGCGGAACCGAATTAATAAAAACATGATTATATGATGATCATATTATCAAAATATCTATTTATTTTGGTTGCTGATAACAATCCTTTGTAGCTAACCAGCATCCCTACTGTCACTATTTTATGGGTTGGCATTAGAAATGGATCCTTCTAGGAATGACAGTTCAGTTGACAGCCGAAACTCTTCTTTTATGTCAGCCATTCCATTCCTTGATTGCAGGACAACACCTACCATGGCCTGAGGGGACTCTGGAATCCAGACCATTAGCCACAAGCTCTGAGTGGTCAAGAGCAGGTTGGACAGGCACTTGACTGGTATTGTGTCATGGTCCACGAGGCTGGCTGGCCCAGTGCATAGAGCCAGGCATGGAGCTGGGCATGGCAGAGGTAAGGTTCAGGACCCAACATGCCAAGGCAGTGTCAAGGAGCCATAAAACAGGGAATCTAAACCCTGGTACTTGGAAGCAAATGAGGGAGAGAAGAAGGGAACACATCCTATATTAATGGTAGGAGCATGGGGAACAAGCGAGAAGAACTCGCACTTCTGCTTGCAGATAATAACTTTGATTTAGTGGAGCTAACAGAAACCTGGTGGGACCCTATCCATGACTGGGCAGTACACATTGAGGGCTACAGGTTGTACAGAAAGGACAGAGTAGGGAGGAAAGGGGGCGGGGTTGCTGTCTATGTAAAGGAGCATTATACATCTATCCTAATCAAAATGGGATCAGAGGAGGAGAAAGTTGAGGCATTGTGGGTTAGGATACATGGAAGTTGAGGGGAAAGGGACTTGATGGTGGGGGTCACACCAAGAGGAAAAGATAGACTTGGAATTGTTGAGGCAGCTCTCAGAGGCCGTACAGTCTAAGGATGTGGTTGTCATGGGGGACCTAAACTACCTTGACATCTGCTGGGAGGAGCAGTTGGCCAAATCCAGCTGTTCACACAGGTTCTTAACCTGCATGCAGGACCTTCACCTAATGCAGGAAGTATATGGTCCCACTAGGGGGAATGCCTTACTGGACTTGATGTTGGCTATGGGGAATGACCTGGTAGGGGAGCTGCAGATTTGTGGTCACCTTGTCGACGGTGACCACCAATCAATCTAATTCACTATACAGAATAGAGTGGGCAAGATAACTAGTAAGGTGGAAGTGCTTGACTTTAGGAAGGCTAACTTCAGTGTGCTTAGGAGTTTAGTCAATGACGCGCTGCAGGATAGGAGTATCAGCGAGATGGGAGTCCAGGAAGGGTGGTTGTTCCTAAAGGAAGCAATCCTTTGGGTGCAAAGGGTGATGATCCCTGTCTGAGGAAAAAGAGGGAAAGGAGCCAAAAAACTTCCTTGGCTGAACAGGGAAATGCAGGGGAGCCTAAGGGCAAAAAAGAAGGCATATAGAAAGAATATACCTACTTGACCTGCACTTGCAGCGAGGCACTTACAAAGGCCACAGCAACTACTGAGTTGAGGCTGGCAACACAAATTAAAGACAACAAAAAGTCTTTTTTTACATATGTAGGGGGGAAAAGGAAGGCACAGGGCAGCATAGGACCCCTACTGAACAAGAAGCAATTAGTGACAGACAGGGGGGACAAGCTATTCAATGAGTTTTTTGCCTCAGTGTTCTTGAACAGGGGTCAAGATAAGTCTCATAATGGGTTCTTAGATGGGCATCAGAGGGACACCAGCCCACTAACTGTTGATGCTGACTTGGTGCAGAGTCACTTGGATGGACTGGATGTGTTCAAGTCAGCAGGCCCGGATCAGCTGTATCTGAGAGTACTGAAGGAACTGGCCAGTGTCATAGCAGAACCACTGGCATGCCTGTTTGAGCACTCGTGGCACTCTGGTCAGGTCCCTATTTTCAAGAAGGGGAGGAAGGAGGATCCAAGTAATTATAGGCCAGTCAGTCTCACCTCCATCCTTGGAAAGGTCTTTGAAAAGATTATGAAGGATCATATTTGTGGGAGTCCAGTGGGAAAAATAATGCAGCAGGGCAACCGGTGTGGATTCATAGCAGGTAGATCATGCTTGACCAATCTGGTTTCATTTTATGACAGGGTCACAAAACGCTTAGACGCAGGAGTAGATGTCGTTTTCTTGGATTTTAGCAAGGCCTTCAATATGGTATTTCATCCCATTCTCATAAATAAATTAAGAGGCCTTGACATAGATGTTTACACTGTCTGGTGGGTGGAAAATTGGCTCAGTGGTTGCACCCAGAGAGTGGTAGTAGATGGGTTGGTATCAACCTGGAAGGATGTGGATAGTGGGTCTTGTAGGGTTCGATCCTTGGACCTGTATTCTTCAATATCTTCATCAGTAACTTGGATGTTGGTGTGAAGTGTACTCTGTCCAAATTTTCAAATGATATGAAATTGTGGGGTGAAGTGCACATTCTGGAAGGTAGGGAACGATGGCAGGCAGACCTTGACAGGTTAGAAAAGTGGGCAGTACACAATAGGATGCAGTACAACAAGGACAAATGCAGAGTGTTGCACTTAGGGTGCAAAAATATCCAGCACACCTACTGGCTACAAAGTGACCCTCTCAGCAGCCCAGAAGCGGAAAGGGATCTCGGAATCATAGCGGATTCCAAGATGAACATGAGTCATCAGTGTGACAAAATCATCAGCAAAGCTAACCGCACTTTATCATGCATCAGCAGATGCACGACAAATAGAACCAAGAAGGTGATACTTTCCTTCCATGCAGCATTGGTCAGACCAGAGTTGGAGTACTGCATACAGTTTTGGTCACCATATTTCACAAAAGATGTTGATAGACTTTGAGAGGGTCCAGAGGAGTGCCACTCATATGGTTAGAGGCTTACAGGACAAGCCCTATGAGGAGAGACTGAGGGACCTGGACCTCTTCAGTCACCACAAGAGAAGGCTGAGAGGTGATCTTGTGGCTGCCTACAAATTCATTAGGGGGACGCAGCAAGGGATTGGAGATGCTCTGTTCACTAGGGTGCCTCTTGGGGTAACAAGGAACAATGGTCACAAACTGACAGAGATCAGGAAAACTTCTTCACAGTAAGGGTGGTCAAAATCTGGAACAGGCTTCCAAGAGAGGTGGGGCTCTCCCCTACCTTGGGGGTTTTTAAGAGAAGGCTGGATAGGCATCTTGCCGGGGTCATCTAACCCTAGCACTCTTTCCTGCCTAGGCAGGGAGTTGGACTCAATGATCTGTTGAGGTCCCTTCTGGCCTCTCCCTTCATAGCATCTATGAATCCTTCCTAGGACCCAGGTCGTAGGGACTCAGGTTGTGGTCTTAGGTCTCTGTTGTGTCAGGGCTGATGGTAGTCCTATGCTGAGTTTAGGTAACAGTTACATGGGATGGTTCAGATAGGGACATGAACAATATGTACCTCCGGTGGCTGGGGGGGGAGGGGGGGCACAGTAGTGGCGGGACCACTGCAGCAGCTGTGGGAGGCGTGTGGCGGTAAGCACGGAGCTCCCACAGAGGCTGCTGGTGCTGGTGGAGGTGGGGGAAGGGGTGGCGAGTGACGACCAGGGGTCAACGACCACCCACAGGCGCCACTGGCAGCATTGGCAGCATCTAGCAGGGATCACAGACTGCCTGCAGATGCCACCAGCAGTGTCCGCATTAGGGTTGTGAGCAGCAGCTGCCTGCAGGCACTGCCGACAGTGTCAGCAGTGCTTTTTTGTACAGGGTGCACTGCCACACTCAGGGGGTGCATGTGCACCCACGTGCACCCCCTACGCATCGCCCATGGATAGGGATGCTCCTGCCTCAGACAGGGGGTTGGACTAGATGATCTCTGGAGGTCTCTTCCAGTCCTACTCTATTCCAATAGGTGTCAAAATCCCCCAATTCAGTTATGCACACTTCAGGAGTAGTCTATTGAGGCAATAAAAATAGTGTTAAGTAGCAGAGGAAATATATTCCACTAGTTTGAATGCAGAAGGCATTATACAGGATCTCTGGAACTTAAATACATACTCTGTAGAGAAACAAACCTGGGAACCTATTGTAGAAGTCTTTTATGCTCACTGCAAATAGAGGGTCTAATGGTAGTGTAGACTTATCGTGGAGATAAAATTGCATTGTCCCTTATATTGATTCAATTTTATTTTCAAATGCTCAATGATGTGCCATAACTGAAGTATCAGCATGTTGCTATTGCATAATACATATAAGAAAACATAGCCTAATGTAGTGGTTAAATTAGATTTTCATTATTATAAATCAAAAAGAAAAAAAAAAGGGTGAGTGGTTTTACTAGGTTTAAAATGCAACATGTACTATGGAAGCATACCAGTAGATATGATAAGTTAGCTGATTAAGGCCTTATATTGAAACTGTCACAATAATAGTTTCATCAAAAATAAGGTTAGGGAATACTGAGCCAAATAACTCTCTTACCTCTGCAGACCTGTCTACTGATGAATTCTCAGAATTTTCTTTCTTTCTTATGACTTTGTTTTTCATGCAGAGAGGAGCGTGTCTCATTGCCTTTAATTTTATGTCTTTAAAGTTATAAGAATCTTTATAGGCTCTTATCCTATACTCTGAGAATCCATCTTGTGACTTGAAATATTATGTAAAGGCCTATAGCTATAACTAAACATGCACAACTTTCCTAACCCTCAGACTACCAGCTTCCAAAAAAGCTTTAGAAAAAAAGATGCATTTTGCAAGGCTCTTAGAGTTTATAGTTTAATCTCTTTCCACCCCAGACGTTCAAATTTACAGCTTCTGCTTTCACAAGCTCAATGTTCTGTACAGAAGTAACTTACTGCTATATTTCTCCACAAGCTGCCAGGAGCTGATTTAAGTGCACTTACGAGCACTGGAATCTAGTGTCCTACGTTTATCGCTCTTCATATGCGAACTTGGCTTTGCAGACATGTCTATTGTTTGAAGATGTACGAGACCCTATCTTTAATGGGTTTGTTAAATGCCACATCTGCACAGCAGGCCCACATATAAAAGCTGTTACATGTTTTGATTTCAGATTTTAGTTGCTCTATATATCAGTTTACTTTGAAATATAGAGAGATTCTATGCTAATATTTAGAGCCAAATTTTCAAAGGTGGTTTCTGAAATTGCACTTACAATTGTACCTTATATCCTGCCCTTTGTGACAAGGGAAGCAATTTCTCTCTCTCTTTCTCTCTTTCCCCCCCAACCCTTTTTATATAGCAGCCCTTGCAAACTGCTGTCACATCCTTCCTTAATCTCCTTGTCCTCAAACTAAATATGACTAGTTCTCTCAATCTCTCCTTGCATGGCTTGTATTCTAACCCTTCCATCATCTCTGTCACTGGCCTCTGGATCCTCTCCAATTTGTCTACACCCTTCTTAAAATTGGTGTTCAGATCAGAACAAAGTATTCCAGCTGAGGCCTAAGCAATGCAGAGTAAAGTATACTCCTATCTTATGTGTCTTTCCTAGAATACTTCCTTTTTAATACAACACAAAATTGCATGTCCATTTTTTATGACAATATTTTCAGCAATCCCTCACAATTGAGGATAATTGTCTTCCATTATTGTCTTATCTGTGGGTCCAAAGATGGCTGATGAGGCTAATCCAGGAACACTCCTGCAACTTGGGCACATGTTACCGTGCAGGGTGGGTAGCTCCAGATTCTTGATTCAGTCCATGGCGCACTGTTTCTGCCACTCCCGCTTTTCTGTCTCCTGTTGTCGTCATGAGGTTTCAAAGTACTGAGATCCTTGCAGCATACTCTTCCTCCATTTGGAGCAGGCCTGGGTGATAATCTCCCATGAGTTGATGTTGATCAGTACTAGTATTAGTACCAGTATCAATGTGACAGTATCACATTTCTAACCAGTGTCAAGTCCGTGATCTCAGCAGTGCTGCTGTCAAACCACTTATTTGTGCATTTATTTTTCTTTTGTAGGCATAACAACGTATATTGGTCTTTGTTGACTTTCATGTTGCTTGAAACTCAGTTCTATGTTTTATTATCAATATCCTTTTGAATTTTCACCCTGTTCTCAGAGGGGTTTATAATTTTGTGTTATCTGCATATGTGATAATTATACTCTATTTCTGTGTCTAAGTCATTAACACAAATGTTAAACATGCTGGACATGAAACAGGCATCAGTGGAAACCCAGTGAAGATCACCTGGTAGTATGATATCACTCTGTACATATTTACTCTGCTTGTAGTTATTTGACCAATTATATATATCTAACTAGTGCTGATTCTCATTCTCATTTCTCAATTTACTAATGAGAATGGCATGTGGGACTTTATCAAAAGCTTTACTAAAGTCCATATATGTTAGGCTGACCTCATTTTCAATATCCACCAACTCAGTTACCTGTCAAAGAAGGAAATCAAGTTGGTTTGGCATGATTTGCTTTATTTTAAGAAATTCATGTTGGTGACAAATAGACACCTCTTCTTGGTGTAGCAGAGGAAGGGGGCACAAACTTTCCTTGACCCTTCTTTTTGGTACGATATATTTGTAGAATCCTGGCTTGTCCTTAGCATATATTGTTAGTTGTAACTCATTTTCCCCTTTGCTTTCCTGATTTTGTTGTACAGGTTCATGCTATTCCTGTGTATGCATCCTTAGGGCCCTGCTACACTTTCTAATTAAAGCTGGATAGAAACCAGCTATAAAGTTGTTACTCACTTTCAAGCACTAACTTTATAGCTGGTTGGATCTTTTTAAGATAGTCACTTTTATCGTGTAATAATTACTTTAAATGTGTGGCTGGCCTAAAGTTAATTGTGTGATAAATATTTTGCATTTGTGGCCAGTCTTACTTTGCATGTGAGGCTGATCTAAATGTATTGCATTATTAACTAGTTAATTGTGTAATATATGTAATGTGTAGCAGGAGTCTTAGTAACATGTCCTGTCTCTCTTGATTTTCAAATCACTAAAATACTATTTTGACAGCTACATTTATCTCTTGAGGTTCTTCTTATTTTTCCAGTGCATTGGAAAAACTTGATTTTGAAACTCCGATGTCATGTCTTTTAGAAACTGCCAGACCTTTTAAATTCCTTTTTTCTTTCAATATTTCTATCTATGGAACCTTAGATATTACAGGTATTTCTCTGAGTTAGTTGAAATCTGTCCTTTTGGATTTAGCAGTGTTGATTTGCAAGCTATTTGAGGTGCAATGCTGCTGAAAAGCATCTAATAATGTTTGGAGGCCTATTTGGGATTGGGATTTTATTAATGCATCAACTGCACAAAGCAAGACAGGGATATTGCATTACTGTAAGGGGGCTACTACCTGTTGGCTTTTTCAGACATGCTTTTGGTCCCTAAACCATTTGCTAGATAGCCCCAGCACTAAAAAGTCTTTAAATGGGCTGGCTTTTGTTCCCTAAGCATTCCCTCAGCAGTCCCCAGCAGTAAACAGTCTTTAAAACATAGGGAATCCTGGACACTGGTTGGGGTTGAATGTGGCTCTGGCCTTCATGTAATAGGCTTGCTTTCCATAAAGTTCAGCTTACCTGCTTCTCCCACATTTGCACTCTCTAGGGCTCTACATTCTGAGATTTGTGTTCACCCTTAGTGTGCCACTCCCTCATTAGCAACCTTCTCACCACTGCAGTTCCTCAGCCAGGCTGGCTGACTCCTCTTAAGAGAGCAGGCCTCCCTGATACCATCATTTAATATCATGGGGGTGTGGAATTGATTCCCTGTTAGCACCTGTTTTAGATCATTCAAGAATAAATTACAAAGTAGCAGAGCAAGCAAACGTCCTTGGCATACCCCTGCCTTAGTTGTGAAACTACTGGATAGGACACTGACAATCCTATAACGTACCCTAGATGCTTTATTTGAATAGTAAGTAATGATTACATTGTAAGAGAATTTTATCCATTGATCTTCTTGCCAGTTTCCACCATAATTTTAATCTGTCAGTGGAGTGAATAGCTCCCTTTAGATCTATGAAGGCTACATAAAAAAGATTTTGCTTTTTTACATATTTTTACATATTTAGAATTAGCAGCACTAAACAATGGTTCCATGCAAGAGTAGCCTTCTCTAAACCGCCAGTTCTTCTCCCAAAATATTATTTTCAGAAATTCATGTCTGCAGATGAAAAAATAAATGTCTCCCTTATATTTTGGCAGGAATACACATATGAATAATAGGGTAATATGACACAGAATCTCTTTTATCACCATTTTTTAAAATTGGAACTATTACATTTTCATTCCAAGGCTTTGGATAATTGCCTTCTAATATAAATATATATTAAAACTTTTGGTTGAAACTGGACACTAGAAGTCAGTGGATTCCTTGAAGATTGCTGGAGGAAGAAAATTAAGGGAAAAGGCTTTTCCATTTCTCAGTAAAAATATACATGATCTTACTTGAGGTTCAGGGGGAGATAATGATTTCCTTGGCATTTACCAGATACAGTTTCCTTCAGCATGAAGCCACTATTTCTTTCACTATCTCAGAGTAAATTGGTAACTTATTTTTAAAAAAACAAGACCAATGTATCTTCAGGAATATGTACACTTGCCAAAAACTTTGCTTTTTATTTTTTTCTTGCAGCTACCAGTTCCTTCTATAGCCTCTTTTGATATTGTTTTTCTTTCTGTTTATTAATTTTTTATAATCTATTTTAATCTTCTTGATTTTTTGAAAGCTGTTTAGACTTGTATTTCTCAAAGGCATCTACTAAATCATCTTAAGCTTTAGAGCAGTCCTCATCAAACCATGGTCTGTGCCACGGACACCACCTACCCTTGACAAAGATGCTCTCTTTTGGGAGGACATTTTCCAATTGTTGGACAACTGCTGAGTTATTTTGTCTTGGGGTTATTGTGCTTTGAGACTATAAGATGTGATCTGAGAATGTACTTTTTAATAAAACAGTATATTTCTCTTGCAACTCATTATTTAGTTGAATTCTTTTTTTGATTTAATACTTCTAATTCTGAGTCAAGTTGCATAGTTTTTGGAAAAGGCTCCCCGTACGATTCTAATGGAATTTTTAGAGAGAGGGGGAAGTGGTCACTTTCCATATGTGGTAAAATTTCAGATGATATTTATACCATGTATGTAGTTCTATTAATATATAATCTATTATACTTTCTCCTTTAATTGTAACACATAGGAATGCCCAGGTTCATATTTACTAGTTTATCCATTAAGCATTCTAAAATAATCTTTGGTGATACATTTCAAGAGGTATCACACTTCATTTATTTACTTATCACATAAAGTTGCTGGGGGGGATTTCTCATATTTCTTTTATGACAACTTTGTTATCATGAGTGTCTGTGCCTCCAATTTGCCAATTATTGTTTCTACTTCTGGAAACTTATTTTGGATCACCTCAAGAGCATTATATAACAATTCCCATTTCAAGATTGCATCAGATCTTAATGTGAGTGGTGGGAAATAAAGATTAATAAGAATCAAAGGAGGTCTGCTACAAAATTTAATGAGGACTACTAGTAGATGGTTAGAGTCTGTTTCAATTTCCAATCCCTCAATCAAATGTTTGTTACATGCTACTCCTACATTGTGCTAAAAACATTTAAGATGCTATTATGCAAGTTTTAAAGAGAGAAAATCCATATTTAGTATTCTCTGAGCATCTCAAAGTTATACCATTTTGGGTGAGGAGTATCTATGGGTAAGTACTCAGCTTGTGTTATGGTAATGGAAAATTAAGTGAACCATTTGCAGAACTCCAGCATCCCAGGACACACTGCTCCCAGTAACCCCACTTCGGCTCTTTGCACAAACTTTCTACTTTCCTGAACTCTCCTGCCCAAGGGGTGATATTGTTCCATAGTTTCATAGATGTAGGGTCGGAAGAGACCTAAGTAGATCATCAAGTCTGACCCCCTGCCCTGGCCAGGAATGAATAGTGGGCTCATATGACCCCTGGTAGGTTTGAGCTCATATAACCCCAGCCAGGTAATTATCGAGCCTCCTCTTAAACACCCCCAAGGCAGGAGCCAGCAACACTTCCCTTGGAAGTTGGTTCCAGATCCTAGCCTCCCTGACTGTGAAGTAGTGCCTTCTAATGTCCAGCCTGAACCTACTCTCAAACAACTTATGGCTGTTATTCCTCCTTACTCTGGGAGGTGCTCAGGGGAACAGGGTCTCTCCCATTCCCCGCTTGTCCCCCCTGTAGGTTTATAGATGGCCACCAGGTCCCCTCTCAGCCTTCTCTTGTGAAGGCTGAACAGGTTCAAGTCTCATAGCCTCTCCTAGTATGGTCTGCCCTGCTGTCCCTGGATCTCACAAGTGGCTCTCAGTTAGACTCCGGGGTGGCAAGAGATGTGCGGGTGAAAGCCCGCTGCACCCTCACTCTCCGGAAGCCCCCCAAACACCCCCCAGCAGCCACAGAGCCCCCCACCAACCCCCAGCACAGCCAGAGGTAAGTGGGGCCCGTGGTGGGAGGGGGTTAACCCCTTAGTGAGTGGGAGGAGGCAGCTGAGTGGAGCCAGGCTGGGTGTCACCCTGCCCAGGTCCCTATTTTGTCCAGCCCCCCAGGGAGCCATGTGACCAGAGCCCCGCAAACAGGCTGCACAAACAGGCATGCTTGTCTGCTGGTGCATGAGTTAGCATGAGGGTGCTTCAGTGTGGGGGCTGCCTGACAGCTAGCTCTACACTGAAGCACTCTTGTGCCCCAACCAGCCCCTCCACAACACATTGATCCAGGGGGAACAGCTCTGGGCTGGCAGGTTGACCCCTGAGGCCCCGTACCAGCCAGCACTGCTCCGACCCAGCTCAACATGCTGCAGTCCTGGGTGCACATGCAAACAGCGCTCCCAGAGCAATAAACTCCAGAGCAATAAGCTGGAGTTTATTGCTTTGTATTAATATGCACATGTAGATGTGCCTGGGATGTATCAATTTGCTTCTGCTTCAGATCTAGTCAATCACTTGAGTCTATGACTTAAGTTTACAGATACCTGAGTAGGACAGCCATTGGTGGCAATGGAGACCCTCAACTCTGTATTATATTTCCTACTCTGGAGAGGTAGGGTATTTTTCTTAATCACTACCCCATTAAGAAGGCTACCCCAGTTATCACCAGATACCTAATATATACAGTTTTAAAACCAACTCTTACAGAAGGTATCTAGCTGTGCTGTTCAAAAATCCAATTCTGGATACATAAATAATATTATTTTCCAATAGCTGAAGAGAGATTTTAATTTTTTTTTTTAACCAAAAACCATGTAATTCTCTCTTTCATATTAAAAAGTTCTCTTGTTTATGTTGGTTAAAATTGAATTATAAAATATTTTGCTGTTTTAGCATTTTATTTCCAATAGAGCTACATTTAATAAAAATAGAGGAAGAAGTTTTTGGTTGGTCAGATTCTGAATCTATCACTTTATCAAGTGTAATGAAATACTCAGTGTTCAGGGTTTTGTTAATATTAGGCCTATTCCCTGAAATGTCATTGTTTATCAGATTTCAATCAATTGCCTTAAATAAAATATAAAGTGCTTCTAGATGTGATTTTAAATCACAGATTGTTTTCTTAATATTTGTTAATTCATTTAAAAGTAGACTATTTCTTCATTTTCTTTAATCATTGCAAGTATTAAAGACATGGGAGAGACTTGGGTCTGGGACAGAAGTTTCATAAACCAGTTTGACCCAAATCAGTTTAGTCTGCTACTCCGTTCAACCAGGTTTATCTTAAACCAGTTTCAGCCATTTTATAACTGGTTTATGTGCACTGAACTTCTGCTCTGTTACAGATTCAAACCAGTTTCTGATCACTTAGACCAGTGTATGTGTAACTTGTGTCCCTAGCCTTTGTGGGTGCATCCACAGGAGCGCACATGTGCCTCTTGCCCTGCCTCAAACCCCTTTGAGGTGGGGCAACAGGCACATGTGGGAACAAAAAAATGTTCCCCTGGCTGCAAACTTGCATCACGGGGAGAAAATTAGACCCCTGGATATCTAGGAGTCTAAAAAAAGTGAAGTATAAAAAAGCAAAGTATAAAAAAGACTGTGCCCTGAGGCAACCAGAGGCTGGGTCCTCCACAGAGATGCTGCCAGAGCGTCTCTATGGTTTCCCCTTGCCCTGGGACTGAAACACGCGACCGGCCAGACCATGTGTTTCAGCACCAGGGCTGTGGTGCTGGT
>NW_017729007.1:2786088-2790242 GCF_001723915.1 Gavialis gangeticus | reverse complement strand
CCAGGAGGCCCTGGAGCCCCCCCACCCCTGCTTCTAAGGTAAGCAGAGACTTTTTTTTCCATTTTTTTCTGTTCTTTTTCTGGGGGTGGTGGTGGTGGTTAAGTGATGGTGCCTGGGGTTGTGAGGGTAGCCTTGGGGGCCTGGGGGTGCAAGTTGGGGGGTGGGGCTGGTTGGGGCATCCATTGGGGTGGCTGCAGCAGCTGGTGGGGAATGAGGCCAGGTGGGGCAGGAATTGGAGGGGGTTGGTGGGGCATGTGGGCCTTGCAGGGGGGTGGTAGCCTCTGCAGGGGTCATTTGGCCCCTGTTGGGGGGCTGTACCCCTTGTGGGAGCGCCAGTTCCCCTGCCGGGGGTCTGAACCCCTTTTGGGGGTCTGAACCCCTTTTGGGGGCTGAACCCTTTGTGTGGGGGATGAACCCCCTGTTGGGGGGGTGTAGCCCTTGTGTGGGGGCTGAACCCTCTGTTGGGAGGATGAACCCCATGTTGGGGGCCATAGCCCTTGTGTGGGGGACTAACCCCTTGTGTGGGAGCCATCGCCCTGTGGGAGGGGAGCAATATATGTATTCATGAATTCATGAAACCTGTATTTAGAGTTCACTTTATTATTATCATAAGAGACTTACTTTAAGACTGTAGATATATCAATAAAACATTGTCCAACTGATCACTGTCTCTGTTTCACTCTTTCTCTCTCTCTTTATAGTGTTTTTTTGTTTTACTTGTGGAGAAACATGGATTTGGGGGTATTTTAGAGTGATTTGGGGATTTTTTTTATCAGGGATTTTTCAGTTTTCCAATAGGGAACACCAGAATTCCTGAAAGGGAGGCTAGTGGCAGGACCCTGCCTGCTCAGAGCTGGCACCTTGTACCCTTCTGGCTGTGGCTAACCTCCTAGCCAAATGGGGCCAGGAGAACAAGCTTTGACAGTTCAAAGCAGGCCACCATACCCGGAACATCTTCCAGATGATAACTGCCCAGATGGCTGGGCAGGGGGCACACATGGCAGTAGTGCTGCAAAAAGGTGAACTCTGGAACCACAGTCCAATGGCAGCTGGCCCAGAGGGGCAGATGCCTCTACTGGCTGTGCAGTCCCCATCCGAGTCTGGCAGGTGCCCAGCAGGTCACAGCCAGGCAGGAGTCCCTACTGTCAGGTTGCTGCAATAGGTAGAGGGTGCAGGGAACTCTCAGGGCTGGTTCAGCAGTCCAGCTGGCACAAGGGGTAGTGTCCCTGGGTACAACTTAGCTGGGCCCCAGAAGCTCCTGAGAGCTAGTAGCCCTGAGCTACTTGCCAGGGCAGCTTTTTCTACTGCTGGGGACAGCACAGGTGCTGGCCCTGGGTTCTAGCTCCCCCTGGCTGAAGATCTGGGAGGAGCCAGGCAGGGTTATTTTGCCCCTAGTGGCACAGTTTGCTCCATACCAAAGTGCATGTCCAAGTACGTGTGCTGAGGCAAAAGCCCTAGCTCAAATTTGCACCGCTTCTATTTGAGCTGCTGCAAGCACATGTGCTTGCATGTGTGGATGTGCCCTGTGAGTTGAATAGTCTTGGGTATGCTTATTGCCTTCATTTTCCCATTGTATGGGCTGTTTCATGGACCCAGCTCTTATCTCCTGGGAGGACAAATCCAGGTGGGGAGTTAAAACTCTCATTCAAGTTGAAATCAAAAGTAAGGATTTCTCTAACTGTGGATTTGATAAATTGGTATTAAAATTTACATTAGGCACAGTGTCTATAATTGGTGACATGGAAAGTAAGTTTTCTTCAAACATCTCAATTTGTCTAAATTTTGTCATTTGACTATTAGTGGAGGTGTTATTGGGTTGAAAAAAGAGGCTCTTCTTAGGCCTTTTAAACAAATGTAATTTTCACCTGTGTAGACAACTCTATTTATTATCAGAAAAAGTGTAGCGATAAACGGTGCTTCCATTGTGGTTGGACTAAAGATCATATTTACAATGGCAAGAGTTCACTATTATAAGCCTATTACCAAGACTGAGGAATTTCTTCCTTAAGGTACACTGGATCTTTAACACTTCTCATTACAACTTGGTACTTTTTAATTCAGTATGGTAGCAGATATAGTTGAATGATGAATCAAGCTCAGGTCTGTGTGCTACAGATCTGTGTAATAGTTGCAGCCACAGTAATGATACCTGGGAAAAGAGAAACACTCAGCTCCTGGGCCTGCAGGATCAGCTGAAAACCATACCTGTGCAGCAGTGTCCTGGCTGTCAAACAAATTTGTTATATATGGCTTAGAGTTAGGCAACACAAAACTGGTAAGGGCAGTGAACACACTGAGGGATGTGAGTGCAATGCAGGATACTGACAGATGAGAAAGCTGGGCTAGAGCTAACAGGATGAAGTTCTATGTGGACAAATGCAAGGTGCTGCATGTCTGGAGGAAAAATAAAAAACATGAACATAAAATGGGTGACACCTGGCTGGATGGCAACACTGTGGAAAAGGACTTGGGAGTCTTGATAAAACATATACTCAATATGAGTCTGCAGTCTGATGCAGTTGCACAAAGGTGACTATAGAAGCATTAGGTGCAAGACATGGGAAGGGATAGTGCCTCTCTACTAAGCACTGGTTAGGCCTCATTTGGAGCACTGCATGCAGTTCTGGGCTCCTCTTAAATGGAGAAATTAGATAGGGTGTAGAGGTGGGCAATAAAGATGATCCAGGACTTGGAAGGCAAGTTATATGAGGAGAAAACTGAAGGAGCTAGACATGTTCAGCTTTCAGAAAAGGCAGTGAGGAGGGGACATGACAGAAGTCTTCAAATACTTCAAGGGTTGCCATAAAGATGAGGGAAAGCACCTTTTCTCTCTTGCTGCAGAGCAGGATGCAGACCAGTGGCTTGAAGTTGCAGCAAAGTATATTTAGATTGGACATTTGGAAAAACTTCATTGTGAGGTAGTGGAATATACTGCCTAGGGAAGTTGTGGGCTCTCCAGCACCGGAGATGTTCAAGAAGGTATGGATAGCTCCTGGTCGGGGATGACCTAGAGGAATCTATACCTGTGTTCTACCATGGGTATTTTCCATCCTTCTAGACTTTGCTGGTTGCTCCTGCCCACTCCCTCTCCTCCTCTCCCCCCACCTTGTTTTGTTACATTTGTATTTTAAGGGTATTTTTAAGCTTCCCTCAGAGGCATTGGGTGTTAGCTACAGATAAGGCTGGGGACTTCAACTACACTGTGCCAATTTTGCTGCTAAGAGCAAAGCTGGAGGTTCCTGGCTAAAGGGTGTTGCTCTTCTGCTTAGGGTCAGGCTGATTGCCATATTTGGGATCAGGATTGCCATATTTTACCTCATGATCAGATTGGTACAGACTCTAGGCCCCTCTGCCTGAGGTCTCTTGAGCATATATTGGCAACATTTCATAGAAGCAGGGTGTTGGCTGCCATGGTTACTCTGGTTTAACTGTGGCAGATTTGGTCTGTGTTGTGTCATGGCTGGTTGTGGTCTTATGTAGAGTTCAGATTATGGTTTGTATGGGATGGCCTGGATAGGGATGATCCTGCCTCTGGCAGGGGGCTGGACAATGTGACCTCTGGAGGCCCCTTCCAGCCTTACTTCTCTATAACTCTATGACTAAATTATATTGCCACGCCTAATACTACATGGTCAAGTGTTAGCAAGTTTAGGCCTAGATATATTTCCAATGTAGACTTCTCTTTGGATACTTTGTTTATCAAGTCAACTGATCCAAGTCAACTGAAAAATAAGGATTGTTTTGGCTACAGTAAACACTGCCCAAACACACATTTTCATGGTACTTTTGCTGAGTGCTTTCAAATCTCACAAAACCCCTCATCTGTATTTATAATTAAAGGAAAAGCAAAGACTTCTTGTTTGATGCTAATATCTGTGACATAAAAGGAAAACTGAACCAGGGATCTGAGCTGATCTGAAAACAACTTAACTGTGCTTCATGACTGGCATAGAAAATGGTTGTGGATAGCTGTCTCCCCAGATTCAAATTAGAAAGAAAAAGTGAAATAATGAAGGAAACTGGCTAAAAAGGTATGTTTTTATTGATAACAACATAATTTATAGTTGCTTCTAATCTTAGGTTTGCTTAAATGGACTAATTAGGACATCCAAATAAACACTTTTAGACTAAAAGCCTTTCATCCCTGTAGACAT
>NW_017729007.1:2770444-2781088 GCF_001723915.1 Gavialis gangeticus | reverse complement strand
TGCTTAGAGCTGTTTGGAGCTAATCAACAGGTCAGCTGGTAAGCTGTTTAAGAAGTTTGAAGTAATGTGGAAAGAGGCTATTGTTTTATTGATAACAACATAATTTATAGTTGCTTCTAATCTTAGGTTTGCTTAAATGGACTAATTAGGACATCCAAATAAACACTTTTAGACTAAAAGCCTTTCATCCCTGTAGACATACTTTTCAGTGATGTCTTTTACTCTAAATGTTCTTTAGGGAATTCATGCTTAAATAGCTAATTAGCAATCTGGCTAAATATCCATGGTTTTTGTTAAAATTAGCTTTTGATTAGCTTTACTATTTAGGTTTTTTTCCCTCATGTTGTTACTTATCCTTCAATTCTCTCTGTCTTAAGATGTACTTCAGCACAATCAGAGCTGGTCAAATATTAGCAAAACAGCACTGAAAACAATTTTGAATTAAAAATGCCTATTCACTTCAGCCAAGTTGGGACTTCCTTACTTTGTTAATGATGGATATTCACCAAAGAGATTTTCATTTTCATGCATATTTGGGGAATAGCTGCATTTTATACAAATACCTATATTCATAAGTAAGCAAAAAGTTCCAGTGTTTGTCACTCTTTATCAGTTGTGCCTTATCCTCTTGTAAGTTTTTTCATCTGATTAGGAAACAAAGACAGTACTATATGACTTGCACGACAAGTCACAAATGTTCAGAGCATTTACTCATGAACAACACATTAGCTGAAATCTGAAATATTTACTTTACACAAGCTGCTTAGTAGGGCTGTGCGAAATGGCACTGTTCCATTTCGCCTTGAGTTTTGAGGTTTCCATGGAACAGCATTTAATATCGAATTTTATTCCGGTTTGAAACAGCTGCTCTGTTTTGCTTCGTTGAAACAGTGAGGTTGTTTCAACTCTGTTTTGATGTTTTGCTAGATTGGCCAGGGATGAGGAGTCACCCCAGCTGGCCTGAGCTTCCATCCCCAGCACTAGATCTGGTGATTGTCAGCCTAGCAATGGTGGTGCCAGGGATGGGAACTCAGCCCACTTAGGCTGAGCTCATTTCCCCAGCGTGATCATTGCACTGAGGTTGGGAACTCAGCCCAGCTGGGCTGAGTTTCCCCAGCATGATGGTGGTGCCAGGGATGGTAACTCAGCCCAGCTGGGTGAGTTCATTTCCCCAGTACATTTGTTACCCAGCTGGGCTGTATTTTCCCAGTGTGATGGTGGCATTGGGGAGGGAAACTTAGCCCAGCTGGACTGACTTTCCATCCCCAGCACTATGGTCGAAAGTTTTCAACTTTTGAAACGTTTTGATTAGCCTTATTTTGTTTCGAGGCTATTTTGAAGCCCTTTGTTTCATTTCAATTTTGCTGTTTTGACCTCAAAATGAGTCAAAACCATGTCAAAATGAAATGACTGATGAAATTTTGCACAGCCCTACTTTTTAGCTATTCATGTAAAGAAACGACCCCCCCCCCACACACACACACATCTGCAGGAGTTGAGATTAGTTTAAGAACAAAAAAACTGCAGTGCTCAGATCATTTATTTGCAGTGAATAATTCAGATCTCTTTACTATAGATCAGTTGGCACCCCTTTCTGAAACAACATTCAAGAGTGCATCAATAGGCAAAACAGCTACATGCTTTTATTGCTGTTACCTTTGTTTTCCTTTCTTTCATCCTCAAATGCTTACCTCCCCTCATTGCATCAGCCATAGACTTAGACTGTAAGCTTTTTTGAGAAAGGGATACTGAGCTAGATTATATTCTTAACCTCCTTAACCAGGCTGTATAGCATTAAAGTTGATCTTTGATTCGGAAGCACTAAAAAAGTCATATCTGCAGCATGCTGCCTTCACAAGAAACCTCACTACAGTTGAATCAGTGAGTGGAGAGGAGATAAGCTTCAGGGGTGGCTCCAGAGGTAGCCTCTGAAGCCTCGTGAAACTATGATGAGTTGATTGGTCCTAACAGGAGTCATATGAATAGAGGTAGTTAATCATGTTAGTCTGCATTCAGGCAGAAGGCAGGGCAGGACAGCACAGTACCTTAGAGACTAATTGATCCAGAGAGGCATAAGCTTTTGTAGGCATGCGCTTATTTCATCAGGTGCTAGGAATGTATGTGACTTACAAATAGCTGGGATTTTCTCTGCCCTGGCAGCAGCAGTGTCAGCTAAGCCAACAGGGCAGGGGCTGCACTTTCTGTGCCCCCTAGAAGTCAGCATGTGGGCCTGATGTCCTGGTCACCTCCCCCCACCCCATAGTTGTGCTATTGGTATCTGAGGTGAGTCTGTCCCTGGTATAACAATGCACAAGAGACTGTAGGTGGGGAAATTCATAGGATTTCCTTGGCTGTGTACTGGTCTAGCTCCTTTGAAAAGATGATAGTTTCTATTGTCTTTTACTGATATCATCCCTCTCCAAAGCTGGTCAATGAGGGTGTAGGCACACATAATAAGTGAACCTTTCCAAGAATGTCACTGATAGGAAATTGGTCCACCATTATCATGGTTCAGAGGTGCACTGTGTCCTAGGGTGCTAAGTAGAAGTTTCCTTTTAGACATTGCAGTGCTGTGAGTATCCAGTGAGTGGGTATCTAATTCAGCAGCCTCACAGTGGCAAGTGCTTGGAGTTTTCCCATGATTTCTAGAGCTGGGAGGAAGACCCCCATTGGCTGTATGGAGGTGGGGGAGAAGGGTTGCCTCGACCCCTGCTTCTGTGTTCTCAGGCCTCTGGGTATTCCAGGGGCTGCACAAGGTCTCTGCCTCAAGCTGTACCTTTAAAAAACACTTTCCTTAGAAAGCTGCTTCATTAATTTCAATTCTTTCCCCCTCCACCCCACAAAACACACACACACTAAGGTTGGTGGGTGGTCAAGTGCACTGTTAATGATAAACACCTGTCAATTGCTGAGTGAGGGAAAACCAAGGCACTGCATAATGGAACTTAATAACACAGTACACTCTCAAATTCATGCTTCATCAATGTGAACTGGCCCACTAATTGTTAATTGTTCTTCACCTAAAAGCAGGAGCACTTTCCCAATCCCCTTAAGCAGAGAACATTATGAGAACACCCAGTTACTGTGAGGGGATTGAGGGGGCGGGGGAGTGGGAGGGTGGAGGAATGATGCAGTGTGGGATGCCTGGGGGAGTATCCAGATATTAGTCGCAGAAAGCTTTGCATCAACACATGACACTGAAATGGCTTACAGAGAACAGGTTCAAGATAACATCTAAGTATCCAAGTATACTTTTGAAGTGCTCCAGAAAGTTTAAACTGTTTAAATTTGGCTTGTATATCTGGACACTTGGGGTGTATCTCAGGAGCACATGGTTTGCAGTGTTTCAAAGCTGTTTGAGATGCCACAAACTGCATGTGGCACACATGTATCAATGTGCTGCACTGCTAATTTGCAGCATGGTGGGTTTTTTGACAAGGTGTAAAAAGAAAACCCTGCTAAAGGGGGCAACAGGGTGCACTCTCCAGAAATCAGAGCCTGGCCAGCCAGAGACATGCTATGGCTGCTGGCTGGACTCCAAGTGGCTGGCTTGGTGCTGCTGCTGCCCCAGGAGACCCCCGGGACCCCAGGGAAGGCTGCCTCCCCTACCCCACCTGGGTCCCTTTGCTGTGTGCCAGATTGCACATGCAGGCGTGTGCCTAGGGACAAATAGCACTGACACAAATACGTGCCACTGCTATTGACCTGCAGGAAACACACACTATTGCTCATGGGCGTGCACCGTTGCAGTTTAAACAGCATTTCAAATATTCTATATGTCATGTCTGTCCACATCCTTACAAGGAATCTTTCACCATAGTGGGTAACGCAGTTTATCCAGAAACAGCAGAGGTAACTGAGGGGGTCTGATTTACATGTTGTTATCCTTCCTACCCTGTCAGTTAACCCAACAGGAATCATGTTTCACGCTGACCTTCCTGAGAAAGAAAAAGTTAGCGAGCTTGACCCAAGGTGTCTATCCAAGAGACCTAGACATTTCTCTCTGATTTAAACTACTTGCAGGCAAGAGAAGAAAGTAGGAAATGAAGATGCCTCAATTTAAGAACTAGAATAGAAGCCCTTAATCTAGAAATGTAGGTAAGGAGCCCTGTTTCTGTAATTTTTTTTAGATATCTAAATATGTCTAGCACCCCTAAATGAGGAAATGTTTCTAAGCCCCAAAAATGTCCACACAAAGTTTTGTTTTGCTACAATGTTTTATCAAGAGATATTATAAATCCAGGGAGAGCTGAAATATACCATGTCATACAGTCTATAAAACCATGGCATACAGCCTCTCACTAGGACACTTAATTGTCACTTGTTTACTTTTTTCAAAGTTGATTTTTCATTTCCACATGTCTTCCCTTTCTGGGTTACATCTGTTCTCTCAGCTATTATTTATTTCCAAGTTACCATCAATATAAAACTTTGCTGACAGGGAACTGACCCACAATAAGTTAATTGTACACATTATACTCCATTTACACTATGACCCTGTCTGTTTTCCCACCTTGTCAAAAGCAATTGGAAATTTCACCTTACATTTAGAAGGATTTGAACCTGATTTCCATGTGAAACTTTTATTTATTTCTGTTCATGCTCTGAAGTGAGTCATTACCTATTTGTTAAAAACTCCTTTGGTGTGTGGATTAGCTCTCAAAGTGACAGGCCCTTTAGCTCTCATGTCTGAATTTCAGAGTTCAGTGCCAAAACAATATCAAAACATTGATTTCTTCCTGTCATGAAAAGCAAATGAGACTTCCTCATGTCCTGTTTAAATTAGCTTTAGCTGCTTGTTCTTTGTGTACTGTGGATTGGACACTTTATCAAAAGCTCTATTTTCTATCTTATTTTTTATAATATCTGAGATGAAAGATTATGGCATACATGATAAAAATAATGTATTGTGCTGTAGACAGGCTTTACACAAAATGCTCTGTATGATGGAACTTATTTTTTGTACCCCATGTAAACTATAGGACTATGACAATAGAACAAAGATTACAAAACCTTGTCTACAGAAGCAAGTAGGAGAAATGAAGTAACCAATCATTGTTGCTAAATAGAATTACGATTGTGATACAAATGGAATGTAGTGACACGTGCCAGAAATAGTGTCTGATTCTGCAGTCCTTATTCAAGCAAGCCTTCTGTTGGAAGGCAGTTCAAGGAACCTATAAAGCTCTGGTTCACATAACACAATATTGGGGTTCTAGCATACAAACAACTATATTACCAGGAACAGTGCTTAGAAGAATTTTATTAAAGTCAAAGGACCAGCTCCTGGAAGGAATCTATATTTCTAGTACTAGATGCTCATAGGGTTATACTTCATTAATGAATTGGAAAGGGTAGGATCAGAAGAAAGTAGGGCTGGAGGGGATATCATGAGGTCATTTGGCCCAACCCTCTGCTCAAGGTAGGATTGTCCCTGACTAAACTATTCCAGCTAAGTGTATATTCAACCCATGCTTGAAAATTTCCAAGGATGGAGATTCCACAATTTCTGTAAGTAGCCTGTTCTAATGTTTGACCACCCCCATAATCAGAAAGTTCCTCCTAATCTCCAACATAAATTTTCCCTGATGAAGCTTCAAGCCATTGATCCTAGTCTTGTTACCTACACCCACAGAGAAAAACCCCTTTCTATCCTCTCTATTCTGATGCTTCAGGTATTTGAAGAGTTAGCAAATGGCTACATGTATCAAGGACAATAAAAAAGTCCTTTTTAGGTATGTGGGGAGCCGGAGAAAAAGCAAGGGTAACATTGGACCCCTGGTAAACCACATGGGACAACTGACAACTGACGCCCAGGAAAAAGCCAATCTGTTTAATGGCTATTTTGCATTGGGTTTTCACCAGCCCCATGGGACTGCCCTGCTCAATATGGTACAGGATGACCAGGGCCATATTTTTGCCCTTCATCAATGTTGACCATGTGAAGAAACACCTTGAGAGGCTAGACACCTTCAAGTCAGCTGGCCCAGATAGCTTACACCCCAGAATACTTAAGGAGCTGGCAAGCATTATAGCTCTGCCACTGGCACAGATTTTTGAGAACTCGTGGTGCTCAGGCAAAGTGCCCAAAGATTGGAAGAAGGCCAATGTGGTGCCTATCTTCAAGAAAGGGAGGAAACTAGATCTAAGGAACTACAGGCCCATCAGCCTGATCTCTCTCTCAGGGAAGATCTTGGAAAAAATGATCAGAGAGACCATTCTTGACAAACTAGCTGAAGGCAACTTCCTGAGGGATAGACAGCATGGGTTTGTTGCATGCAGGTCTTGCCTGATGAATCTCATCTCTTTCTATGACCAGGTGACATATCACCTGGACAAGGGAGAAGAGTTTGATGTCATATATCTTGATTTAAAAAAAGCCTTCAATTTGGTATTCCATGATCATCTCATGGAAAACCTGGCCATCTGTGGCCTCAGGTACATCACAGTCCACTGGCTGGGGAACTCGCTCCGAGGTTGGACCCAGAGAGTGTTAGTTCATGGAAGTCAATCATTATGGTGCGCCGTGACCAGTGGGGTCCCCTGAGGCTCCGTCCTTGGGCCTATTCTTTTCAACATCTTCATTAATGATGTTGACATTGGTATCAGAAGCGGATTGGCCAAGTTCACTGAATACACCAAACTTTGGGGTAAAGCATCCACACCGAAGGATAGGATGGTGATCCAGGCTGACCTTGACAGGCTTGGAAAATGGGTGTATGAAAACCTGATGGCCTTCTACACTGAAAAATGCAAGGTATTCCACCTTGGGAAGAAAAACCCGCAGCATGCTTATATGCTCAACAGTGCTACACTTGCTAGCACCATGGCTGAAAGGGACTTGGGGGTCATGATTGATGACAAGATGACTATGAGCCACCAATGTGATGTTGCAGCTGGCAAAGTGAGCAAAACTCGGGCTTGTATCCATAGATGCTTCTCTAGCAAATCCCAGGATGTCATCCTCCCACTGTATTCGGCCTTGGTAAGGCTGCAGCTGGAGTACTGCATCCAATTCTGGGCTCCACAATTTAAAAAGGACGTGGAAAAGCTTGATAGAGTCCACAGGAGAGCCACATGCATGACCAGAGGGTAGGAAAACAGGTCTTATGATGAGAGGCTGAGAGCTATGGGACTCTTCAGCCTGGAAAAGCGCAGGCTCAGGGGGGACCTGGTAGCTGCCTATAAGTATATAAGAGGTGTACATCAGGATCTGGGGTAGCACCTGTTCACCAGAGTGCCCCATGAAATGACAAGGTCAAACGGTTACAAACTCCTCCAAGACCCTTTCAGGCTGGACATAAGAAAGAACTTCTTTACTGTCTGAGCTCCCAAGGCCTTGAACAGACTGCTGCCAGAGGTGGTGCAAGCACCTACTTTGGATTCCTTTAAGAGTCAATTGGACGTTTATCTTGCTGGGATCCTGTCACCCCAGCTGACTTCCTGCCTCTGGGGTAGGGGGTTGGACTCAGTGATCTTCTGAGGTCCCTTCCAGCCCTAATGTCTATGAAATATATGAAATCCCCTCTCAGTCTTCTCTCCTCTAGACTAAATAACCCTGCCTCTTTCAGCATTTCCTGATAAGTCTTGCCTTCCAGGCCCCTAATCATTTGCATTGCTCTCTAGTGGACTCTTCATAATCTGTCCACATTGTTCTGTATTGGGTATATGTATATGTGTTCTGTACTCCGTCAGCAGAGGGTGCCCCCTTAATTGCATTACCTTGTGTTGCTGCTTGCTTTTCTGCTTTAGTGTTATGGGTAGTTAGTTGATAATAAAGGCAGTCCCCATATTCTTCCCTGTGTAATCATTCCAGGACAAAAACCCCACAGATATACAACAAGGATGAATCTTGGTAAGTAGGAATGCTTCCACTGCTTCAGTCAAAAGAAAACTGGCAGTGATCTGTGCTGAACATGAGAAAGTGTTGGGGCTCTTTTCCTCCCATGTGTTGGCCTTTGCAGTTGCTCTCTAATATGGCTACTCTGAGCCACAGTAAAGAATTTGATGGTCTAGTTCATCCATCTGGAACACTTATGCTGACTGGCTAGACTTCTATCTGGAAGGGAATAAGATTACTGATAATAACCAAAATGCATCATGGGCTCAAAGACTTTTGAGATTATTTTTTCATTTGTATTCCCAGCCAAGGCCTGTAACAAATCATACCACAATTGCCAGAAGAAGGAATTACTGCATACGTAGCAGACTTGTGTTGATTGTTTGAGAACTGCAATTTTGGTACAAGTTTTTAATCTCTTCTTAGGGATCATCTTGTGTGTGGGATTCAAGACAAAGCCTTACAATACAGACTTCTTGCAAAGCATAACTTAACATTTTCCATAGCTCAAGAAGAAGCCCTTGCATATGAAGCCACTTTACTCCATTTAAGGGAAATCCAAGTGTCATCAGCAAAACTGACATCAGCTGAGACATACCAAGAACATTATAGGGAGACATCTCCCAGGAAAGCATCATCTGTGCACATGAATACAATTCCCTTTTCCTAAAGAAGCTGCTATAGCTGTGGTGAAAAGCACAGATGTGATATGTGCCATTTCCATGATGACAACTGTTGCCATTGCCAGTGCAAGGGTCACACTGAATGTGTATCATCTGAAGTTCCAGACATCTGGGAAGCAGGTGACCAAGGGGAGTGTGCCTCCAGTTACCACTAAAACTATTGCTGATTTGAATGAAATACTAGCAAGTGAATTGCCCCCTGATGCCTACAATACTGCATTTGTTAATAATGTGGAAACAACAACCCCACAAAAGAAGACCTAGACAACTGTGATTCTCCAAAGTGCTCTCTGTGCTATGGAGATAGACTCAGTATCCAAGTTTACCTTTATTTTCAGAAGAGACGTACAAATTCATTATGACCTAGAAACTTTCCACCTGTTGTGTCCAATTATTTTGCAAAGCCAAACTTGTATAACTTGTATAACAAACAAACTGGTTTGAAGGGTACATGCTATGTCAATATACACTATGATCAGGAACAAGGGGTCCCAATAATTGCCAAGGATTAGAGGGTAAGCTTATTAGGAGTAGAATGTTTTGAACCATTGGATGTCAAATTAACAGGAGTGCACGGCCTCATGATCCACATTTTACAAAATGTCCTAAGGGATTTCATCAAAGTCTTTGATGAACAGCTTGATGCCTATAAGGGCCAGCCTGTGCCATTTAATTGGATCCAACTGTGGCTCCAATTTGAATGAAGCCTTATCATGTTGCCTTCACCCTTCATCCAAAAGTTGATGAAGAGATTTTGTTTTTGGAAAAATATATATATATTCTAATATAATAAAAGACTTAGTATTTCCATCTATCTGTCCATAATGTAGGGGGCCAAATGTGCATATGCCCCCAAGATGGCAGGTGGCAATTGGCTGCAGAGGCCCCACCCCCTCAGGCACGGAGACAGAGGGAGCCCTTAGGCTTTAGTATTATATTGACTTGCCCCTGGTTCCTGTCAAAGCTGACAGGAGCCAGGGGTACTAGGACCCAGCGGGAGCTTCAGCAAGCCTGAGCAGCTCAGCCCACCCCACCCCCAGCCATTGCACTCCCTGCCTGCTGGCACTATTGGCACCATATGGTCTGGCTGTCTTGTGGCAGCAGGGAGCATGGAGTTGCCCTGGTGGGGGGGGGTGTAGTGTGTGGTGGGTGTGTGTGCAGCCAGTGACAGAGTGTGCACGCGCGCGTGTGTGTGTGTGTGTGTGTGTGCATGTGCAGCCAGTGGCAGAGTGGGTGTGTGCGCGTGCAGCCAGGGGCAGAGTGGGTGTGGTTGTGCAGCCAGGGGCAAAGTGGGTTTGTGGGTGTGGAGCCAGAGGCAGAATGGGTGGATGGGTGTGGTTATGAAGCCAGGGGCAAAGGGGGTGGGTGGGTGTGGTTGTGCAGCCAGGGACTGGGTGGGTGGGTGTGGGTGTGGATGTGGAGCCAGGAGCAGAATGTGTGAGTTGGTGTGGGTGTGGATGTGGTTGTGCAGCCAGGGGATGGGTTGGTGGGTGAGTTGTGTGTGTGCAGGCAGGGGCAGAGTGTGTGTGATGTGTGTGTGTTCATAGGGTGAGTCACACACACACCACACCATTCACATGCAACCACACTCCCTTTGCACTGCCATACACACAGACTGCCACAAACCCCATACTCACCCACACCACACATATCTACACATGCAAACCCATATGTTCCTTCACCCCACATATGCACACACCCACAGCCCCCCACAAACCTATACTCACCCCCACAATATACAGGAGTAAGACTTCATTTTAAGTTGTTGTGCAATCACCTCTATGTACACTACACAAAAATATTTTTTGCAACCAAATTAATGAATTCTGTAAATGTTTCCTTTTTAGAGTATAATTTGGTATTTTTCTGGTTCTAAGATGGCAAGATCCCTTGCTGAAAGGAGTACTCCTGGGGCCAAGGGGAGGGACTTCTGCTGGCAAAGGTCAGGGGTTATGGGGTGGGACTTTCAGTTACAAGATGGTGACCAGAAGTTGGGGCACCTGCCAAGGGGTGGAGCTACCTATGTGGTCCTCAGTAGCTTTCCAGAACTCAGTAAGTGGCCCTCCACCCAAAATTATTGCCCACTCCTGGTTTACATAGCCAGCCCCAAAGTGTGACTTG
>NW_017729007.1:2765708-2770091 GCF_001723915.1 Gavialis gangeticus | reverse complement strand
GGGGGGGGGGGGGGCGGAGATGTAAGATCTCCCTGAAACACTCCGTCATTCATGATGGGCAATTGGCTAGTATATATACACAGTTATATATATCTACACTCCTAGTATCACCCTACAAAGACAAACCGTAACCCATTACAATATCCACACCTGTGATCCCACACACCTGTACAAAGACCCTCTGGTCCCCCAACATCGTTACAATATCCACATCTGTGCACCACACACACCAAAATGCTGGTCCATCAGAGCAGGCAGCCCATTCCTTTCATCCCCATGAGCCCCACATTGTGGGGTCACAGACTCAGTTCACCAGTTGTCCATGTTGCTGTCACTCCAGCTCCTGCTGGAGGAATCGCTATGGTTGTTGCTGTCACTGTCCTCAGTTCCATTTGTCTCTTTCTCTTTCTCACTTCCCTGCTAGGAGGGAGTTGGAAGATCCTGTGCCAAGTGTCTCTGTGCCAGGTGGCTTTGGCTGCATCTTCAACATCCTCTACTACTGATTTCTCATAGTAGGTCTGCAGTTAGCTTAGAGCCAGTTTCACACAGTCTACAGGCCTGTGCAAAGTGGCTATGCGAATTCTACTAGGGCCATGTTCACACAATCTACTAGGTCTGTGTGAATTCGCTTCAGATTCAGATTTGGCTGATTTGGAGGACAGTGATCCAATTTGGTGATTTGAATCACTGTCCCAAATTGATTTGGCCAAATCTGATTTGGAGATTCAGCCGCAGCCATATTGGCTGAATCTCCTAATTGGCCCCATCCCCCGCCGACTCTCCCAGCTCTGTCAATGGCTGCCCCACCCAGCTTGGCCCCAGCTCCCAGCTCCCAGCTCTTTGGAAAAAAAGGCCAGCAATCACCAGGTTCTACCAGGCAGGGGTTGATCCCCGCTGGACCCCGCTGCCCCGCACTGCATGGGGGGCTCTGCTACAATCCACCTGGCCCCTGCCCACTCTCCCAGTTCTCCCCATGGCTCTTTGCCCAGCCCAAACTCCCAGCTCTTTAAAAAAAAAAAAAAGCCCTGACTCATCAGTTCCTGCCAGGTGAGGGGGACGATCTCTGCTACCCCCCACTGCCCCACGATGAGTGGGAGTCTTTGCCACAAGCCCCCAATAGCCCTGAGAGCTGCAGCAGCAGCCAGTGAGAACAGGGCTTTTTTTTTTTTTTAAGGAGTTGGGAGCTGGGGTAGGTCAGGCAGCCATGGGGGGGTTGTGAGAGTGAGTGGGGGTTGAGGGGCTCATGGCAGAGCCCCCCCATGAAGTGTGGAGTGTTTAGGGGCATTGGGGATCACCCCCCACCCTGCCTGGCAGCATCTGGTGAGTAGGGGCTTTTTTTTAAAGAGCCAGGAACTGGGGCCAGGCAGGGCAGCTATGCAGGGGTCGGGGGCTGGGACACCGGGCAGCTGTTGGAGGGTGTTCAGGGGGCTGGGGGAGTAGGCAGGAGATGGGACCTGGCAGGGGTCCCTCCATGGTCCCCTCTTCCCTTTTACATACCCCCCACCCCCTACTTACCAGCACAGAGTCTGGGTCCAGCTCCCTGTGGCAGCAAGCAGGGACTGCCTGAATCTCTGAAGCTCTTTGAATCTTTTCTGAATTGATTCAGAGAGCTTTGACTTGATTCAGACCCTTTAACTGGTCTCCTGATTCAATTCAGATTTGGAGTTTTGGCTGCCAAATCAGACCGGATTTCCTCCAAATCGAATCAGCGACCAAAACTTTGCAGAGCCCTAGTAGTTTTAGGCTACTGCTCAGTAATGTCACTTAAAATGTATTCACTGGTGCTACTGCAGAGTAAAGCTTCTGAAGCTTCACACAGCCCTACAGTCTACCACCTCTATGTCCATGTGCCTGTGCGTCAGGAGGTTCCTGGCTTTCCACAGGGTGCTCCTGACACAGGATGCAAACTGGTCAAAATGGGTCAATGGAGATTGATTAACTTGTGGAACTAAGTGTCCTAGAAGTAAGTTTAAACCCAACATGGGCCTTTGAATCCCCCTTAGTGTTCTCTTCTCCAGACTAAATAAAGCTATTTATTTCAGCCTTTTCTTATAAATCTTGTCTCCCAGACCCCTAACCCCTTACTCTGCACTGGACTCTCTGAAATCTCTCCACATCTCCACATCTTTCTTGAAGTGTGGGGTCCAAAACTGGACACAATACTTCAGATGAGCCCCACCAATGTAAAAGAGAGCAGAAGAATCACCTTCCTTCATGTGCAAGTGGCACACCTGTTGACACAGGGAGTTGACAGATGTTCAGGCTCCCACTCTAACTCATGGTGCTTTATATAAAATGCTATGAACTAGAGTGCTCCCCCCACGCAACCGACGTTTGCCTGTTGGGTGGTGAGCCTGCCTAGTGAGATGAGGAACCCATCTCCCGAGCCACACCCCCCACTCCCAGCTCCAGGTTTGTCATCAGGGAGGTAGGGAGGAAGAGGGAGGGGGAAACCTGCAGCAGGTAGCTTCTCCTTTCATGAGCTGCCAGCTTGCCTGATTAGAGTGGAGGGGATTGGGGGGGTGGATCAAAGCCCCCCTGCCTTGCAGACCCAGCCTGGCTCCCCTCAGTATCACAGCTATGGGGGCTAGGGAGGGGAGGACCTTGAGGAGGGGTTCCAATCCACTCCCCACCCACTGCTCAGGCTGGGCAGCCAGCAGCTCACTAAAGAATCAGCTGCTGGTTTGCCCCTCCCTCCCTTATGACCCCTTTCATGATTGCATGAAAAATTAATCCTAGTGTTAGCAATGTAGTGGTGAGTGATGCTAACACTAGGGTTAATTTTTCATGCTGACCACTAGATTGCTTAGGGACTGTTAAAGCACAATTAACCCTTAAATGGAACATGAAATATGAACACAGACAACTCAGTGTCCTAAAATCAAAGTCTAACTTTATTCATACAAGTATTAATTTAGCAGTTTCTGTATTCAGAGAGAGAAAAACATTTAGTACAATGATCTCACCCAATCCCAGATGGTACTTTGCTCAACAGAAAAGGCTGGCCACACAGTTCCTGAAGCAAAGGGTGTGTCATTGGATGCGATGGCCCAGATGGATGTTGAAGGCTAGATTTATGTTGATGATGATGACACTTAACTTTCTTGCTGCTCCCTTTTATGCTTTTCTTTAACTTCACTCCTTTGATGACTTCTTGCTTTCAGGTTGATCTCTCTGCAGTCAACATATTGTCCATATTTTATCCTGCCAGCATATTCCTATGTTCAACTGTAGGCCTGAGGGGTCAGGCCATCACTCAGGATCTCAATATTGTGCTGTTAGACAGGAAGGTATGGTGTACAATGCACATATACAAACAAACAAATCAATTAGGTGCATACACACACATACTACCAGCTCAGGTACATACACATTCAAACCAGCCTAGGCACATGCATACCTATTACCAGTTCAAGCACATACACTATACACCCCAGAAGTTAGACACAGATCACTAATTCATATATCATGCACACAATGCCATATATATATGGCACACACACACACCACTCACACTAGCAACTCAGATACACACACGTTCTAACAAACTAATCTAGGTTCATGCACACTTATCACCATTTTAAGCCCATACACACTACACACACCAAATTTAGACAGAATCAGTTACCAGTTACCAACACCTGCACATCCAATACACATATGTGGATTACTAATTTATATATCACACACAATGATATCTATATATGTATATATGTGTATTCACTAATTTACACACATACCACCCACCTACACATACACACAGATGAGTTCCTAAGTTGTGTGTTATGATGTATATGTATGTATGTGCTTGGTGTACTTGGGATACCTGGGGAAAGGTTAAGGTAAGAAAGTAGAAGTGTAAGAAGTTTAAGTTACCAGGACTGGGATTAGAACTGGTAGACTACAGGGACCTGGGCTGAAGAACTGAGGCTCAGGGGTAACTTTAGGTTAATTGATCTTAATTGATTAAAAGACAATGCCCAAAGCCTGCAGAACAGGGAAGCAATGCTGGCACAGAGTCTGGGACTGGAGCCAGAGCTATGGGAGAGCTGAAATGGTAGGTAGGGAGAGGGAAAAATTGGACTAAGGGAAAGTTTGGGTGTTAAATAGGGGCTCTGGATGTGGGGAGCCAGAGGATGGCTCTGGGGCAGCTAGAGAAGTTGAAGGGAGTGGCAGTTGGTGCTGGGAGCTGAAGAAAGGCTCCAGCTGCTGGAGAAAACTGCAGGACAGCCACAAGGAGCTGGGAAGATGCGGGGGCGGGAGTATAACTACAGAAGGTGAGGGAGAAGCCTGAGAACAGAGAGATGGACAGCAGAAAATCACAGGAAAAGCAGCAGGAGAGACTGAAAGGCAGCAGGGGCAGTGGGAAAGCAGAGAAAGGCA
>NW_017729007.1:2752327-2760708 GCF_001723915.1 Gavialis gangeticus | reverse complement strand
GGGAGGAGAGGTGTGGGGGATAGAGCTGAGAGAGAGAGAGAGAATGAGGCTGGAATTTAAGATAAGGAAAGGACTGGGATTTAGTAAAACATGACCCAACTCGGAGTTGCAAATGACAGTGATTTTATTGAACGGGGAGATGGTGACACAATGTTTTATTGGTTCCCTTGCACCCACCCCCCCACTGACACACATACACAATGACAGCAGGGGTTAGAGAGGCTTGCTGCAAGGGCAGAAGTCCACTGAAGTCCAGGAGGAGAGAGAGAGGCAGACAGAGAGAGAGAGTCCAAATTGTAGGAGGAGGTGTGCAGGTAATATCTATCTATCCAGGCTGGAAAGGGGGCTTTTTCCAGTAGATGTTGTCCAGAGGGGGATCGCCGGCAGGGCCTCTGAGTGGATAGGTGGTGTAGGCATGGTGCTGGTCCAGATGGAGAGAGCATCCCAGTGGGTCTATCTTCACTGCCCCTTTTTATAGGGGCAGACCTTGTGTGACCCTAGTGACAGGAGGCATGCCTAGGCAAGGGTCAGCCCCTGCCGTACTGAGCGTATGTGCTCCATGCAGGGATGTGCAGTTTCGGGTGTCTGTAATGGTGAGAGTTGCTGGTTCTGCAGGGTCTTTTGTCTTTCAAATGCTGGGTTCTTATCTCTGTTCCTGGGTGAGGTTCGTGATTCCTGGATGAATCAATGTGAGGTGCTGGCCCAGTTGTTACAGGCCATTTAGTAGAAAGGCCTGCTACCATTGTATTTCAGTCATTCCCAATCATTCTCATTCATCGGGGAACCAATTTACATGGGAGGGGTACGTGACTCATACCGTTGCAACATGGGATGCCCAGGCAGAGGACAGAAGATGGAGGTTTTACATATAAAATGGAAACTTGACATGACTTTGATTCACTTACAAACACAGGCCTAAACCATCCAATATCCATATGAAACAACAAAAATCAATATGAAAATGATAATAATACAATATACAACAGTAAGAATCAATACAAACCTAATAATAATACAATATAAAACAGTGGATATCCAAAACCAAAAGCTTGCTACCAAAATAAAAATGTTTAAAGCTTATCCTAAGTCTGAGCTCACTTATACTTATCTATAGGGAATAGAGAGGGAGAGAAAAAATGAGAAATGGTTGGGGAAGGGGAGGTAATGCATTTTAAAATAAATTAAAAGAAAAAGAAAAACTGGGGTCTTTTGCTACACAACAGACCCATCACGAGCACACCTCTTACTTTGGCCTTTTTCCGGTGTCTTATTTTGGGCATTGTCCATTGGTCTTCCTTATCACCTTTCATTAACATATCCAATCATTTCATCCCTCTGATTCAGCCTGCTAGTGCCAGGTTCAGTTAATTTGAGCTGGTAACAAAACTAGTATTGTTTTGTGTTAGAAAAACTTCTCACTGATAAAAAAGGAAAGAAACATCATGCAAGCAAACTCAAGGCCATAAGCTGCTTGCAAGAGGCAAGGCCAGCTGATATTGAAGACACCAGCAAATTGAAAAGTTCAGGTAATAACAAGGCTATAGAGAACTTAAGCAATGATTACATAAGGCTGAATATAAAAGAAAACTTTGATCAAAACTATAATTCACCACTATAAACAGGTGAAACTTTAAAGCATAAGATATGACAAGCTACCCTAACACTAGGGAACACAAGTTCCCTAAGGCACTTTAAAGTAGATTACCTTCATCTAATACCTCATTTGAGGAGGGTTAATTTTTCACATGATCAGCCACTTTAAAATGGTCTGCAGCCATGCCATGACACTCAGAGTGTCATGGTATGGCTATAGAATGCTTTCAGGGGCAAAATTGCATGAGAAATATAACTTCTGTCTATGGCTCCAGTGCGCTGTTGGTTTTTTTTAAAAAAATTTTTGCAACAAGAGCTCACAGTTCATTTATATTCAGGTTATAGTCTACTGTAATCCCTAGGTCAGATTGGTTAGGCATGACTTGCTCTTGGGGCATTTATGATGACTGTTCCTAATCACCCTGTTCTCCCTTAGGTTCTTCATAATAGATTCTTTGAGTATCTGGTTCATGATCCTACCAGGTATTGAGGTCAGGCTGATTACTCTGTAGCTTTCTGGATCCTCCTTCTCTTTCTTAAAGATGGGCACTATATTTTCCCTCTTCTGGTCATCCAGGACCTCACCCAACTTCCATAAATTCTGAAAGAGGATAGCTAATGGCTCTGAACTTACCTCAGTCAATTCCTTGAGTTCTCTAGGGTACATCCCATCCAGGCTGGCCAATTTCAAACATCTAGCTTTTCTATACAATTTATAACCTGTTTTTGGTACTCTAGACTGCTTACTTTCTTCCATATCTTTACTGCCAACTACAATCTGCTAGCAAGACTAGGTGCTGTGTATTTTACTTCATTGAGAACTGGGGGCATGCAACATTATTCAGGATTGGACCAAAGAGATTAGCTTGATATTAATTGTCTGTAATTCTTGCTCCCATGTCTTATTCCTATCTCTTAGTTTGAGCAGCGTCACTATTTTTAATGTATTTTCCCCATATCTACAGAGGGGAAAGCACATCTATTATTTTTCTTTCCTCTTTCATGCCATCTAGAAGAGAATAACAGCCTGGCTGATATCATGCTCCAGATTTTCTGAGCTATTCAAATGTAATTACATTAATTTGCACATTATTTACGTGGCCAATAGTTATGGTTGCCTGCCTAAAACTGGTTATTTGATCATGGAGCATCTGACTGTTTGTAAAATTATAGGAAAAGAGTATGACAATCTGAATGAAGGTTTCTGAAAGACTTTTAAAGAAGAAGGTTAATTTTCTAGTTCAAGCATAAGACTAGAACTCAGATCCTATCTGGGTTCAACAGTAAACTCTGGCACAAACTTCCTGTGCACTCTTTCAAGTCACCTAATCTCTCCATGTCTCAACTTTCTGTCTCTAAAATAGAACTAAAACAGCTGTTTACTTCCATATTTAGATTGCAAGGTCTTTGTGGCAATTACCATATTCATTGTGGGTGATATTCTACTTCTCTTTGTGTATCTAAGTTGCTTTCTAGCAACCAAATTTTACTTTTGACCCTTTTGTACTCATAGCAATTCAACTTCTCCTATGGTATGCACATGTGAGTATGTGCACTTGGGTTGAAAATGTATAGTAGACTATGTGCTAACCAGGTATGCATTCATATATACAAGTGTAAGTCCAGGAAAAAGCACAACAGGTGAGCTGTTAGGGTATGTGGTTCCAGGCTCCCTTCACCTGTCAGACTGTGGATCTGTCTTTCTTTGATTTCCCAGCACAGTATTCTAGCCCCCATTCCACAGGTCAGACATAAACTAGTCCTCTCCCCAGTGGTCCGTTTGAGGCTGAGCCTCTGCTTCTTCCATTTAACTTTCATTATATAAAATGAATGAGTAAAGTATACAGGTTCCTGCTCCTTTGCAGGGCAGGGGCGGGGGTGTGCATTCAACCTAGAACCGATGGCCTGCTCCCTTTGTGTCTCACTGAACCACGCACTCTCTAGGTTGCTTTCTTTCTCCTTGCCCTTCATACCTCCCTCTCAAGGGGAACACTCTCAAAAGCACTGGTAAGCAGGCTGGGTAATGCCTAACTTATGGTGTAGTGCTTAGAGTACTGTACTGAAAAGTAAAACAGATTGCAGGTTTAAATCCCCTCTGGGCAAGGTGGGGCTAGAGCCCAAGACTCTGTGTTCCTGCCTATTGCACATATTCAGTATGTTCATGTATGCTTATGGGTCCATACTGCAGAAGAAGCTGAATTGCTATCTGCATGTAAGTGCCAAAGGCACTTTTTATACATAAAACACATCTGTGAATAAAGGAAGCATGCAGTCCAGAGCAGAAGCACACAGTCCAAATAGTTGAAGGGCTGCCATAAAGAAGAGAGAAATCACCTTTTCTCTCTTGCTGCAGAGAGGAGGACACAGTTCAGTGAACTGAAGTTGCAGCAAAATAAGTTTAGATTGGATATCCAGAAAAATGCATCCATTGTCAGAACAGTGAGGCAGTGGAATAGACTGCCTAGAGAAGTTGGTGACTCTCCACCACTGGAGGTGTTCAAGAAAAGGTTGGACAGCTACTGGTTGGGGATGATATAGGCATTGCTATGCCTATGTTCTATGAGTATTTCCTCTGGTTCTGGGCTTTCCTTGTTGATTCCTCCTCTCCTCTCCCTGTTCTGCTACATGTGTCAGGGTGTTTTTAAACCTTACTCAGAGGCACTGAGTGTTGGCTACAGCCAAGGCTGGGAACTTTGACTGGGGTGCGGTGCCATTGCTCCTGCTGGGACCAAAGCCAGAATTTCATAGCTAGAGGGTCTTCCTTCTCTGTTCAGGGTTAGACCAGGCATATTTAGGGTCAGGAAGGAATTTTACTCCATGGTCAGATTGGTATGGTCTCTGGGAGCTTTGCTGTACAACAATCTCCAATAACTTGGTGTCATCCATGAACTTGGCCAGTGAGATCTTTACCCACACATCCAAATCCTTGATAAAGATGTTGAAAAGCACTGGACCAAGCACGGACTCCTGAGGCAGTGTTACCCAACCTTTTCCAGCCTAAGGCACACTTAAATTAATAAAAAATTTCTGTGGCACACCTGTTAAGGCATTCCCCATCTTCATACCTATTATAGCTCATTGCCATGGCAAAATTCCGCAGCACACCTGTTCATTTCTGACAGCACAATTTTGTGCCACAGGACGCTGGTTGGGAAACACTACCTTGAGGGGCACCACTGGCCACTTCTCACCAGGATGACACAGATCTGTTCATTACAACTCTGTGAGTCCTACCCCACAGCCAACTTCCTACCCACCTAACTGTCAAGCAGTTAAGTCCGCAATCCTTCAATTTTCCCATGAGAACATCATGGGATACTGGATCAAAGGCCTTTTGGAAGTCTAGGTATACAACGTTGACGTCCTCTCTCTTATCCAGATGGTGAGTTACCTGGTTGGAGAAGGAGATGAAATTGGTAAGACAAGACCTGCCTGTGGTGAAGCCATACTGACTGTCATTTAGAATCCTACCTTCTGCAAACATATTGCACATTGACTCCTTGATGAATTTTTCCAGGATCTTCCCTGGGATAGAAGTTAGGTTAATTGGTCTATAGTTTCCTGTGTCCTCTTCCATTTAGTCCTCCTGACTTATAAATGTCTAACTTTTCTAATTGATCATGTACCAGCGCAATGTCAATGCTCAATGTCAACAGTAGGAAGGCATTCAGGAGTTCAGTTTTCTCCTGAGTGTCAGTAACAAGCTGTCCTGAGTTGTTAAGCAATGGCCCCACACTACCGTTTGTTTTCCTCCTGTTCCCTACATACCTAAAGAAGGACATCTTATTATCCTTGATTTCTGTTGCTAGTTTAAATTCAATTGCCGCCTTAGCCTTTCTAATCTGCTCCCTACAAATGTAGGCCGTTGTTGTATAGTCCTCCTTGGGGACTGTCCCAAATTCCTATTATTTGTATGCCTCTTTCTTCTTTTTCAAGAGGACCATGATATCCCCATTAATCCAGGAGTGCATACCAGTCTTTCTGCTATCTTTCCTTTGCATGGGAATGACCTTCTTTTGTTCTTCAAGGATCGTGTCCTTGTGAAATGACCACTTTTCATGAACTCATTTCACCTTTGGTCCCTGGTCCTGCAGCACTTCCTCCTACTATTGCCCTGAGCCCATTGACATTTTCTTTTTTGAAGTCCAAAACTTCGACCCTGCTAACTGATTTGCCTGCCTTGTGATGGGCAGTGAACATGGTGATTTCATGGTCACTGTAACCCAGGTTACCCTCTAGATTAAAATTGCTCACCAGATCATGTCCTCTGGCCAAGACTAAAGGAGATTGCATGGATGAGTGGAGATAGGAGTTTAATGACCTGTGATGGGAAAGGCTTGGGTCTTACATCTTGAATTGGGATTTCCCTTTGGCCATCTTAAATGGCTCTCCACTTAGCTTGCAGGCCTCTGTTAATCACAATTATAAATGTATTGAATGGGAGACATGTGGCCGCCTCACTTGGGCTTCTGAATTCTCCTGCACAGAAGAGAACTGAAGAGGGAGACACTGTAGCACCTAAATACCTCTTCTTAGATCATTGGTCTCAGCATTTTTAACATACTACACATGATTTTAATTTTAAATTCTGCCAAAGAATATTACTCACCATCTCATTTGCTTATTACTTGTATATGCAGTCATTATTCTTGGATAAAACTGAACAAAAACAATGTCCATATGATTTTCTGACCTGTGGAGATGAAGATATAAAATGCATGTTTACTATTGGCCATAAAATTAACCAAACATTCTGTAAATGAAAGAGGGAATCAATACTTCTTTTATGGTGCATATTCATATTTATACCATATTCAAGGGAAATTGAGTTAAGTTTCAGTAGCAAATAAAATAGAGGTAGGCCTGAATAATGGTGAAATCTAGATTCTAGCTCTGCAGCTCAAGATCCATAGTTGTAAGGTTCTTTGGTCTATTATTCATAAATCCCTCTTGTATCCTGCCTTTTTCATATACACATTTCTATCAGGTATGATGTAAACATCAACATCTCAAATGTTATTCAACAGCCTAACATGAGCATGGCATACAAACGATTAGATGGATAGCTGACCTAATTAATAGAAGGAGTTATTTATTTACAGTTATAAAACACATATCATAGAAACATCTGTTTCTCTAGAACCTATACCAGATTTAACATTCAGGATAATCATAAAAATTAGGTTAAATTGCTGCCACTACTCATACAGTCTACACCAAATTAATTCCAAAAACTAAATATCCATTGCCCATAAACAACTGTTAAACCATAATTATAGTCTCTCTTTAAACACCCATGAAAACAATGGACAAGCTAAAATACCAAGCCTAACCCTTCCTCTGGGTGGACTGGGAATATACTTCTTTTTCAAATTAATTTAATCACACAGTTACTTAAAGATCTTATTTCTTTGAAGTGTGTGAATAAGGAAGATAAAAGGTCACAGTTTTATAAATGAACAGAAAAAGCATGGAGGGTCTGAATATAGCCTTCTCAAAGACAGGATGACAGATGCTATTGAAAGCCACAAGCTGTTGATGTTGGTGTCTCATCTGAATATTGTTCTTGATGTCTAAATTTATTCTTAGCATATGTTTGGAATCAACAAAAAGGTGATAAAAGCTGATTGCTCTATAGAATTAGGTGAGCTTTCATGATTGAAACAGCTGGTCAAAAAGATGAAAGAAGATAATTTTACAATTTATAAAATGAATGAGAAACACAAGACAGTCATGCATGTCACTCACTGTAAAATGATAGTGATTGAAGATTTAATTCTCTGGGTTAGCTAAATAATAGCTTTAGTACTACAAAGAAAAACATGGAGTGGTATTTGCTGGTTGCTATAGCACAAAGTCAATGTTTGGACAAAATATGTGTAGATGGAAAGCTTGTTAAATATAAAATTCCAATTCTTATTTTTTTTCTAGAATATTCAAGCTAGACAATGTTGATCATAGTTTCCTTGTAATTTTTTTAGGTCAGTCTTGATTCTACTAAGATCAATAGGAGTTTTGCTAATTTACTTTGGTGGGACCAAGATTTCGCTTAATTTATTTACACATATAACAGAAATAAACATGAGGGCTGAGTACAGAGAGTCAAACAGCCTGAGGCTGAATTGATTCATTCTTCTCAGGTTAGTCTAAGTTGCGTAGATTGAACTGATGAGCAAGTGAACAGACATTCACTTTTGATTCTGGAAATGCAGCCACATGACTGCAGGGGCCCAGGCCAAAAGCTAGGGGGTGCTAGAGCACACCTTCCACAATGCTAGAATGGACAGTTTGTGCCAAGGCTAGCCCTCCTGTGAGGGAGAGGTTTGGAGGGGAGGGTTAAGCACCCTAGGATGCTGGGAGACTGTGAATTAACTTGAATCTGGAGGGGACATGGGACAGTAGTTCAAAAACAGAATTAAACTAAATCAGGTATTTTTGAGCCTACATCCATCCAGGTTTATCTTAAACCAGTTTCATTCAATTTAAAATCAGTTTATGTGCACTGAACTTCTGGGCTAGGGACATATATTCAAAAAGCCTGAGCCTGAATTGGTTCATTCTTTTCAGGTTAGTCTAACTTGGCTAGGCTGAACTGGTTTGTAACCACACAAACATCACCTCTGGATTGAGTAAATTCAGGGACATGCCTGCAGTGACTCATGCTAGAAGCCAGGATGTCCTACAGCAGCCCTCCCTACCCTGCCACAGTTCTGAGCTATGGGGGGAGTGGCCAGGCCCAAGTAGGATCGCTCAGATTAGGGAGCCGCCCCCCCCATCTGTTGATAACA
>NW_017729007.1:2739944-2751567 GCF_001723915.1 Gavialis gangeticus | reverse complement strand
GTCTGCCTTACATAGACACCTCTCAGCATTAGCTAGCATTCAATGGGCTGGCTATGGTCCATGCTGTGGGAGGGAGAGATGGGGGATCCCTGCTTGAGCAGCCAGCAGTGAGGGGTGGGGTGGGGAAGGGAGAAGCTAGGCAAATGCTGCTGTGCCTGAAAATTTCTGCTGGACCTCCAGCCACGGAGCAGAGGAAAGGGGCCAACCCAGCTCTCTGGTGCAGAGAGCCCCACCCAGCCCACAGAGCATGCTGGGATGCTGGGGGACTCTGCTTTAACTTAAACCAGGAAGGGGTCTGGGACAGACATTGCATAAACCAGTTTGACCCAAATCAATTAAGTCTGATTCTTAACCAGGTTTATCTCAAACTGGTTTCAGCCATTTTCAGACTGGTTTACATGCACTGAATGTCTGTTCTGTTACAGGTTTAAACCAGTTTCTGATCACTTAAACTATTTTATCTGTAATGTCTGTCCCTAGGCTTTTGTATTACAGATTTGAACTGGTTTCTGATCACTTATACTGGTTTATGTTTAATTTCTGCCCCTACCCCAACAAGATTCTGATACTGTTTTCTAGTTAGCCTGAGTAGTCAACTAAGTCTGCAAGTTATCCCATTGCAATTTTATGATCAGGCATTGAAATAAAGTAGTACTCAGTTTGTATAAAGAGTATGAGGTGACATGTGTAATTTAAAATGCCTGATTTTCCAAAGGGCAGGTGTTCTTACATATGTATCAGTTTACATAGTTCATGCACACTTTTGTGCATGTTCACCGGGCAGTGGTAAATTTTTTTTATGAATATTCTTTTTATCATATTTTTTTGCATATTAATCACTAACTATAGCACAAGCACTAGAAAATATATATTTATAATATATGTATTTGTTTAAAATAGCTCTTTGTCTTTTTTCACATATGGGTCTATGCACCTCAAAACATGTAACAATATTTCTGTAAAATTTCACTGAATAATAGAGGAATAATATCCCCATCTTACAGATGGGACATTGAGGTACCGGTGGTTAAATAACTGAGATAAATTAATGCTAGAATTCTGTGTCAGAACCAAGAACAGAACTCAGTTCTTCTAGGTCCCATGTCTGTACCTTTATCACAGGTCAAACTCCTTTCCCACATGCTTATAAATTATATGTTATACAAGTGTTTTGTATCCATTGCAAAGGAAAGGTCAAAACCCTCCTGAAAAACCAAGCTGTAAAGATGAATCATTAAAAGACATATTTCATAAATACTTAGGTATCTCTATTTTGGGATCTTTTAAAAATAATTTTTCCACAAAATTAATATAAAAAATGATAATCAACCACTACCATTTTGCATATGCATTCAGATATTTTAATGATACAACTTAGGTACCCATAGGTAACAATTAGGGCTGTGCAAAGCTTTGACTTAATATTCGATTCGACAAATATTCGACATATTCGACCTTGAAAAGTGAAAGTCGAGTCGAATAGCAGCTGGTTGAATAGCTGTCAAATTGAATACTGGAATTCAAATATTAACAGCGTGGGTCGAATATTCAAGAAGGGTCGAATATTCGACTTGTCTATACTGAATTTACTGTGGGAGGGACAAAAAAGGAAAGTAAGGGGAGGGAGGGGGAGAAGGGGAAAGAGTGCTTTCATGACTGACATGTGTGGCTGGCCAGTGACCTGTCAGCATTCTCTGAGGTCTCTTCCAATCCCAGTGATCTCAGAGACGGTCAGAGAAAATGCATAAAAGGCAGAAGTTTTTCAGCTCCCCTGCTTTCTGCCTTGGGGTCAGTTTCTGAGCTGCTGGTGTTCTCCGGCACCTCTGCATCAGACCATGACAGCTGGAAGCCCTGATCTTCAACAGATTCCCTGCTTGCAACACTAGCAACAGGGATTTCTGAGAACTTGGTGCTTTTATTTTATAACTACTTTTCATATTAGTTTACGCTTATATTGGATAGGGTTAGTAGTAGCCTAGGATCTATTCTATATATAGAAATTTAGATTATATATATATATTTTATACATCATTCATTCTTTCCACCACACCAACGCTTCTCAATATATTATCTACACACACAAACATTTACATAACATCCAGAAATCTAATCCGCGGCGCACAGCACACTTAGAGGTTCCAGTTTACACACAAAGGAACAGATCATGAAGTGGGGTGGAAAGGCAGGTGGTCACACTGGCCAGCCTGCATGAAGGGGAGCAAGGGGGGTTGCAAGCGGGAGAGCTGCAGTTTCTCTCCCCACCAAACTCAGACGTAGCCTCTTTCCTCCTGCTACAAGGGATGAGGCTGCTCCAAGCAGTAAAGAGAGGGGGGCAGCAGTGCCACCAGAGTCACTGCTTGTGCCTGAGACTCTCTCATGTCCAGACACAGCAGCCACAACCTCTCCCACCATAACTGCAGCCAGCACAGCAGTGCACTCCACCCCTGTGTCACTGCCTATGCTGAGCCTTCCAGTGCCAGAACAAGAGCTGGCGCTGGATCTGGATCTCAGTGCCCTCGCAAGGGAAGTTCTGGGGAAGGAGGAGGATCAGTTGAGTTTGTCTGTGCTCGACACCCCTCAGGTTTTTTTCCTTTCAAGCCATGAGGTCTTTCCCAGAAGGCACTTCAGAAGGTGCCTCTGTACAGGTGAAGGCAAGCAGCTCAGCTGAGTCCACTCTTTCTCTTGCTGTGCCTCTGACTGCTGAAGAGGGGGAGAGTTCAGCAGCATCCACAGATCCACCCACACACCAGAGGGAAAGGCCTAGTACTAGCATGGTCTGGGATCATTATGAGCTGGCAGATGATCCTGCATTTGCTATGTGTGTGCACTGCTGAGCCAAAATCAGCCAAGGCAAGGGAACAAAGCGCATGACCGCCTTGGGGATGATGAATCATTTCCGCAGGTGCCACCCCTTTGCCACAGGAACGCCCCCGCTCGTTCCACAGCCCCCGTCCCCAGCCTGCCATCCATGAGCCAGTCTTCCCCTCAGCCCATATTGGCAGCGCCTGTGGTGAAGGCCATGGTAAACATTAGGGGTCCAGACCCACCAGACCACCAGGATCAGGCAGACAGCCCTCACACCATGCTGTCTGCCTATCTTGCCAAGCCTATGGAGCCCCTGGACTGTGACTCCTTGGCCTACTGGGCAACCCACAGCCTAATGTGGCCGGATCTGGCCACAGTTGCCTGGGAATAGTTATAGCCTGCTTTGATCTTCCCCATTATAGCCTATAGGGAAGTCGAAGCAGCTTGAATATTCGACTGAGCTTCGAACTCGACTCGAAGGGGACGGCAAATCGAAGCAGGACCCAGTTTAATATTTGACGTGGCTGTCGAATCAAATATTACCTGCTCTGCACAGCCCTAGTAACCATGTCCATAAAGTCACTTGAGGTTGAAAATATTTGCTAACTAGTAGATACTCTATATTCCTTTACGAGTTTTGCTAGAAACAATCTGTAAAAGTCAGTTGTACAAATGAAACTGAAGTACTAAATAAGCCAGAAACTATGTACTTGTGGAATTCCCATATGAATGTTCATTAAGAAGAAAGGTTTAGGAATATTAGATTGATTAAAATTGAAGGGGTTTCTCGTATCTGTCCATTAATACCCACTCTCCAAGTCGTAACAGAATATTTTAAATAACTCATGTCCCTACAAAGCGCTACAAAGGCAATGTGGTAAAATGGGTTGTGAGATAACATTGAAATGTGGATATAAATAATTTTACAAGTATAGAATCCAAGCATGGCAACTGATTGCACCAGGTGGGAAAATGATTTATTTAGGATTTTTTAACCATACCATCAAGTATGTTTTTTTTTCCAGTCTGACACTAGTGTATAGATTGGCATTGATTAGTGCTAGAGATGAAATGCCTGTACATTTCTCCCAAAGCGGAACTAGGATATGACTGGCTCAAAAGAGCTTGACATGAAGGGGTGCGGATAAGATGAGATCCCCCTGAACCTCAAATGATTTTCAGAAACCAACATTTTATTCTGTTCTGAAATGTTCATGTAATCAGAGATGTAACAGGGTAACCAGGGCAGCTATGATGTATGGATGCAGCAGTAACTTCCAGTTTTAGTTGCAGCTGTGCCCCTATGTGATTATAAGGTGGTGTCAGCAGCTGCAATTTTTCTGCTCCTCTCCAGGTTGGTGCCCATGGCTGCTGCTACTGCAAATAATCTGAACTTGAAATTTTAGTTTGTGGTTATGAACTTTTTAATAAAAGCTGAAATAACACAATATATGATGAACCCGAAATCATTCTGGATAGGACTGGATTCTTTAGTGCTACAACCTCATAAAAATACTTCCCTAATATAATTTCTATGCCAGCTTTGCAGAATCAAAGTTGACATATACAGCTTTGGATAAGGAACCAAATATGTCACTGTGTATGCGAACTCCACCTAAGGCCTGAGACCTTTGAAGTTTACTCTTCACTAAGTGATAACAAAAAGCACAAAAACAAACATAATTCCAGGAATGGAAGGAAGAGAAATTTGTGGCTTTTAACCTCCACAAGCTCAACATTGACCTACCTTAACCACATTTATTTATAGACACATTCAATGTCACTGCATCTTTCTTTTTCAATAAAAATCTTTCTTACTTTTGCACAGCAAGAACTTTCCCTGCCTTTCCTCTCTTTCCTTTCCTCTTTGACAGGTATCTTATCTGCTAGATGTAATAATCATCATCCCTTATTTTAACATTTTATCCTCCTTGTTCTGAAGAACTGCTTTATTATGAACTTGCTGTGTGAATGAAGCACAGTTCCTTTCAGGCTTTTCTACAAAGCATATGCATAAATCTCAGGGTGCCTCAGAAAATATAAAGAAGCAATGCATCATCACCTTTCAAGCAAATTCTATACCATGATTTTATTAAAAGCTGGATCCTTTTTAACTGGAAATCTAAAATGTTAATTTTCACATAGAATTTTCTCTGCTAGATGTTAAGGAGAATAAATCAATGTAATCAATAATTCATTAAAATAAATTAACAGAATGGGACTATCTGAAAGAAGTTGAATACATTTATGATTTTTAGACTTTCAGTGTTTGGAATCGTGCTGGCCTTCATGACTGCAGAGAAGTCTGCTGTTGCAGTAGAATTAGACCCAAATGCTCAGTTTGACTCTCCCGTGCCTTTCCCCTGAGATCCTGAAAATTAAAGCACTCCCATTCAATCTGCAATTTGCAGCTTATCACTAGTACATTGGCATCATTAATCATCCCATACGCTTTATCAATTGCTACTGGCTTTTTCTCAGCAAAACACATTTTACCCCACTTCACATGCAGCCATTTTGACATATGCTACTGCTGTCACATTTGCAAAAGATTTCAATTAATGTAAAATGACCATATGGTCCTGACAGGATGAATTTTTCCTACTCCTTTTTTTTCCAAATATCTCAGTTTGTGATATTGAAATCAAAATAATATATTGTGCAAAAAGAAATGTGCTGTTACTTCAGCAGTTTTATATAGAATTTTTTCACAGTACCGTACACCCAGGGGGTACTGTACAGCCCAGTGCATTGGGGATGTGTTCATGCATCTGTCTATGGCTGTAACAAATTGGGTTTCAGTTTGCAAAATTTATTCCCAAGACAGAGTGGCTTTGTCTAATCATGCACCATTAAACAAAGAGAAAATTATTCACTGACTTGAACAGCAGTAGAATGAAGCCAACTGACATTAATAGGTCCTTAATTATGAGCAATAAAATAACATAGATTGCCTCAATAAATAGAAAAATAGTCTCAGTTCTTAAGAGAAAGGAATGACCAATTTGGATGTATCCTTTTGTATCCCTGTATATCACCACAAGTTATTGGCAGCCAGTTGAAGACCTAAGGAACTGTTTTTTTATTATGTAGCTCTAGTTGTTACAGACACGGAAACCATAAATTACAGAAACCCTAATGTTAACAGTACCCTGTTAATAAATGCAGAGGCTGTGAATTTATTTAAAACTGAGATATACAGTTATAGGTCATCCTAATACAATGCTGTGCCCAGGATTAATGTCTAAGGATTAGGACTAATAGTTCATACAGTAGTTCTTAACTAGGATGCTGCAAGATCCTCTTATGAACTTCACATCAGACCTAAATGGCATCTGCCTGTTTTGGTGGATCTTAACCAGCTATCTCTCCAGGCTGGCATGCCACTGCTGCCACTGCTGCCACCAGTGAAACTGCCCCATGCACCTCTGTTTTCAGGAGGAGCATACAGGGCTAGACGAGGAAGTAGCTGTGGCAGGAGGCACTCCTGGCTACATTTAGTTTATCTGCAAGCTTTATCTGAGTAACATAATGCAGGCAGGCACAGCGCCTCAAGTGTAGCCTTCTGGAAACAGTGGTGTGTAGGATGGTTTCAGGTGGCAGGAGTGGCATAGAGAGAGCTGGTTGAGAACCACTGAGATAGGCACATGCCATTTAGGTCTCATATGAAACCTAAATTATAAGTGACTAGGTGAATTATTATTCTAAGTGTGTGTGTGTGTGTGCGCGCGCGCGTGCGTGCGTGCTAAAGGGAAGAGTTGTTCACACCCTCACTTAACTTAAGGTTTCAGTAACAATTGCATGCTTCCTTTTGGTAATAAAACTGCCCCTGTGAATCCTTGTAGAAATTGTTCATAGTGGTTATGGGGTAAGTCATGTGACTCCAATTCCAGGGTTATACAGAGGCTGTGTTTTGAATTCAAGTTACTGGTAAATGGCCCTTATTGCAGACAGCCATTGTCAGATGGGTGCAGCTGAATACTAGTATAAGCTAGGAATACAGCTGGAAACTGAATTCAGGACAATTTTAGAAATCCTGATTAGAATTTTTTCAAGTAGATCCAATTAAATTGATACTTAAAATGCTGCTGACTGCTGGTAGGCTTTCCTTGCTAGAACTACCAAGCTTGATAATAATTAAAGGAGTGGTTCTCAGCCTGGTAAATCAGAATATATGGTACTGGTAAATCAGAAAAGTAATGTAGAGGTGCCTTAAGTCTAAAAAGGTTGAGAACCTGGTGAATTGGGCTACAGAGCTATTACTTGTTCTCTTTCTAACTTACCAACTACATTGGAACCTGCTGAAGTTTGATAATTGTAATTTAATGCCCCCAAACCAGATGTCTTTAATGTTGGATGGAAGGTGTAAGGCTGTACACAGCGGTCTGTCCATATTGCTGACAATAGGAAAAAACCCTTCTAGAGGCTAAATTGGCAATTTGTCTAACCTGGAGCATCTCCAGAAATTCAAAAACAACCTGGAGGGCAGGTCTGAAACAGAGCATCCATGATAGCTAGCTAGTATCTGTGCAGCAAACTTTATGGAACCCTACATGTATGCTCCACCACCAGATCAAAGCCAATTACCTGGTTCTAGCACTACCCTCACCTCCCAAGGGCAGCAGCAAAATCCTAACTCCAAATATTGCATGCCGTTCTTCCTCCCCACACATACCGTGAGGTAAGGAAAAGGAATTGGGTTGGAAAAGGAGGAAAGGCGGCAATATTCATACACTAGAAGCAAAGGAAGAGAAAAGTAAAAGAAAGATGTCAGGAGAGTATAGCTGTAGCTGCATTGCTCCCAGTTAGATTTTCTACCCCTGCCTAATCCTAGCCATGTCTCTAGTGCTCCTGATGCACCATTGCCACATGCTTGTTAGCCAGGTGATCAGTTTACAGATCCATAATAAATAACTTCCTGCTTCCCATCTTGTACCATTAGAAATAATCATTTATTGATTTTAAATTCTATTTTATGTATTAAAAAAGGAATGGGCAAAACTGAGCAGTGGTAGAAACTGGTATAATTTCCTTGACTTAGATGAAGGTTTAGCCCATCATTTTGTAATTAGTGTAAGAGATAGGCTGGCTCAGAAAATAATAACTATGTTTCTAAGTCTTAGGCTATTCAGAAGTCCTTGGAAAAAGTAGGGCCAATCATAAGGTAACTTGTAAATGTTCCTACTGAAAGACCTGCTCTGGAAAAAAATATTCTAGCATACTAGTTTGAAATGCTGACTGGTGTATCAGAAATTTAGAAGGCAGCAATGGTTAAAGCAGTAGCATAACTAGGATGCTGGCCACCACTGTCCCCCTGCTTTATGAATGGCAGGTTAGGGTACTACACCTTGTAGTTAGGATTGCCAACCCTCATGCATTGGCCAGGAGTCCACTGGAATCAGCATTGAATTTCTGGTGATTATTGAAAGCAATCCAGGAGATTGATTTTGTGAATGGGTTGAACAGTACAAGTAATGAGTAGAGGTGCACCAATACATCAGTCCCGTATTGGCTCAGCACCAAAAATTGACAGTATCAGCAATCGGCTTTTTTTGACTGACGTGGCCAATAATGTTGTGAATAAATGCCCTGTGCATGAGCACAGCCATAGCATAGGATGCAGGCTGCCTGCAGTGCAGCCTGGCAGGATGGAGAGCAGCCTGGTCTGGCTGGTAAGTCTGTTGTGAGGGAAGGGGCATGAGGGGGTGAGGTGTGGGGCAGATTGAGGCCCCAGTGGTGAGGGAGGGAGTGGGGCTGGAGCTGGGGCTGCCCAGATGGAGCAGAGTGAGGTGTAGAACAGAGCTGTGAGCAGCTATTCTGGGGTTGTGGGAAGAGGGTGACAGCTTCCACCACTACACGCAACCCTGGGAGGGCATGGGGGCATGTGCCCCTGGATCTGCACCTGGGGCAAGGGCAGGCTGCCACTTCAGGCTGGGGCCAGGGGTGGTGCTGGGTTCTTGTCAGTGGGGGGCTAGGCTGTTCTGAGGGTGGGTGGCAGTGGTGGTGGGAGGGAGTCTATGGTGAATTTTGGGGTGGCTGCATCCCCTCCGATAACCCCCTCCCAGTGCTGCTGCTGCTCACCCCAAGTGCAGCCTGGCCCAGCCCCACACTGGGAAGAGCTCAGCTCTGTCTCAGCTGCAGCCTGAAGCTTCATCCTGCCCTTGCCCCTTGCACAGATCTAGGGGCACATGCCCCATACCCTCCAGGGTCTGCATAGTGGCAAGAGCCACCTGTCCTGCACCACCCAGATGAGCTGCTCATGGCTCCATCCCATGCTTTGCCTTGGCTGTGCAGCACCTGCCACTGCCCCTGCCCCTGCCTCCACCCCAGCCCCACTCCCTCCCTCACTGCAGGGGCCTTGATCTTCCTCTCCCATGCCCCTTCCTTCCCCCTGCTATTATGTCTGCCACACTGTGATATATATGTTACATCATGTTGGGAGTCTGCCCCTGAGTGCTGGAGTGATCCTGGTGATACTGACCTTTGCCTCACTTGATATATTTAGTCAGACTCCCAGTCCACTAAGAGTTGTCTACTAGCACCCATCCTGGCCAACAGGCCCTTATTATACCTTAAGACATTGTTTTGGTTTAGGGATATTATCTGTGGCCTCCAGCCTTCCCCATAGCCACACCCATGCCTCATGGTTCTTAGTCTAATTCTGTTCCCCAATTTGGGTATTGACACTCTCAGCTCCTCTGCTAATGTTACCCCTCTCTGCCCTTGATCCTTGCAGGGGTCACAGTACAGAGCAACTCTTTGGCATCCCCTGTGGACTCCACACTACTTTTGCAGCCACAACCCAAAACTCCGGTCTTTACCGGTCGATGAGAATCAAAACTACAATCATCATCAGTTGGGGCTGCGCTCTTCTCTCCATGCTACCCCTAGCTCCTACCCTGTTCAGCTGGTTTCTCCCAGCCCTGGCCCTCCTGCGGCTACTCATAGCTCCCATTCTCTCTCAGCACAGTGTCAGGAGCTCCTACCATTACCACAGACTGTCTCCTCTGCCTCAGAAGCCCAGGTTTATATCCCCAAATCCCTGCTTATTCTGGTTAGGTGTTCCCCAGACCAGTTGCTGGTACATTCCTTTTTCTTAATAAGCAGTCTGCCCTCATGTGCTGCAGTCTGCCCTTCTACTCATTTGGAGCTCTGCCCTATTGTACTATTCTCTTGCACCTGGCTCCCAAATAGCTGCCTTGTCAGCTTTCCCTGGCTGCTTATGTTCCTGCAGCTAACCATTGTCTCGCTGCCTGAACCTGCCACAGGTCTTTCTTTCAGTACCTCCCTCTGCAGTAACAGGGGCTCCTTGTTACATGCCCATATGTAGGGAGGTAAGACTCTACCACTCAGCACTCCCCTCTGACCAGGGTGCTAAAATGCTTAGTTACTCCTCTGAGTTGAATAATAATTTCTAGCTGTCTTCATTATTCTGAGATACTGGGAAAATAACCTAACAGTGTATATCTATGAACTGGTAAAATAATCACTTTCATTAATGTGAATAATACTGCAAGGATGATATTTAACCAGTACATTGTAAATGTTAACATCAATAAATGTGTTAAAGGGAAATAAACCTCAAACCAGGCAGTGTATGATGTAATAACATCCTGTTTCCTATACAGGAGTCTGAATTCAACATGTAAGGCTTCCCTTTCCTTCACTCTACCGTTTTGGAACCAATCTTATTCTGAAAACACTCCTTGTAAACTGATTCCACAAATTGCCACTAATGACTCATCGCTTCTCTATTCCTGTTTTCACAGAATGCTTATTCAGCAGATGACAATTAGGGCTCCTACATGGCAGTGATGGGGCTGTGTAGCTGACAGAAACAGGATAAAATGGCACTAGGCCTAAATATGCCAGGATGGCACTAGGATTCATCTAACTGTTTTCCTGGGGGTTTCAAATTGCTCAAAGTCATGGGAAGTACAACGTATTCCACATGGTCATTGGCTTATACTGTTGGTTGTCCGAGCTAATTTTCTTTTCACCATAGGCTGCTAATGGCTGACAGGAGACATACTTGCAGAGAGTAGATACAGGGCAGCCATATGTGAAAGTACACAATTTTGTTAAACTACTAGTACATCTGTAATAGATGCCATATCACGATTAATATAATAGTAATGGCACCTCTCCATGGTATTCTGAACAATATACTCAAAGTTCACATTGTTTAATGAAAGAATCCATGCAATAATTTTGACTTGAGTATGTCTTTACTTATAAATCATTGCGCCATTAACCTTAACAATGCCAACATGCTGTCACTTATCATGCTCATCTAAATTATTTAGTATTGTAATAATAAAATGCTTCATGATGAGAAAAGTATGAATCTTGAAAAATACAGCAACTTCCTAATGCACTGTAAGCGTCTTCTAAAGCACAAGTACATGATAAAAAAGGATGATGTGGGTGCTTAAGACCTAAGGAAAACCATATATAGTTAACCATACATCAGGAAAAGAGTGATAATACAAGCAGAAGTGCATGCATTGTATCCAGACAGAGAGATACCTCCAATATAGAAAAAATGTATTATTATTATTTTTGTCATCATGCATAATCATGGGTAGCAAAAAATCAGCCAGATCAATTGACTGAGGTAGGTAGATAATATATATAATTTACAGTGATTGATGCAAACATACAAGAAGATTGAATATGATTTAGTAGTTAGAGTATTTACTATACTCTGCTTTATAAAACTTGATACACTTGTAGGAAAAGTAGAAACAGTGAAAAGAAAACATATGGATTTTTTAGTAACATGCAGATAATGCACTAGGTCAGAAGTTTTCAGGCT
>NW_017729007.1:2730674-2734944 GCF_001723915.1 Gavialis gangeticus | reverse complement strand
ACTTGTAGGAAAAGTAGAAACAGTGAAAAGAAAACATATGGATTTTTTAGTAACATGCAGATAATGCACTAGGTCAGAAGTCTGATCTGACCATTTTGTAGAGGTGGGACTTGTCATGGAATAACAATGGAAAACACAACTAACCATGCCATCCTCATGATGTTACTATCCCTACTTAAAACACTTCTCTCTATTTGAAAATATTTAGTGGCATTCTAGGTGTTTTGGTTTGCAATTATTTCCTTTAAAAATAACTAATGCATATAATTGCACATTATTATGGCATATTATCTATCGATTATTATTATTTATTTACAGTCTGATTATTTACAGTATATACGCAGACCCAAATGTAAAGCAAAAAAATGAAGATTACAGTATTTCAGAAGGTGAGGTGATTGAAAACTGCAGAGCTATTTCCAAAATAATAGAAACACTACTCTCTTCTCATCTTTTACTCTGCCCATCCTAGCCATCAACTGTTGGCATATATTTTGGGCCCTTACACACATGCGGGAAGCCTGCTTTGACATGCTGTAATTCCAGCATGTTGGAGCAGATTCAATTCATTAAGTCTGCCGGAGTGTGGAAATTACCATGCTCCAGCAGACTCCAGTGTCAGGTGTATCAGCATCGCCATGCTGAAAAATGGCAGTGTGATGCTTTAAAATTTGTTTGATGGGCTTTAGTTCAAAGCACCCTGCCACCATTTTCCAGCACAGGGACACAGATACACATAATACTTCAGGAGCATTCAATCAGTGCTGCCCTTGGAGCTGCACTAATTAAAGTGCCCCTTCCCTCACCCCACCTCCTGGAGCACATCTATAAACATCCTCTGTGTTTTTAGAGTTGTAAAGTGTTTCATATTAGCCTAGAGGCAAACCTAATTGAATACCAAGTCAAAGAAGTCCTAGGATTATTTAAAGATATTGAGCTCCATCTGGCATATATTGGTGTAATTCCTTTTAAACCAAGGATGTAAAACATCAGGCCTGTGGGGCTTCTCTTTGGCCAGATGACTCACCTCCAGAGCCAGCCTGCAGGGATTCTTGCCTTCTCTCAAAGAGTCACTGTACCAGTGAAGTTATCACTCAGAGGCTTATTGCCACCTCCCTTCTCTTCCACCTGCCACTGACTCTAATTTTTTATCAATGTTCATTAATTGCGCAAAACGGCACTGTTCCATTCTGACTTCAGTTTTGATGTCTGGATGGAACAGTGTTTTGTATCGAATTTCATTTCAAGTCGAAACAGTGTCACTGTTTTGCTTCATTGAAACAGTAAGGCTGTTTTGACACTCTTTTGACATTTTGTTCAGCCATTGGGCTGGGGAAAGGAAAACAGCCCAGCTGGGCGGAGTCCCCAACCCCAGCCCCATGATCGGGCTGGGGAAACTGGGCTGGGCTGAGTTTTGCTGCTAGGCTGAGTTTCCCCAGCCCGATCATGGAGCTGGGGTTGGGAACTTAGCCTAGCTGGGCTGAGTTTCCATCCCCTAAGCTAGATTGGGCTGGAGATGGGCTGACTTCCCATCCCCAGCCTTACCTAGCATGGGGGATGGGAAGACAGCCCAGCTAGGCTGACTTCTCATCCCCTGCTGGATCTAGCGCCAGGGATGGGAAATCAGCTCAGCTGGGCTGCTTCCCATCTTCTGCCTGATTTAGCACTGGGGATGGGAAGTCAACTGGGCTGATAGCTGGGCTGACTTCCCATCCCCAGTGGCATGGTCGAAATGTTTCAGCTTTTGAAATGTTTCAACTAGCTTCATTTTGTTTCAAGGCTGTTTCGAAGCCTTTTGTTTCATTTTGATTTTGCTGTTTTGACCTTGAAATGAGTTGAAACAGTGTCAAAATAAAACAGCCGGCGAAATTTCACACAGCCTTACTGTTCATCATACAAATTGGTGGTGGAGTATCAAGCAGCTGCAGCATTAAACACTATGTGCTGGCTAAACCAGTACAGTGGCTTGGGAGCCCTGTGGGCTGGATCTGGATTACCACTCACTTTAGCTCCTGTCCCCTTCACCTTTGTACCTGGAACTGGGTGATCTATTCAGGGTTCCCCTCTGGCAGCTTCATGGGTGCCCATATGGGTGAGAAGCATAAGATAGTAGTCAAAGAGCTGGATGAGTCTTGGTAATCCTTCCATTACTTGTTGAATCCAGGCTTCAGGCCTGCAGCAGACCTCCTGAGACAACAGGTCAGGCTGAAAGATGGAAGCCTTCATCTCCCACAGAAGGGAGTCACCAACCACCAACACCCATTGCTTCCTCTTGGTGGCAATGGTCTCATCCCTCCCAACCTTGGGGAGGCCTGGCTTGACTTTTTTGCTGATGGAACATGGTACTGCCTCTCTGTTGCTTTCTATTCTCAAGGCAAACCACAGGAGGTAGAGATGAAGACTTCTGCTTGCTGCCAGAGGCCACAAGTTTCCACCTTCTGCCTCCTGGGAGTCCATGTTCTTTTCTTTCTCCAGTGCCACCTTTGGCAGTCCTTTCTCCACAGTCCTAGCCTTGAATTGATGAACTCCTCATGGCTGAGGATGCAGTGGAGCATCAACATCTTCTTCTGTAGCTCTCTTATCTGCTCCCTGAGGGACACCACAAGGAGACACCTCTGATATCACAGATACTTTCCCATCTGGCTATCACTGGAAGGAACCTGAAAGCTGCAGTCCCCATGACACCAAACTAGAACCTGGATGGAAGTCTTGACAGTGAATGGTGCTTCCTGGATAGACACCTCACAGGTGCAAGCAGGGGCAGAACTGGCAGTGGCAGTGGCCATGTCCTTCAGCCATCTCTCTGGGTCTCTTAAATATGCCACCAACCTCTTCTTGTAATTCTCTCTAAGCAGACCTTCCCTAGCAAACTCCCCTGAAAGCCAAACTGTTTACAGCTTCTTGGTCATGAAAAGGTCCTTTTCCCCTGCTAACCTGCTTTCTCTCACCATGCTTACAGTGAAGAAAGGTGAGAGAGAGAGTTTCCAGGAAAACTCCCAAGTGAACTTGCTTTGTAGAGCTCTAATCATTGATAGATGAGTAAATATCCTAGCAGTATCTATATATTGCACAAGCAAACCATGTCATATTAATCCAAAGTAATGATATCACAAATGTTTTGCTTTCTTTGCCATTATTTCTCCATTTAGAGACTATCATGGGGTATATCATACAGTGTAGTAAAGCTGCATATGGTACAAGACTAAAGGGGCCATATGAAGGAAGGTCAAAGCCACTTATGGCAGGTAGGGATGGTTAGGAAATAGTGTGACCATTTTTTCCTGCCTCTGATTCCCATTCTGGGAGTTTGGAAATTGACAACAAGAGCCAGAGCATGGGAGTTCTTAATGAGGTAATCTATTGGCTTACTTGTTGCTCCCCATCAAGCTAGTATGGGGATTTCTATAGCCAACTACGCTCAAGGGATGTGTTTCAGATCCAGCTACCTTTGACTGCCTAGTACAAAATTTGAGTCCCCCAGCCAGATTTACAGATAGATTGAGACTAGCTTTCAGTACAGGCCAAACGCAAGACTTGAACTCAAACTTCTGGAGATTTTTGCAAGACACTTTAACTTCTATAGCTCTCTTATTCGCTCCCTGAAGGACTGCATCAGAAAGATCAGAAGAGGGCCAATGTGGTGCCTATCTTCAAGAAGGGAAAGAAGGAAGATCCAGGGAGCTACAGGCCAATCAGTTTGACCTCAATCCCTGGAAACATCTTGGAAAAAATCATCAAAGAAACCATAAACAACAGGCTAATGGAAAGCAACATTCTGAAAGAGAGACAACATGCATGTGTTGTGGGTAGGTCTTGCCTGACCAATCTCATTTCCTTCTATGACCAGGTGTCACATCACCTAGACAAAGGAGAATAGGTTGATGTCATATATTTAGATTTCAAAAAAGCATATGAGTTGGTCTCCCTTGATATCCTCATGGTAAAATTGGGGAACTGCAACAACCTTATGGTCTAATGGCTGAGAAACTAGCTCCATGGTCGGACCCAGAGAGTGATAGTCGATGGAACCAAGTCAACATGGCACATGGTGACCAGTGGCATCCTCCAGGGCTCAGTACTTGGACCAGTACTCTTTAATATATTCATAAATGATCTGGATTTGGGTGTCAGAAGCAGACTGGCTAAGTTGGTGGATGACACCAAATTATGGGGAAGTGCAGTCCCTCTAGAGGATAGGCTGGCAATTCAAGCCAAACTGGACAGGCTTCGAAGGTGGGTGGATCAAAAGTTGATGACATTCAACACAGAG
>NW_017729007.1:2714304-2725674 GCF_001723915.1 Gavialis gangeticus | reverse complement strand
GGTGGATGACACCAAATTATGGGGAAGTGCAGTCCCTCTAGAGGATAGGCTGGCAATTCAAGCCAAACTGGACAGGCTTCGAAGGTGGGTGGATCAAAAGTTGATGACATTCAACACAGAGAAATGCAAGGTGCTTCACCTTGGAAGAAAAACCCACATCATATTTATAGGCTTGGCAGTGCTACACTCACTAGCACATGACCAAAAGAAACTCGGGGGTCATGACTGACCACAAGATGAACATGAGCCACCAATGAAATGCCGCAGCTGGCAAAGCAAGTAAAACTAGGGCTTGCAACTACTGATGCATCTCAAGCAAGAACAAAGAAGTCATCCTCCCACTTTACACAGCCTTGATGTGGCTGCAGCTTGAGTACTGCATCAAATTCTGGGATCCACACTTTAGAAAGGATGTGGAGAAGCCTGAGAGAGACCAGAGAACAGCCATGTGCATGATTAGAGGACAAGAGAACAGGCCTTATGAGGAGGGGCTGATAGGCATGGGATTCTTCAGCCTGGAGATGTGGAGGCTCAGGGGTGACTTGGTGGCAGCCTATAAGTATGTAAGGGGGATGCATCAGGGACTGTGAGAACATCTGTTCACCAGGGCACCCCAAGGGAAGACAAGGTCTAATGGTCACAAACTGCTGGAAGACGATGTTAGACTGGACATAAGGAAAAACTTCTTTACCATCTGAGTCTCCAGAGTCTGGAATAGACTCCCCGCAAGAAGTGGTGTAAGTGTACCTACTCTGGATACCTTTAAGGAATGCCTGGATGCTTACCTTGCTGGGGTGATCTGACCCCAGCTGACTTCCTGTCCTTTGGGCAAGGGACTGGACCCAATGATCTCGTGAGGTCCCTTCCAGCCCTAATGTCTATGAAATATATGAAACTATTCCACCACCACATAGATAAAGGAGATTGAGCTTAACTTTTTTTCAGTGTGCTGTTACAATTATAACATGGGGAAAACTTTCTCTTGGGATATCACTTGTCAGCGAAGGAGCTTCAAAACTTAATGACGAAAATCTCCATGCATTACAAAGTTGAGCTAGAAGACTTAAGAGCAAGATATTTCAGGATCTATTTCAAATTTAGGGCAAAAATATGAAGAGGAAGAAAGAGTGGTCTTATTTATTCAAATCTGTTTCCCACCCTTCCTTTAAATGATTTCATATTGATCTTATAATTATTTACATTTCATTTTCCCTAAAAGATGCTGCATTTTTTGAATGAAGTACATATTTTTTAACCACTGGTGAATAAAAAAGAAAAAAAGGAAGTTGAGAAAGTTAACACAAAAACAAATCACAAAATTAAAAGTATAAAAATATTAAAATTACATTTCAAGCCAAAGGTTAGAATATGAATAATCTGTGTTTGTAAAACATAATAAATATTACAACCCTTCCTGGAAATTAATGCTGCTTTACTACTATTTCTGATGGTATCAAATATCAATCTTAGCCTGTTTACTAATGTGTCTCAAGGGCACAGTTTCAAAACACTCTCAGTGGTAATTATATGTGAAAGACCCATTAATAACAACAACTTTGTTCCTTCCTCCTGTTCACAGCTTGAAAAATTTATTCCTAAGCATTTACTGGGTGTCATCTGTCATTACTTTCCATTTTTCTCATGTTTATACTGGTCTGTAGAGTATTGTTGATTAGTGTGCACTAGTCCTAATAACATCAGTGTGTGAATAGTCTAAAGGTATTACATTTCTTTGTCCTTTTCATTTTTTACTGGGTACACATTTGATTTTTAATCTGATTAATTCCAAAGGTTTTCTCACTTTACCATTAAAAATTTCCCCTATCTTTGTAAGAGTCTGTTCTGCTTGGTGAAATGAGGGCCAGAACTGAAGATAAATCAATTCTGTTCACAGGTAACATGGTTGTTACCTCTGTTGCCCTAGCATTTCTGAAATAACCACTGGAGGTAATACTGTCACTACTATGAAACTACTGTATGTGAATAGGGAATGGATGCTCTTCCTTTATTCATGATCAGTTCAGATTATTATTTTTACTGTCAATTGTTTACATATTGTCATCAGTGTGTACTGGCAAAATAGACTTTATACATAGATCCTCCTCCATTTAGCATCCACAAATTGAATGTAGCCTTTGTAAGTGACCAGAGAGCCAGCAAACAGGAGCTGCAAACAGGGTAAGCAGTTTTCATCGAGAGGTGTTCATTGATTTGATGCTGGAGGAGACCTCCAGGATTGTGGAGGAAGAAATGCCAGATGCAGCACTAGACAAGAGAGAGAACATGGACTCCCAAGAGGGTGGAAGCTAGAGCTTTGTGACTTCTGGCAGCAAGCAGAGATCTTCATTTCCACCTTGCTGTTTTTCATCTGGAGAACAGATATGCATCTCTAGTAGCAGAGAGGAAGGAGCACATTCTTTTGGTAGAGTAGGACAGTCCAGGCCTCACCAAGATGGGAAGGATTGCGATGACCACCACCAAGAAGAAGCAACAGGTGGTAGTGGTTGGAGACTCCATTCTGCAGGGGACAGAGGGAGCCATCTGCCAGCCTGACCTGTTGTCTCGGGAGGCCTGCTACTTGCCCAGAGTCTGAATCCAAGATATCACAGAAGGACTGACTACTAAGGCTTATCCAGCCCTCTGACTACTACCCCATGCTGCACATCCATGTGGGCACTAAAGATACTGCTAGGGAGACCCTGAGCATATCAAAAGTGACTACAGGGCTCTGGATGCAAGGGTGAGGGTGTCAGGGGCTTCCTTAAAGTACAGCCAGCTCTCTTGGACTCCTCTCCCCCTCAGTCTGGCTTCCCAGGGGAACCTGCCCATGAGTTTCCTGAGTGAGTCGAAGTTTGCTTTTCTGAAGTCCAGGGTCCTGACTCTGCTGCTCTCCATCTTTCCTTTTGCCAGGATCCTGAACTCTATCATCACTGCTACCCTAGTTGCCATTCACCACTACATTTCCCACCAATTCTTGCCTGTTTGTCAGCAGCAGGGCAAAAGAGCATGCCCCCTAGTTGGCCGCTTCAGCACTTGCACCAGGAAGTTGTCCCCAGTAGTCTTCAAAAACTTTCTGGATTGCCTGTGCACTGCTTTTTGCCCTCCTAGTGCATGTCAGGGTGATTGAAGTCCCCCATGAGGACCATGGCCTGTGATTGGGAAACTTCCGCTAGTTGTTTGAAGAAAGTTTCATCCACCACTTCCTCCTGATTCATTGTTCTCCCCTCTAACCTTAACCCAGAGATGTGATTTATCTCAACAGGCCTATCTCCAGTTTCATATTGGATCTCTTAGCAATCATATTTTTATATAAAGCAATCATACTTTTATATAAAGTGCAACTCTTCCTCCTCTCTTCCCCTGCCTGTCCTTCCTAAACAGTTTGTACCCATCCATGACAATGCTCCAGTCATGTGAGCTCAGGGGTGATGTGTAGGGAGTGCATGGGGGTGCACGTGCACCCTCTGTCAGGCTGCTCACTCTGTTTAGCTGGAAGGCAGGGGGGCAACCAGCAGCACCAGTGCCCTCCCTGGGAGTGTTGGCTGGGGAGCGGGGCCACCAGCAAAAGTGGCCGTGCTGCTTCCAGAAGTAGCCGCAGGAGTTCCAAAAGTGGTGTGGTTGCTTTTATGGTGAATGAGATTGGCCACAAGGAACCCACACTGCCACTGGTCACTGACTGGTGCCTCAGGAGGCACCAGACACCCGTCTGAGAGCTATCCCACCAAGTCTCTGTTATTCCAATCATGTCATAGTGCAATGACTGTGCAAAGACTTCCAGTTCTTCCTGCTTGTTTCGCAGGATGCATGCATTTGTGTACAGGCACCTGAGGTAACTAGTTGATTGCCCTGAGTTGCCATGAAGTATGACAGCACCTCCCCTGTTGCCCTGTGTTGCTTGGTCTTCCTCCAGGTCTCCTGCTTCCCCACTTACCTCAGGGCTTTGATCTCCATCCCCTGGTGAACCTAGTTTAGAGCCCTCCTCACTAAGTTAGCGAGCCTGTCTGAGAAGGTGCTCTTGCCTCTCTTCATCAGGTGGATCCCATCTTTTCCCAGCACTCCTTCTTGGAATGACATCCCATTGTTGAAGTAGCCAAATCTCTGCTGGTGACACCACCTGCACAGCCAGGTGTTGATCTTCAGGATGCACCTGCTCCTATCTGGGTACTTTTCCTTGACCGGAAGGATCGAGATAGCCTGGATGCATTCAGTGTGTTTTGGGCTGTAGGAAGTTGGCTTCTGGTGATGAGGTTAGCAAGGTTTAGTGCTTCTTTGAATTTACAAACCACTTCTTACAGACAAGCCTATGAACTGCACTTCATCAACCTCCTAGATACAGAAATTCATGGACTCAATATAGACATTGGAATTCTGACACACTATTACCTGCTGGATATCTGACTCCCCAGGTACCTCTCCACTTTTACCTGCACTGCTACATCCCCCATCACCCCCGACCCCAGCCTGCCCTCACCCCTGGATCCTCCATTTCCATTTTCACTGGCTGGCTTTCTTCTCTGCATTGCATGCCAGCCTCTGGCTTGTTTACTATTCCTTCCATCCAGAAAGAGTGCACACACAAACTGCAGGTGCTTCCTCAGCCTGACAAAGCGTTTTTCAACCTGAAAGCTGGCATCCTGGGCAGCTAAGCTGAGCTCACCTAGAGCCTCACAACTCTAGTGCAACCAGCAAAGACATGACAGGTCTGGGCTTTCCGCAGCCAGGACTGTGCATGAGTGTGGTAGCTGGAGGTTATGTCACCTCTTACTCACCTTTCACCAGGAGGCTCCTCAGTCCTGGCATTTCCTGGAACTGCCGTGCTGCCAGCAGTCCCACCAGGCCTCTCTGACTCTGGTCATGCCCAGGACCTGGGGACTTCTCCTTCCCCGTAGCCGCAGCCCATACTTCCAGGTTTGTCCTGGCATGGGAGCTCAGCAGGAACATGTTCTTCCCCTGCTGGGTGGTGATGCAGTGAGTGCCCCCTCCAGCTCTGAGAGTGGGGCATTAAATGGTTTTAAAAAAAGGAAAAAAAAAGGAAATAGGTGTGGATGGAGTGAGGAGGGTGGCATTCACTCCATCTGCACCTGAAGCTTGGGGAACCCCAGCAGCAGGAGGTTCACCTTGAGGAACACCAGCTGCTCCACCAAACCAGGATCCAAGCAGGTGTGGTGGGATGTCACTACATCCCCAGCAATGCTGAACACCCTCTCACTTGGAACACTGGTCAGTGGACAGGTGTTCATGGAGACCCATGGCCAGATCTGGGCACATCTGGCTGCAGCATGCCCAGTAGGCCAAGGGGTCACTCAGCAACAGCTCCATATCTTTGGCAAGATAGGCAGCCACCAAAGCCTGAGAACTACCTTCCTGATGGTGGGGTCTGGTGCCTGTAGACCCCACCATGGAAGCCATGCCCTTGGCCCACATTGGAAGAACCTGTGGTGGAGGGGGAGACTGGCTGGTGGATGGCGTGCCAGCGTGGGACAATGGATCCCCCTCTTCTATGTTACCCCACCTCTTCCATTCTACCTCCCTGACTCTCTTCACCAGCACTTCCATCCACTGAGTCAGGCTTTGGCTGCTGCATATGCTGCCCTTCACCCTTGGGTCACACATGGTGGCCATCATATGGACCGTACTAGACCACAAGGGATCAAGCCACTTCCTGATGCCCTTCTTCAGCTGCCTCACCAGTGCCTGCACATCTGGTGACAGTAGCTTGCCCCAGCCATGAACATTGATCCCCTGGAAGCTCTTCATTTTGCTCTGAAGTTGCCTCACTACAGGGATCACCTGGCTAAGGAGGGCATCCAAAGTACTGAGGGTCGTAGTGGCCTCAAGAAAAGGCTTGAGGACCAGCAAGATCTGGGAGATGGTATCCCACTCCATTTTGTTAAGGTGTCCAGTGATCCCAGTCTCTCTGAACAAGGCCATCTCATGGATGGCCTTCTGTTGCTCCACCAATTTCTTGAGCATCAAGTATGTGGAGTTCCACCGGGTCTGCACATCCTGAATGATTTTGTGCTGTGGGATGTTCAGCTCTGCCTGTTTGTCCCACAGCATCTTGTACCCCTTAATACTCTGGTGGAAGTAGCCTGCCACCTTCCTGCATTTAGAAATGAGCTTGCTGGTGGTGCTGGCACCATTGCTGGAAGCCCTGTTCCCTTCTAAGGCATCCCTGACAATGAGGTGGAATTTGTGTGCCACACAGCAGATGCTATATACCTCTCTCTGTACCCCCTCTTCTGCCCCTCCCTGAAGGCTTGCCAGCTGCCTTTCCAGCACACTTCATGGTGTGTTTCATAGTGTCTTGTCTGTGCCTTACCTAGTGCTGGAAAAGGTGTCTCTTCTTCTTCTGTAATGTTATCTATCTGATTTATGCAATATATGTAGCTATTAAGATAATTGTATGTATGTTTGTATGTATGTATTTATATAATGAATAAAATAAAAATATATAAATGTATGTTTTCCTATATAAATTCTATATTATAATATGCAATATAATTATGCTGTGCTTCCCTGCACAGTGAATGGAATGAACACTGTGAGAGAAAGCACAGATTTGAAAAGAATCAAACAAAAAGGGGATTTTGGGGCAGGAATAAATTGAAAGGAATCAATCAATGGATATAATACTAAAATAAAAGGATCTAGAAAGAACGCAAAATATACTGCAGAATCCCATTTGCTAGGCAAGCAAGTAGGTAATCAATGGTACTAGCCTTTGTTGTCTAACACTTCTGGAAGATAGCTCAGTAACTGACCCCAAGACAGAAAGCAGCCCAGTGCAAACATTTACACGTTTTATGCTGTTTTTTCCTCCCTCCCTCAGAGCACTGGGATTGGAAGGGGCCTCAGGGAAGAATCACAATCACTGGCCAGCTACACAGTCAATATGAGAGCAGTCCTTCCCCCTTCTTCCACCTCCCTCTCCTTATTTTCTGTTTTCCTGCAGGCAAGTCTAGATTTCAGCTTCAAAACTCAAAATGTTTTGAAATTTTCAAAACATTTCAACTGCCCTCACTTCATTTTGAGGCTTTTCAAAGCCCTTTGTTTTGTTTTGATTTAGCTGTTTTGCATTTGAAACAAGTCAAAACAACATTGAAACAAAACAGCCAGTGAAATTTTGCACAGCCCTAGTATCTATTGTGTCTGTGCAAAGCAACTAGTATTTGTTTTGGATTCAGATTCAGCTGATTCAGGGGACAGTGATTAGATTCAGTGGTAAGAATCACTGTCCAAAATTGATTCAGGTGAATCTGATTTAGAGATATGGCCACCACCAAATGAGACCTGCACTCACTGGCTGCTGCCAGGCAGGGGGTGGTGATCCCCACTGCTCCCTTCTGCCCCACACTGCATGGGGGGCTCTACCATGAGCCCCCTGATCCCTGCCCACTCTCACAGCCCCCTTCCCCCCCCACAGCTGCCCCAGCTCCCAGCCATTTAAAAAAAAAGGCCCCCACTCACTGGCTCCTGCCAGGCAGGGGGAGGAATTCCTGCTGCCTCCCACTGTCCCAAGCTGCATGGGGAGCTCTGCCACAAGACCCCTGAAATCCCAAGGCTGTTGCAGCAGCTGGTGAGTTGGGGCTTTTTTTTTAAAGGGCCAGGAGCTGGGCCAGGTGGGGCAGTCATGGGGGGGACTGGGTGAGTGGGTGGGGGTCAGAAGGCTCATGGCAGAGCCCCTCACATGGTTTGGAGCAGTGGGGGGCAGCAGGGATCACCCACCTGCCCAGCAGCAGCCAGTGAGTGGGGGCTTTTTTAAAAGACCAGTTGGGGGTCAGGGGGTGCTCAGGGGAGCTGGGGGAGCAGGCAGGGGATGGGACCTGGCTGGGGTCCCCCCATGGTCCCCTCCCCCCTCCTCCAGCTCCCTCTCCCCCTATTTATCAGCACAGAGAGTGGGTCCAGCTCCTTGCTGCAGTGAGCAGGGACTGCTCGAATCGCCAAAGCTCTCCAAATATTTTCTGAATTGATTCAGAGAGCTTAGAATCAATTCAGACCTTTGAATTGGTCTCCTGATTGAATTTGGATTTGGAGATTCAGCCACCAAATCATTCCAAATCTCCTCCAGATCGAATCAGCACCTGAGCTTCACACAGCCCTACTATCTATCTATCTATCTATCTATCTATCTATCTATCTATCTATCTATCTATCTATGTACAAATATAGATATATATAGAGAGATCTATAGGTCCAAGCCAATAGATCTGGTTGTTGCTTTTAATTTTTTTTCCACATAATCTAATCCTATTAGTATTAAAGTACTGGTAGCACACTAGCAATTTTATCAACATTCAGAAAGTATAAACTGGGAGATCAAAATTATGTATGAATTTACACACATGCACAAATTATGAGTTTGTGTGTATATGTGTATGCATACATGTGAGAGGGAGAGACAGTAAGCATGCAACATGGAGAAAGAGACAAAGCAAAATGGATGGACAGTGAAGTATACTGCTTCACCATTGCTACTGGAAAATCCAAGAGCACTGATGAAGATAACAGGATCCAAAATCTGCAAATCATTTTGGAAATTGTATGTCTGAATAAACTCTCTTTTTATGAAGTCCCCAGAAATTTTCAGTGTTTTCTCAGGATCTTCCACAACTAACTATTCAACAGAAGTCTATTTATATAGCCCTTGCAAAGCAGTATTTCTAGGCACTGGCATTGGTTTGTTGCCAGCACAGTAACAAGGGGGTCCCACAACAGTGTTTCTATTTAGTTTATGATGAACTCTGTGTACTATTTGTGTGTGTGTACTGTATAGACAGGGCAGCTGATGGACAAGCAAATCCATTTGTTTTTTCCCAGTAAATAAAAATGCTTTTTAATCATTTAAGGAAAAAATAAAACAGATTAAATGCACATTCTGGAGCTATATATACTTTGAACTTGAAAAATATACTGCCAATGTTTGAAGACCACAGCATGCTGTAACATTTATGTAGTTTGAAAGGCAAGGCTGCTGATCAGTTATGAAGGAATAGGGTGAGGAGAAGGATAGTTCTAGCCATATTATTAAGACTTAGTAGGTACCTAGATACAGCATTGATGGATGGTTTATTAATAGTTAGTTAAAAAGATGAAGCCAGATTTTTCCTTATGCACATTTTTGTTGTCTTCCCTATTATAAGTGAACAGTAAATATGATCTTTGATTGTCTAGTTTTAGTAATGTTAGGTAAGGATTTGTATGAGATGGTTTGGATAGGGATGATTCTGTCTCAAAAGGGGGGTGGGGGTTGTGTTGGGGGCGTCCCTTTCAGCCCTACCTTTCTATAAGTCTAAGATTTCCTTAATTATTTGGTGATAGAGCAGTTGTCATCTCTTGTGATAAATCATTGCCTCTTACAAGCTTTCCTGTTTCCATATGCCTGTTTGTGTCTTACTAATATTTCATTTTGAAATTCATTCCCAAACAGAAATTTTATGAACACTGGAAAATTTAAGAGGGAGAAAGGTAGGTGTTGTAGCAACCAGACGTGTTGGAAATGATCAAATAACCCCTGAACTAAATGTGTTTTTTATCCATATAGTTCAAAGTTGGTGCTAAGCCTCGTGCATTAAAACTTTCTTAACAAGTGCTTTGATTTCTTAATGATTTGTTGTCTTCATGTTTGAATTATGAATGAAAACATTTTTTCCATAGTACTGAATCATAATTTCAGCACATTCATATTACAGCTATCTCTGCAGAAAGCTTCCAATTGCAGCTTTATGAAAGCAATTCCTGTTAGCTATGCTTGATTTCTAGGATGTGCATGCATATAATCATATTAGCTGTCTTTTTTATGTATGAGACATAAGACAGTGAACTGGAAAATTCATTAACAAGGGGTTCTAATCCTTCAAAGATGTTTTTGCTGTATGAAAGAATGATTTTTCTGATGGAGAAAGGTTTCAGTGAGTTGCACACTGCTTTTCATATAGGAACCCTTGCTATATCTCAACTGGGTTTCATTTATTCTTGTGCTTAAAACATCATTGAGGGGAGGCATTAAATGATTCTAACCATTTCAGTTTCATTCTGATGCAGTGGAACAAATCCGATGCCTTTAAAGAATATAATACATGCTAGGAGGATGAAGGTGGTTGTGTGGAAGCAATAGCTTGCAGCAAATGTCTGGGATTTCAAGATTTCCTCATTAATGAAATAGGTAACTAATTAATTGCACCAGTAGTCACAAGAATCCTGCATTTTATACAGAACATGAAGAGGAGGTGCAGTAGAGAGTTGCTCTCTGAGGCAAGAAAAATTCCTCTGGAGAATCTGAGAAATTATTATATAATATTCCTGGACTGAGTGGCTGGTTTTGTTTTCTTTAGTTGAGTCCTAAGTGACTTGGCGTACTGTCACTATAAGCTAGGTTTGAAAACTCCATTATATTGACCATTAATTTATGAAAGGACATTTAAACACAAATACCTCCTGTTTGGAAGCTGTTCTCTTTTAAGAAAAAAAGAACAGATTTTATCTGGTTGGGAAGTATCTTCTGCAAACTGTCTGCAATATTGACATCCAAGTCTGTACTTGTTTTTCACTCTAGTTTTTGCACACTTTTGAACTTTGAATGTTTTGCGATTGTTTTATTTTATTTTTAGTAGTAGTAGTATTGCAGTGGCACCAAATTAAATCACTTTGCCATTTTGATAGCTGCTGTAAATATATATACTAAGAGACAGAAGACTTACAATCTAAATGGGCAACACATATAGAGGATAAATATTACAAGAGTAAAGGGCAGAATTGTATGTGCTCAGAATCAATTCATATGCTCCAATGCTGTTTATGAGACACATCACCACAGTTTTTGGTACTTACACAGCTCTAGATTCTATTTCACTCTGTGGCAAAACAGAATTGTCATGCACATTTACTGACGAGGAGGACACTCCCATGTTGAAGCCCAATAGTCTAGCATTAGGACATGTGCCCAGGGAGCAGTAAACCTTGATTTTAGGTCCCTTTCATCCAGAGTTGAATTAAACCTAGGTTTCTGGTTTCCCACTGCAGGGCTTTAACTAGCCAGTGACAGGTTAGGCATTATCCAGGCCCCTCTCTAGCTCTCCTCTTGAATGTAAACCATGGCATCATGAGTTAACTATCCATTGGATAAAATGGATGGAGAGCAGCAGGGATGTTTCTGCCCTACTGGGAACAAGGACCTGGGTTGGAACTCATAGTGCTGACTTGGTGTGAGCAGCATTCATAGTTTCATAGTTTCTAGGGTTGGAAGGGACCTGAGTAGATCATCTAGTCCGACCCTCTGCCATGGCAGGAAAGAGTACTGGGGTCAAACAACCCCAGCAAGGTGTACATCTAGCCTCCTCTTAAAGACCCCCAGGGTAGGAGCCAGCACCA
>NW_017729007.1:2705388-2713911 GCF_001723915.1 Gavialis gangeticus | reverse complement strand
GGTCGAAAACGACCCATCCACTACCACTCTCTGGGTGCAGCCCTCCAGCCAGCTGGCTACCCAATTGCTGAGCCATGCAGTTTGTTTTGGTTTAGTCCTCCTGGACTAGATCTCACTCTTTTGGTTGCTCAGGGTGTCATATTCAAGGGGAATATTAAAGAGGGCTCGGGACAGTGTCTAATCTGTGGCCTGGTGGTTAGAGCACTTGGTTGAAAAGTGGTAGGTGGTGGTTTGAGCCCCTTTGGTTAGAGCCTAGAACCTGCTTTCTGGGAAAGTATCTAAACTACTAGCATCCTGGGCTAAAACATAGGGGGGTTGCCCTTCTTTTTCAGAACTAACACCCATTAGTAGGGAGTGGGTTTGCCTCACTACCATTTAGGAATGTAGTCAGCCTTACACAGTGAACCTGGGTGAGCATACAGCCACATATACTTGCCCAGGCAAAACACAGCCCTTCTGAGCATGTTCTGTGGGCATGTTGCTATGTGGAAGCCAAGAGCTGAATCACAAATAATGCCATGAAAACTGTTGTTACATGCCTGCGTAACCACTATTTAAGTGTAATAGTATTTAGACCTATACAACCTGCCCAAAATTATGTATAAAGTGTGTGGCAGAACTATGAATATTACTACTTTCTCTGTGTTTTTTATAATTATGTGGCTATTTTTAGATTAGGTGATTAACCAAATTCCTTTGTAAGCCCCAAAGAAATGTGCCTCAAGACATTTTCAGCTTGGGAAGCATCATAAACTTGAAATATTTTGACAGAACGAACTCTCTCAATGACCTTAAGTTGTTAGAAACTTAATTTGTCAGAAGTCAGATGACAGAGGACATGGTGTTTGACTCACAATTCTGTCACTGCTTTCAGGGCTAGCCAATCAAATGTTTGTGAGTGACTTGTTTAGGGTAAGTGAGGACAAAACAGAAGAAGCATTAATGATGAACAAAAGACTAGGAGATGGAGTGGTGTCACAGCTGAGGTTACATAGGTGAGGGCTTGAAAAACAGGAAGAGAGACAGAACTGCAAACGGAAGGAAAAGTTTGTGATAACAGAAAGAAAGGAGAGAGGAATATAGGGATAGGGCTGTGAAAATAGCACAACAGACACAGGTTGCTGCCATTCAAGACAGAGTTTTAACAATAAGTAAACCAAGATAGGTCACTGAATAAAACATCAGTGGTGACCTGGTGGCTAGATTGTAGTTAACTCTTCATGCTATCATATGAACTCATCTATTTAGTGAAATGCTTGCATTCTCTTCCAAATATTTCCATTTTAAGAAATGGTATACAGATATAATGCTTATTTAAAGACTAATAGAACTGAATAAGGTTCTTGGAAAGCATTTTGTACTCTTTGAATGTAGAATGTTATACAAGAGCAAACTAATATTTATTACTATGGACTGCAGCCATGGTGCACACAGACAGTACTTAAATTACCTCAAAGCTTCAATCCTGCAGTGTTTTGCTTCAGAAAAGGGTGCAAAGTCATGTTAAATCATCCTAAATTGCATGATAGTTTCAGAATACACATGAATGTGCAGACAACTAAATAGGAACTGCTAGACAATTCAACTTGTTATGAAAGTCACATTTTAAATCCATTTTTTGAACATCAAAAAAGTTCCCAATGTTTTGTAAGGCACTTAAACAAGTCTGTAGAGCTCTACAGGTTTTTGTGAGTCCCCAAACTTGCAAAGCTGTAACCTTTAACATTGAGTTTGGCAAACCATATATTCATTGTAAAGCACATTTCAAAAGGTAATTTCATAACCTGACAGTTCTTCACTAGAAGTTTTTGTATAAAAGTCATGAGAAAGAGAAAAAACATCTTTCAGTGAAGGAATTGAGGCTATTAGCTCTGTTATTTATTCCATTATTTTAAAGGACAGAGGGTGAGGGGAGGAGTCATTGAGTTACTTACTATATTAAGGGTGTGTCTACAAGAGATGTGTTAATGTGCTTTTGCCTAGTTTACTGCACAGTAAGGGCACACATCTACACATGCACACCCTTACTGCACAGCAAAAATGTCTAATTGTGACTAAATTTGCTACCTGCAAATGCAGGTATGCAAATGATTAGTTAATGCCCAATGCACAATAATGCACATGTAGATGTGACCCAGCACTAAGTTTAGTGCCTGAACACAATCCCAGGGCTCCTGGCTGGGAGCCCCTCCTGCCCTAGGGATGAATTGTTCTCTGGCAAACGCTAGCTGCAGGCTATAAAAGCTTGCAGCCATTTTGTGCCTTGGGGCACACTGCACAGAAGACTGATAGGCCCTCTGCAATCCCTAGGACCACTGTAGGCCTTCTGTATATGGCCCAAAATTGAATGCCAAATCTCTGTATGTGTAGATACCTGCCAAAAATTGCTTAATGTGCAGTAAATTTAGTTGTGACTAATTGCGTGTGTAGATGCAGCCAGCCTTACCTAAAACCTAAAAATCAGTGCTGTTTTTTTTGTTTTGTTTATCCAACAATATTTTGTCTCTTCTATCCAAGAAGGTGCAGACAATAGTAGCTTCTGCTAGCTTTTGGGCACAAACACCTTTCATCAGGCATTGGAGAAAAGATTGTAAAACTTCTCTTGGGTAGAAATGAAAGTTCATAGTTTATAGGATTTCACAGAGGAGTCAATAGGTGGAAAACTACTCTGGGCAGTCAGTTCATAGCTGGTATGGAGCCTCTTACTTCCTGTGAGGATCTGTGATAATGCAAATTACGTTGAAACAAAGGCAGGAGCAGGATTTCAGATTTCAGATGGTCACAGTTGCTTCCTGCTTGGGAAAATATGAAGTTTTCCTTTTAAATAATCAGCTAAAATTCGATATCTTCCATGTGTCAGGTATGCACTTTGTAGCATGAATGCCTGTTGTTCTAAATGTATTAATTTAGAACTTCTCACATCAAACTTGCCTCATTGCTAGATGAAGGAAGTAAGCTTAATTCCTGCCCTGCTTCCCAGGACCTTGGAAGTTCAACTTCTCCAACCCTGGGTAAAGCAAAAGGTATAGAGATAAGGAGGGAAATGAGCACATAAAGATGTTGGCTCCATAAGTTTAATATGCCTGCATCTGCCTAGGTCAGCAGAAATTACTAGTGATCTTACTGCTGGGAGTATTTGAGTCTGTAGGCCAAAAAGCTCTCCTCGCACTGCTTGTAGGGCAATGCAGCAATCTGCTATACAATGCTAAGAGCTAAACTCTAGGGACACAGGGTCTGTGTGACTTTATTAGAAATTTTACAATGCATGTTGTTCTTTTTTTTTTTTAAATAAAGATTTCAGGTTTTATGGTTGCAGGCAAACATTTAAAATGCAGCCTTTGACACCTCAGAAATAACAAAGGAAATGAAAAGTTTCCAGATTTTTTTTAAGTTTATGGTTTTCGGGCTTGATTCATGAATTTTGACTACTTGAGATTGGTAGCATTGTAAATACATTGAAAATACTCTCTTTTAAGACCTGATGTTGCTTCCGTTGACTTTAATGGGAGCAGATACAGGTTCATAGTATATGTAAAGACCTATTTATCAAATACTAAATATCTGATTATTCAGAACTATGATTTCTTTATGGGGATGTGGAAGGCAGGTAACTTTTCCCTTTATAAAATATCAGTTATCTTGGCTATAAACAGACAATAACTTCCCAGCTGCAGAGAATGTATTTTCTTTTCTGCTGTACATTTTTCTGTGGTTTGTATTATCATTCACTAAATATATCAAGCCTCATTATTTACCATTGTCTGTAGGTATTGAATGGGTTTTTTTTACCTCCAGGTATTTCATATCTAAATCACTGACTGAGATTTACAGTTTGTGTATGAGAATGTGAATTTAAAGTAACATCCTAGTATTTTATATGAATGACTTCCAAAAAGATGCTAAAACTCTCCATTACACTGGAAATCAGTTTTCCCTCCTTTTACAGCATCATTCAGAAACATTAATGCACTTACAGGGTAAGTGCTAGGTTACAACCAGTTGTAAAGAGCCATACATGTTGGGTTCATGTGAGTGGTTGTTCTGCCGATGACACTGGCTATCAATAAACGTAGTGGCTACTTACTGGTATAGTCAGTCATTTCCTATGTTGGTAAAAAGTTGAAGGCAAATATTTTCCTGCTTTTTCAAGTCCTCCAAATTGGCTATACTCTCCAGTGTCTTCTACAGTGGAAACAAAGTCTCCAATGCACAAAACAGTTTAAAAGCAGTTTAAAAGCACCAAACCACATAAGTAGAACAGCCCTATAATTGAAGTCAACATATCAGCCCAACATAAATTATTTCGAACAGGACACTGCTAATCCTGGGGTCAGCCTAGGATGTATTAACCTGGTTATGCTAACCAAAGATCATACAGTATTATTAAATACCCTATTAAGCAGAACAACATTCTTCCAAGTCAAAGAATATAGGGATTTTTAGAATAATTCAAAGCACATTGTCTTCCTGTTTGTTTCATTTGTAAGTATTTCTGTTTAATTCTCAAAGTTGTATGCCTGTAATATTTATCTTGTATGCCTTTATATGTTAACAGTTTGCATTCTTTATTGTTGATATAATTTAAGCACTGAACAAATCTATTTTCTGGATGGAACTCAAGTGCTAATTTGAACAAAGGTACTAACTATAAGGAATATGCATTACCCTGATAATAAAAGAAAGCAAATGCATGTGTGTGTATGTGTGTGTGCTGATGTTTTATAATGTCACTATTTGCTACAGAACTACTGGCTCTTTCCATTTTTTTACTCTAAAGTGAGTCCTCAATAAATTAGCACTTACATTGCACAAAGTGCCAAGAAAGGGAACAAAGCAAACACTTATGATGAAACCTTTGGGATCAAATGTTGATAGCTGAAATTACTGGGGCTTATTTTTATTGTTTATGATGCAGCAGTTTGTCTCTCAGAATTTTTATGGAGTGGACAAAGTTAGCAAAATGTCATAAGAGTATCTGGGAAGTTAAATTACTGGCAATGACTCTATTAGCACTTGTATTTATTTAAAGGGCTAAGAGAGATATAACCCATGTTGTAAGGAGGCTTCCTTTTTACTATTAAAAAGCTTCCTAAGCTTACAGTCATCTCAACTTGCTATTTCTTTAACGTATAATTGACCTTAACACCGCATATTTACAACCCTTCTGGTAGGTACAGGATCACAGTCAAGGGCAGATCCAAATGTGGGGGAGTGGTGTGCTGTGACTACACCCCACTTTTGGATTGCACTTCACCATGGGAGCCTCTGGGGACTATTTAAAGTCCCTAAAATGTGAAAATCCTCCCTACCTTTCCCTTCCTGCTTATAGGAACTCCCTTCTGCCCCTTCTACCCTTTCCCCTACATAATTTTACCTGGTGTCACAGGGGTGGGAAGCACTAGAGCAGTTCCTACTTGCTGTGCAGGGGCTAGGTTCAGCTGGAGATGGGAACAATGGCAGCTAGGGATTCCCCTTTCCTGTCTCTGTTCCAGATACCATGGGGGAAAGTATCCTCCCACCATTGAGTTACTGCTGTCCCCTCCAGAGCTGAGTCCAATTCCCACTCAGCCTAGCTGGCTCTGGATCTTCCCCATCCCCCAGCAGTGGAGAAAGCAGCAGCAGCAGACAGGGGATTGGGGGAGCAGGGGAAGAAGGAAGGGGTCTGACTCTGAGCAAGAAAAGGAAGGGTGGTGGGATTTTTATCTGCTTTAGGGACTTAAAAAAGTCTGCCTGCAGTGTTGGAGGTGGAAGAGGTGGGGATCAGGTGGGTGCAGTAACCCCTACAGTGTGGCTTGCTGTTCCTGTGTCCCCCTTTGTGAAATCCTGGATTTGCCCTTCACAAGGGCTGAGTTTAATTTAGAGGTTTTACACAAACTTTTGCCCTTGGCTCAAACCACAACCCAGAAACCTAGGAAAATAAATGGTGCCTGAGTGTTCTACCATGAACAATTTCCCCACTCACAGAGCAATATGAAATGGTAACATAGTTTATTGAAGGGGAAGTAAATAGGATAAACAGTCTTGGGAAGCCCTTAATAGTCAGTAGCCTACCTCAGTCATTAACAATCATAGGCGACTGGTTCCTCCTGATTCTGTGGGGGGTACCAGCTGCCAATCGCTGACCCAGGGGGGTCCCCCAGCAGCGGATCTCTGAAACAGTTTCACTGCGAGCACTTCTCTTGCCATGGGGGGGGAGTGGGGTGGCATGCCAACACTTCTCCTGGTGCCCCCACTTCAAGGGGCCAATCTCAGGGCGGGCATGTGCCCCCACATATCCACCCTACATATTGCCAATGTTAACAACTGTCAGTTTGCTCACCGTGGGCACATCTACAAGAGATGCTGACTGCGCAGTAGCCTGATACTACTATGCAGTAGCATTGTGTGGCAAAAACCACGCTACTGTACAGTAGTTTTTAGGGATGTGTAAAGTGGGCTGTTGGCTACTGTGGCAGGACTCTGTTGGTGCCTGCCACTTTAAGGGCCAAGCCAAGCGGCCAGCAGGCGCTTAATTGTGGCAGCCATTTTAGATATATGGCTGCCTATATAAACAGGGTAGTTTGCTGCTAGCAGGCCAGGCAGTAACACTGCCTGGCTACAAGGTTGCTTGGAACACCCTGGAGGTAAAGGCAGGAGCTGTAGGGGATGGTTTGGAGGTTCCTGGTCCTGGCCATGACCTAAAACATCACCCTGCCAAGAGTGGGTGGCCTGGTGGGGCTCTCAGTGGCATGCAAGCCCCCAGAAAATGCTAGGCCAGTGATCACCCTGGTCAACAGTGAGTAGGGGCACCTTAACCCCAGCCCTCACCTTTGGGTGGGCCATATTCCATTACCATCAGAGCTGGGTAGGCCAGGTAAGCTTTTGGAAGCACCTGAGTCTGCTGGGGGAGTGACCCCGCAGGATGGGGCACACTTCCAGGATCACCTGAACTCGGAACGGGGGACCCTGACCCATAATTGTAGGCAGGAAGCAAAAACCCTGCTGAGGTACTCGACTGGTCAATGCTGGGGGCAGGACCAAAGGGTCAAAAGGGCCGGGGGCCCACCACAAGAGATGCCCACAGAGCAAAGAAGCTCTGGGTCCTGACTGGTCCTGAAATGGGGCCAGGGCTTATGGAAGCTGAAGGTCCCCAGGGTTGGGGCCCACAGCTAATGGGAGAAGGTGATGGTTGAGCTAACTGTCTGAGATGCCACCTCCGAGGCTTGGGCTGTGGTGTAGGAGTGGAACGGAGCTGTGGATAGCCCCCCAATATTGGGGTGTAACAATGGACAGCCTCCCACCTTAACTAACAACATTATTAGTTAACAACAAGGTGTGGTGGGTGAGACAGGTGGGCAGCATGGCCAGAAGCAGGTGGGAAGCTAGCTCTGTGGCTAGCCAGGGACTCCCACTCTGTCACAGCTACAAATGACCAACTCCCAGGATCCTTAAAATTCTGATTTATTAGATGGGATATGCAAAGTTGATAGTCAAAAACCATAAATCAAACCTTCACATTATGAGGGGTACTGACACGCACATGGACACATGCTGAAATAGAGCACTGGTGCCGGGTATACCTATCTTAAGTGTTGGAGTTGGCCGTCAATGGCCATTTGAGGTTTTCTCCAAGTGATGTTGCTTCCAGAAGGGGGTCACCAGCTGTTCCTTCTGGCTGGACAGGTAAAGTGCTGGTCAGGTCAAGAGGGCACTTCCAAGGGTCCCTCACTCTTCATTGCTTCTTATCCTCCTCTGGCATCTGTGCTCCCCCCAGTTTTTAGATTTGCCCAATCCAGGGGTCCCTCACCCTTGTGGGATGTCCCCTGGGCACCTGCCAGAGGACAGCTGTCAGCCCCCAGGGCCACGTCTGTTGGTACGTGCCGTTCCAAGTGTCCATTGATAATTTTGATTAATTTAGTTTTTGGCATTGTCCAGGCTCTAAAAGTGGCCAATTGGGAGGTATTCAGTCCCAATAGCTTGTCTCCAGCATTGATTAACTCAAGCCAGGGCTTCTGTTCCTTTAAGAAAGAAGTTTCAGGGAGATCCTGGCTCTGTATTTATCCTTTCCTTTTGTTAGTCTGCAGTTTGGTAGGTGTTAATCCTTGCTTATTACCTCACTATTGTAGCTAGCTACTCAATCACTCACTGCCATTCATACAGCGATCAGCCCCATAAATAGAGACGGTAGTGTGATTCCTGTCTCTGGTACTATTGTTACAGGGTACAACCTACGTCTAAAAAAAAAAAAATACATTTCTTACAAGGTTGAAAGCCTAAAATATAAAGTATAAAAGGTGAAATTCCATGGCACATGCAATAGATAGAATACTAAATACAATGAGGGGAAAATACATATGCACAATACCATACTATATTTAGATAAGCCCTTATCAAATTTCATAAAGCATCAATTTTATAGACTATCTACATAATACCATATCCTTATCCTTATAGTGAAAAGAAGGAAGAGAAGAGAGGCAGGAAGAAAAGGCAAAAGAAAGAGAAATACCCCAAGAAGGGGCTGGCAGTGCAGGCAAGAAGCCT
>NW_017729007.1:2698611-2700388 GCF_001723915.1 Gavialis gangeticus | reverse complement strand
TGTGATTCCTGTCTCTGGTACTATTGTTACAGGGTACAACCTACGTCTAAAAAAAAAAAAATACATTTCTTACAAGGTTGAAAGCCTAAAATATAAAGTATAAAAGGTGAAATTCCATGGCACATGCAATAGATAGAATACTAAATACAATGAGGGGAAAATACATATGCACAATACCATACTATATTTAGATAAGCCCTTATCAAATTTCATAAAGCATCAATTTTATAGACTATCTACATAATACCATATCCTTATCCTTATAGTGAAAAGAAGGAAGAGAAGAGAGGCAGGAAGAAAAGGCAAAAGAAAGAGAAATACCCCAAGAAGGGGCTGGCAGTGCAGGCAAGAAGCCTTTGTTATGTGGAGGGGGGGCTTAACGGCATTGGGGTAGGAAAAAAGGGGGCTTCTTGTTACAGGGCCGTATTCAATTTGGATTTGGCCTGATTCAGGGGCCAGTGATTCAATTTGCTGATTCAGATCACTGTCCTGATTGAAAATCAGAATCCGAATCTGAAGGTTCAAGTCTGATTTGGAGAATCAGCAATTTGGCCATAGACAGAGCTTTTTATACATACCTTGAGGTACCAGGCACAGCTTATGAAAGCTGAGATGGTGGGGTGGATGGAGTGTCCCACAGGAGCGTGAGGGGGGCCCTCCGTGTGCTTGGCTGTGGACCCGGAAGTGATCAGCCATGGGGGCATCCCAGGTGCTCCCCGAGACCCAAGAGGCACCAATCACCAAGCTGGTGGGCAGGGGGGATCCCCTGCATGCTCTGTGGTGGACCCGGTAGTGGACCTAAGTGCTTCTGGTCCAATTCCAGGTCCACCACCGAGCACGCTGGGGACCCCCTCCATGCTCCCATTGGACGTTCCATCCACCCCACCATCTCAGCATTCACAAGCTGTGCCTGGTACCCTGAGGTATGCAGAATAAACATATAAAGCTGCGTCTATGGCTGAATCATCAAATCTCTCCATATTGAAACATAGGCTTCAGATTCAATTCACAGAGATTAATGGGTCTCCTGATTCAATTTGGATTCTGAGATTTGGCTGCTGAATTGGGCCGAATCTCCCCTGAATCAAATCAGTGACTGAAGCTTAGCACAGCCATAGTGGTTTTAAGCTACTGCTCAGTAGTGTCACTTAAAATGTATTCACTGGCACTACTGCACAGTAACTCCAGTTACTGTGCCTTTATTTAGTACTTGCTTATACAAATACTAAATAATGGTGCAGTAACCATTGCATCATGGTGTCTTGTGTAGATGCTCCCAGTCACTATGTTCAGAGGTCTATCTTAGTTCCATACAAATTGAACTCGGTAGCTAGTGGAGCCAGTGTAGCTGCTACTGTTCCCCTTACCTTGCTGCCACTGGGGGTGCTGCTCCATAGCTCTTCAACACTGCTGGAGGAGGGCATGGCTCCATTGCAGCTATCACTGCTCCTCACTACCACTGAATGGGCTCTGCTCCACCACTGCTCTTGCTCCTCAGTACCACTGAGGGTTGTGCTCCATCACTGCACACCAACCACTGGTGGATGCTGCTCCACCACTGAGAGGTATTGATCCACTTCTAGTGCTGATATAACCCACATGTTTTAGACCTTAAGCAAAGTCATGGATTTCAGCTCTTTTAGAATCAAGCTGTCACAGGCCTCCATCTGATGCATTAGAAAGGAATTAATTTCTTTAGAAACAAGCAGGTAACAGATCACAACCTGAACCTGTTGCTCTGTGGGGTCAGGCCAACTTTCAGGATCTCAATATTGCG
>NW_017729007.1:2691723-2696908 GCF_001723915.1 Gavialis gangeticus | reverse complement strand
AGTCAGAAATTGTTGGGGAAGGGGAAGGAATGCATTTTAAAATAAATAAAAAAAAGAAAAATGGCGGTTTTGCTACAAACCCACTGTAGAGATCTATACATCATAAGTGCTCTTTCCTGTGAGGCTTGATGGTAAACTGCAATGCTGCCCACAGAGATACTCATGCTCGAAATGTGTCCTAAGTCCCCCTTGTCATTCCTGAGCTGAGGGTCCTTCCACATAACTCATGGTGGTTGTTGACCCCTCAGCAACATTTGCCATAGTTTTTCTCACATCTCTGGTACTCTTATAAAATTTACAAATTTTGTAAGGGAAGGCCATTGCAAACAAAACCCAACACACTGTACCCCTTGGATCTTAACTGTAAAACTACAGTTAAAATGAGGTAATACAGTTAAGAAAAATGCAATGAATTCCTACTTTGTTGATCATGCATGCCAATTGGGATATGCAGATGACTATCACTAGACACATCTACATGTGATATTTATTTTCATTAGACTTACTGTGCAGTATTTTACTAATTTAATTAGTAAGTCCTCCATAGGAGCATGTCTACACATGCACCCTGTTGGGAGCAGATTTGTTCCAAATGGCAGCAGCCCAGTGTAGGGCTGCTCCTGTCCTGCTCTTTCCTCCTGCAGCAGCTAGGGGCAGCTCCAACTTTTCCTGGAAGCTAGCTGAGGGGCTGGCAAGGGCACAGGGCCAGTCCCAATATGCACAGGACCAGGAGAGTTTTGCCAGCTGCAGCAGCAGCTATTGCCTTTTCCCATGCACATCAAGAGGTGACCTGATATGTACAGGCTGGGAGACAGCTGCCTCTGGAGTAGGCAGAGCTCTTTTGTCCCTGTACCCATTGGGGGGCACAACTGCCAGTTAGCCCTCTTCTGGGTGAGATTTCTCTGCTGGGCAGGGAGGTTGCAAGGAGCTGTCCTGGGTATAGGGCAGCTGCTGGCAAGCCTTCTGTTGGGTGGCAGGGAGGCACAAGGCTTGCCAGCAGCTGGTCTACTTGGGTTCCAAGTCCCTGCCCACCCCACAGAGAAGCTCTGCATGGCATAGACTTCCAGCCCCTTCTTACCCTCCGGAGCTGCCAGCTCAGTGCTGGGAGCTAGGATCTGGAGCTCCCCAGCACTTATCAGCTTCCAGGTGTTGTGGGGAGCTGGGAGCTGAGCAGTGGCAGGACCAGGGAGAGAAAACTCCCTGTCTTCTGTGGCCCCCTGCTGCCTAGGCTGACTAAGAGCTAATTTGCTCCCAATCAGCATCTACATGAGCACAGTTGATTTACAGGTACTAGCTAACTGCACAGTAGCCTAATTTACTGTACAGTAAATGCCCTACATTTGTAGATGGTGATGGTTTACTGTGCAGTAGATTAGGGTAATGTGCAATAAAGCATCTTGTGTAGACACACCCACACAGAACACAGGTATATTAACTGAGTACATATTTTTAAAGTAGAATTATACTAAATAAATGTTTTGAAAATTTTTTGCCTATTTTCTAAGGAGAATTATGTCTTGTTACTGTGCACATATATTGTACAGATAACATTAACTCCTTTTTTATCTTATTCACCAAAAAAATATCTTTCTGCTGCCTACTATCTTGTCCTTCACCATGTTCAACAAGCTCTTCATCTATAGATATTGAAGAGGCTATGCCATGTAAGGTTTTATATGATTCTGGGCACACCAAATGAGTAAAGAATAGAATGCTAATATAATTAAAAGTCCACACAGGAATAGTAAACAATGATCATTTTGGCCATGTCCTTGAAATACAAATTATCTTGATTTGGCTGCCATCTGCCACTAGATTGGATCTCAATGGCATCACAGTATTTTGGGATAGGCTGCATCTGGAAATGACTAAAGCACCTTTTCTCTAAGAATCAGACTGATATAGTTAGATTATGAAAAAATCACCTCTGTTCTCACAGTCCCTCATGAAGGATTTCTCTGTGGCTTAGGGGACAAGACTAGGAGCAATGGCTTCCAGCTGCAGTAGAGGCTGGAGATTAGAAAGAACTTTTTGATTATGTGAATGGTCAGGCATTAGAACAGGTTACATAGAGAAGTGGTGGACTCTCCCTTCCAGGAAATTTGCAAGAGCCAGTTGGACAGACACTTGGCTGGGATGGCTTAATCAGGGATGATCCTGCCTTGAGCAAGGTACTGGTCTAGATCCCATTACGAGGTCACTTCCAGCCCTACTTTCCTATGATCCCATATGGAAGAAAGTATTTTCTTCTTTATTTTTTCAGAGAATATTCTAATATCTAATCTCAGAGTTATAATCCCAAGCCTCTAATCATGCTTCCCAGGCCTTTAATCATTTTTGTTTGCTCTGCACTGGACTCTTTCCAATCTGTCCACATCCTTCTTGAAGTGGACACATCCTCCCAACTAAACATTGAACCATTGATGACTACCAATTCAGCATGGTGATCTAAGCATGTTGTAGGAAACAGTATCAAAAGCCTTGTTAAAGTAAAAGCTTGTTCACCTCATCATAGAAGGAAATCAGGTTGATCAGGCCTGACTTCCTTTTGGTGAATCCATGCTGGCTGTTTCTGATCACCTTGCTCCCGATAGATTCTTTACAATAGATTCCTGAAAGACCTTGATCCTTCCAGGTATGGAGGTTAGACTGACTGGTCTGTAATTTCCCAAATCTCCTTCTCACTCTTAAAGATGGGTATTATATTGGCCCTTTTCCAGTTATCTGGACCTCACCCAACCTTCATAGGTTCTCAAGAAGGATAGCTAATGGCTCTGAATTTACCTCAGCTGAGCCCTTCAGTACCCTAGAGCATGTCTCCTCTGGCCCTGATGACTTGACTAGCTTCTTCAAATAATCCCTTACCTGTTTTGCTGGTACTCTTGGCTGTTTGACAAGGAGAGCAGTAGTATGGACCATGGATTTCAGGAAAGCAGACTTTTACACCCTCAGGGAACTGATGGGCAGGTTCCATTAGGAGGCCAGTCGGAGGGGGAAAGCAGGCCAGAAGAGCTAGCTGTATTTTTAAGAAACTTTACTGAGGGTGCAGGAACAAACTATCCCAATGTGCAGGAAGAAAAGCAAATGTGGCAAGTGAGCAGCTTGGCTTAGCAGAGAACTCTTCAATGAGCTTAAACACAGAAAGGAAGCTTACAAGAAGTGGAAGCTTGGACAAACAACTTGGGAGGAGTATAAGAGCATTGCTCGGGCCTGCAGGGATGAAGTCAGGAAGGCCAAAGTGCAATTGGAATTACAGCTAGCAAGGGATATAAAGGGTAACAAGAAGAGGTTTTGACAAGTATGTTAGCAACAATAGGAAGGTCAGGGAAAATGTGGGTCCCTTACTTAGAGGGTGAGGCAACCTAGTGACAGACAAGGCAACCTAGTGATGAGGAAAAGGCTGAAGTACTCAATGCCTTTTTCACCTTAATCTTCACAGGCAAGATTAGCTCCCAGAGTACCACCCCTGGCAGCACAGTGTGGGGAGATGAACAGCCTTCAGTGGTGAAAGAACAGGTTGGGGACTATTTAGAAAAGCTGGACATGTACAAGTCCGTGAGACCAGATTCAAGGCATCCGAATGTAGGCAGAGAAAACCGTAGTGTCCCCTGATGTAGTTGGTAAATTGTTTGTGTTATAGTTAGCTTATAGTTTTGTTTAAGTATGGTCACTGGGGTCCGGTTTTTAGAAGGACTGAACTTTTCAACCCTGACCTACTTAGCTGGTCCTGAGCATGCTTGGTTGAGTAGTCCACACTTGGCAGGAAAGTGTGAGGTAAGAACCCACTTTGAATGCCTTCAAGACACATTTGGATGCTTGTCTTGCTGGGATCCTATGATCCCTGCTGACTTCCCCCAGCAGGGTCTGGAATTGATGATCCTCCAGGGTCCCTTCTAGCCCAAATGTCTATGTAATCTATGAAGAAGTGAGCGTGCTGTTTGAGTGACAGCTGAGTGCCATGTGAAAGGACATGAGTGACATGCACAAACATCTGATTGGCTGTCTGGGTGACTGACAGGTATCAGTGAAAGTTGTGTATAAAAGGGAGGAGGTCTAAGAGATCTGTGTTCCTTGCACATTAATTCTATTCCCTGAGATTTGCCTGCAAGAGTGAGTGAGAGTCTGGGAGACAAATACCTTGCTCCTTGCCATGCAATTGGTGGGTGTGTTCTTGGATCGTTGTGCCTGGAGGGCCTGGGGTAGCCAACAGCCAATATGGCCCAATGCATGTGTGTGCGATGCACATTTGGTGAGAGAGTGACAGGGAATCAGTGGCTGGTTGAGCTGGGAGTGCTTGATAGTGTGACGGTGTGGGACACCAAATGCATGTATGAGGTTCTGTGGGTTTTGTTATTTGTGTGTATATAGACTGAGGATCCAGGGGACCAAGGTCTCTGCTGTGGATTGTTGTGAATGGTGCACCTGCAACAGTTGCTGCCTGCATATGAGAGACCATTAGTGCTCTCTGGCACCATCTGTTCAGGGTAGCTGGGGTTATTGTTGAGGCCAGTTGTTAATAGTTGTTATTGATTATTGTTGTTTCCTAATACACTTTGTTGCTGTTGCCCCTTTTACCCCCATGTCTGTGTGTGATCATTTTAACTATTTCTTATCCATCTGCTAGTGCAAGCCGAACTCATTCATTTGGACTAGACAGAGATATTAGGGAGCCACCCCTTTTAAAAAGAGGGACATTCTTAATAGGGTTAACAACCCCAATTTACATAATTAAAAATTTTCCATGTTAACACAAGGATGCTGAGGGAGTTGGGTGATGAGACTATAGACCTCCTGGCCATTGTCTTTGAAAACTTGTGGCAATCGTGGAAGGTCCTAGACAATCAGAAAAGGACAAATATAGTGCTCATCTTTAAAAGAGGGAAGAAGAAGAATCCAGGGAACTACAAATCAGTCAGGCTCACCTCAGTCCTCTGAAAAATCATGGGGAAAATTCCTAAAAAATTCATTTCTAAGCACTTTGTGGGGAAAACAAAGTGATTAGGAATAGTCAGCATGGATTCACCAAGGGCCAGTCATGCCTGACCAACCCAATTATCTTCTATGATGAGATAACTGGCTCTGTGAATGTGGAGAAAGCAGTGGACACAGTGTACCTTGACTTTACCAAGGCTTTTAATACCGTCTTGCACAGCATTCTTGCAGGCAAGCTGAGGAAGTATGGGTA
>NW_017729007.1:2677227-2686723 GCF_001723915.1 Gavialis gangeticus | reverse complement strand
TAAAAGAGGGAAGAAGAAGAATCCAGGGAACTACAAATCAGTCAGGCTCACCTCAGTCCTCTGAAAAATCATGGGGAAAATTCCTAAAAAATTCATTTCTAAGCACTTTGTGGGGAAAACAAAGTGATTAGGAATAGTCAGCATGGATTCACCAAGGGCCAGTCATGCCTGACCAACCCAATTATCTTCTATGATGAGATAACTGGCTCTGTGAATGTGGAGAAAGCAGTGGACACAGTGTACCTTGACTTTACCAAGGCTTTTAATACCGTCTTGCACAGCATTCTTGCAGGCAAGCTGAGGAAGTATGGGTAGGATGAATGGACTGTAAGGTGGATAGAAAGCTGTCTGGATTGCCAGGTTCAATAGGTAGTAATCAATAGCTCAATATGTAGTTGGCAGCCAATATCAAGTGTGATGCCCCAGGGGTCAGTCCTGGAGCCAATATTATTCAATATCTTCATTAATGATCTGATAGATGGGATGGATTGTGCCCTCAGCAAGTTCACAGACAACACCAAGCTGAGAGATCTAATAGATACTTGGGGGAGTAGGATTAGGATTCAGAGACCTAGGCAAATTGGACGATTAGGCCAAAAGCAATCTCATGAGGTTCAACAAGGGCAAGTGTTTGACAAGAAAAGAAGCTCCACCTCCTTCTCCTGGTTTGGTACCTATAGCAGACTCCCACCATGATATCTCCCCTGCCTGTTATTTCTGAACAAGTTGCACCCATCTATAACTGTACTCCAATCATGTGAACTATTCCACCATGTCTCTCTAATCCCAATTACATCATAATTCTTTGATTAAACATCAGCTTTTCTGGTTAATTTCCCACACTTCTTGCATTAGTATCTAAACACTTTGGGTATCTAACTGATAGTTCTATCTTCTTCCTAATAAAATTGCTAAGGCTTCTGCTATTACTCCCCCTTGCTACATTTTTACCCAGGTCCCTTCACTATTTACTTACCTCTGGGCTTTTGTCTCTATCTCCTGGTGAACCTAATTTAAAGGCCTCCTCACTAGCTTAGCTAGCCTGTACGTGAAGACTCTCTTCATCAGGTGGACCCCATCTCTTAGTAATCTTTCTTCTTGGAACAGCATCCTATGACTGAAGAAGGCAAAGAGTTGCTGCCAGTATCATGTACACAGACATATGTTAATCTCCAGGATGCACCTGCTCTTAGCTAGGACTTTTTATCCCTGACTGAAAGAATTGACAAGAACACCATCTGGGTTGCCATCCTTTCCCCCTTTTTGCACCAAGAACCTTGTAGTCACTCCTGATCTGCTCACGGTCACCCCTGGTAGTACCATTGTGCCCACATGGATGAGCAGCATGGGATACTAGTCAGAGGGCTGGATGAGTCTTGGCTGTTATGATTCAGATGCGAGCTCCTGGCCGGCAACAGAGGGAATCCACCAGGAGGTGCTTTTCATACTGCAAGCACTCCTCCCCCCTGGTTATCCCTAGCAGGGACATTTGGGCTGCAGCCCTGAAAGCCACACCAGAACATGGGGAGCAGCCTTGCCTGGAAGTGTAACATGTCAGTGGCGCAGGAAGAGCTGGCAGTGGCAAAGGCTTTGGCACTGCAATATCTACCAACCATTCTATTGATTCTCTTGCTAGCTCCTTCTTCCCCTTTCCTTGGTATTCCTGGAAAAAAAAATCCCTCTTCCTCCTTCATCTCCTTTCACTTAGCAAGCTTTTGGTGAAGGAAGGGAAAGAAAAAAAGTGTCCAGGCAAAGTCCTGTGTATTGCTGAGAACTACACTCTCTGCTCTCCTGTAAACTTCCAAGTGGCTCCCAAACTAAATCAACTCAAGCAAGACCAAACCAGGAAGGCCTTCCCACTCCCTAGCACTAACATACCGTCTCCCTAGGAAACAGAGTGCACAGAATCACTTATCTTGAAGTATGATGTTTGTGAGATCTATGGTTCTTAACTAAAAGAATCCAAAGAAGCAGATAAGCATGATCTCTAAAAAGGAGTAGTTTTAAAGAATTTCTAAGTTAGTAAGATTTTTCAACATAGTATTTACTAAGACTTCTGGAAAGTAATTGCATCAAATATGGAGATTAAATTCAATCATCATTGTGACACTGAATTGTAATAAATCTGCTTTAAGTGCACATCTCAATGCAACTTGCTGTTTGGAGCTGCTACAATTACTTCCTTAACACAGAAAATTGCTGAAGACAACAAGTGATGAAGAACGTTAATTAGCTATAAGCCAAAAAAGCCTCAATACAAGTATGGATATTATGTTGCAATTAAGCAGTAAATAATATTAATGATGAAAAATGTTCCACTGTTGCTCTGTGGTTAAATGGCTGAAATGCAAACTTTTTAATGTATTTTAGGAACAACTGTTAATGATTCATTATTTAAGGTTACAGGCCAGTAGCTTGCTCTAATATACAAGTTCAGGAATATAAAAGGACTGTAAATACACTGCTGTGAAAGGAATGATGGCCTTGTGCTTAAAACACAGGACTTCAGGAGCCCTACTTTTTATTTCTGGCTCTATTAAAGATTTCCTGGGGGATCTTTGGCAAGTTGCTCCAACAACAACAACAAATAAACCAACTTCAGTAGGGTTTCATCAGCTGTGAATCTAACCTATCATTCTCCTGCACCTCAGTTTCCTCATTTGTAAAATGTGCATAATAAGAAAAGTATCATTGTTGTAGTAGTGCTGACAATCATTATTTGAACTAATGTTTTACTGTTATTTAGTGTCTGTCACTTGACTTCCCAAATATCCAGCAGTTTATACTGTTCCTGTTCCTCCCCCTTATATTAAATAGTTGGCATTCCATGCTAGCTTCCGAAGTAGTGAGACAGTGCTGTAAGTTTCTGATGTTGTTAAATAAATATGCAATCTTTTGAGCTGGAATATTGCTGCTCTTAGCTATGAATAACTTTTGCAAAAAAAAGTTTGGAAAACAGCTGCAGTAAGTTCACTAGCAACATCACAAAGGCAGCATTTTCCTTTACCATATAATTTTACAGCCACCCAAGAACAGAGGAAAAACATGGAGACAAAAACATTTAATAAATCATAAACATTTTGGAAGATTGAAATGCTTGGAAAACAGTAGCAGAATTATATTAAACAACAGTCATAAAAGAGCACTGGTGTGAATAAGACATTTTTTCAAACTGCGTTTGAATTCAAAACTTGTAATAAAAATGAAGTCATTTCGTCTACATACTCTATTTACTGTCCAATAACACATAAAATTCCATGAAAATCTGGTTATATGCAGATGGAGCAAATTAGAAACTAACCATTATTGTTTTCATGTTGAAAAATTTACTGTCTGTGTTCCTATCTCTTTTTTGAAAAACTACTACTGGAACTGACCTGTACTGCTAAAATATGTTGAAAGCAGCAACTTTTAAAAATTTCAACATTAAAAAAACCCAGTACTGACTGTTTGGTAGCTTTTTAGTAGAAATGCCAAAAATAGTGTAGTATGAAATAGGATGGGCTGTATCACAAGAAAAAAATGGGGAAATCACAACAAAAGAAAATCTATAGGAATGTTTTGCTAAAATACATATTTTCACTGGAGCAGGGCTCCATGGTTTTCTGTCCCTATAACCTCTCAGGACTGTTCATCCGTCATACATGATCTTAGGTTACATAGTGCCTGGTCTTACAGGGCATTTGTAGCATGAAGTGTTTGAGAATACTTGTTATACAATGATGACATTCCAAAAAAAAAAAAAAATCATAAACTATTTCCATTTTCAAAATTTTGAGTAAAATATATTTTTAGAGAAACTGAATCTAAATTTGGTTTAAACTCCACTTTGAATATCTTGCTACTATTTGATTATCTAGCCATTTGTAAAATGGAGAAAAGGTCACCATATTTAGTAATCATGCTGAGTATATTGCATTATTGTACTTTTCTATTGGAACTTCTTGTTGGTTTTTTTCCCATAACCAACTTAAAAAGTAGCTATTTTTTACCCTTTACTTATTTATTTGGCCTTCCTTCAGAAGACTAAATGATTCAGTTTAGTATTTTTAAGCGTTTAGTAAAACTTGTATCACTTTCTATTCTGTATGTATAAATAGGTAAAAGACTTCTAGCAGTTTTAACTACCATCAGCACTAAATATCAATTTTCTTTTAAGGCTTATAAAAGTATCTTTTAGCTTAATTAGTCTCTTATTACCTTGACTGAAAATGTATTTCCTGCTATCACCGAGTATCAGTAAAGCTCTCAAACTTTCTCATTACACCAGAATAGCACTAAGATTTACATTCCATTTTTACTCTATTTTTAGAGTTGCTTAACTTGCAAAATGTGCCTCATTTCAGACTATTGATGCTTTTCTGTTTAATTCCTTTGAAACAAAGGTTCTATGATATTTATTTTGGAATCAGAAGTTATTTTCTTAAAATCGTTTCAATTAGCTTTCAGCATTATTAACTATTGCTGATGTGCACTCACTTCTAAGAATCATGTGGAATCAGATGGCCTTGCCTGCAGAAAAGCTGCAACAGGAGAACAGAAAGAAATGGCTCTCCCTTGTTTTTCAACTCAATTTTAGCTCTTGAAACCGTTTTTTATTAATTGAATTTACTAGAGGAGCATACAGAATCCACATCTAGGTACTTCATTGTGTTAATTGCTCTACCAGCTCTGAATAACAGACAGTTTCTATCTAGCCACCCACAAACTAATCAAGCTGAGGCACAACAAGTGGGTGTGATTTACAGCTGTGCAAATAATAATAATAATAATAAAAACCTTATCTTTGAATAAAACAAAAAAAATATTTCAAGCTCTTAGTTTTGATCTCTTTGTAAATGATTACATTTAGATAAGTTTTGAGATGAGACATCATTTCTTAATGAAGAAATACAAAACACTTTGCTTCAAGAATGTCAAAATAAAGCACAATTTTTACATCTGCCCAATTTTTTTTATCAAAACAAGTCAATGAATTTGGAAAAAAAATGCAAACACTTTTGCTGATTTTTTTTTTTTTTGATCACTGAAATATTTACCTGAAACATTTAATTCAGCTCCTGTGTAATTAAATATTCAGAATGAATAGGGCAAAGAAGTTTATTAGTGGTACTTTATGTCATTCTCAGTAAGCCCTTTATTGGGGGGGGGAGTTATTTATTTATTTTTTTTTAAGAGTAACTGTTAGGACTGCTGTCTGGGCTAGCACAGGGGCTTTGTAGAGCTGAAAGGCTGTCAGTGGTTGAAAACAAGAATATTGGTAGTAGGGAACAGAACCTAAGCCTTCCTATTTTTGAATGCCATAACCTAGAGGCTTTGAAGGCAGGGCCCCTCCTGTTTCTTCTCCTTCTGGTCCTATGACTCCTGCAGTCATGGTTGCACAGTAGAGCCTAGCTTGAACAAGAAGGATGTATGGTACCCTCAATGAAATGATTGTCTACCTTGGTGGTTAGGGCAGTCTCTTGAAAGGAAGACGTGAATTTAAGCCTCCTCAGGGAGAATGGGACCTAGAACAAGTCCCTGTTTCCTAAGTGAGTGCTCTAACCACTGTTGGCCAAAGAGTAGGGGCAACTGTGTTTTGTATTTCTTTTCTAGCAGCTGTGTTTTGTATTGATCTGCAGGAATTCTTTCAGTGTCAAATGGCAGTAATATGCTATGTTATTAGCTAAAAAAATGGAGACCTAAGTGGGTTTCACGCACTTTACACAGTGATTAGTTTGCACCAGAGTTTAGGAACTTAAATGGTTGTTATGGAGTGCTTCCAAGCATGCATGCTACTCCAAATCTATGTACCCTAAGGAACTTTTCAGGCCAAAATGAAGTCAACTAGGATCAGGTAAGAAAAGCTATTTAGGTATCTGAGATACTTAAATTCTCATTGAAATTAATCCTAATTTTGTTTTTTTGAATAATTGTGGGGTCCAGGAAGGTAATTTTTAGGTACTGGGATATATAAATTGAAAGAGTCTCAGGGGCAATCTGGATTTTTTCCCCTAAAGTTTAGACATTTTAAAGATTAAGGGGACAATGGTGGAGGTTTGGACTTTGGCATCTAAATATCACCTAAATCCCACCGTAAGGGTCTAAGTACATTATTAGATATAACTCAGAGTGCTGCTTTCAAAACTGCACTGGCAAATGAGAGTACGTTGCAGATTATGGCTATTTTATTAAGCATCTAGCTGCCTGAACTAAAGTTCAGAAAAATTAGTCTGATGCTCTTTCATCTGCATAAATACATTTTTACACGACATTAGGCCTTTTTCATTCCTTCAGTTTTCTAATACAGATTGAATTTCACAGAAATGGAGGAGGACAGAGCTTCTGAGTAGAATGAGTAGGATGCTGGGAAATGACTCTATCTGGATCGATATATTCAATGTGTATGGCTCAGATTATAATAAACATGCTATTAAGGATAGAGACATTGGCACTGATAGAGGGAATAAAAGAAACATATGAAAATTGAAATAGGATTATTTGTCATTGTAAACTATGTTAACATTCATTGGTTGGGGAAAAAAATCCCAATCTTACAAATTTATATTAAACATGAAGAAAATCCTGATATTATTTAAACATAGCTATAATTCACATTCCCTGTCCCCCGTACAACACTTTTATTTTACATCATAATCCCAATACACCTAGCTCAGTCTGTGTAAAGATGAACAAGAGAATTGACCAGATCTACTCTCCACCACAAAGACTGTTCACAGATCTTTTGAACCAGCTCTTTTCCTTCCATTTATTCCTTCCAAACAGCTCTCAATGAATCTAGATTCTGTAATTCACTATGGGCAGGTAAAAGGGTTCAGTGCTGTTATTTGAGGATAGTAGGCTACTTGCACTGGGCCAGCTGCCAAGTTTTGAGATTTCCTCTTTTCTTTTTACATTACTACACAGGTTTTGACTTGAAACTCTCAAAGTAAAATTAGTTAAATTGTCTGTTACAAGAGCTACTCATATATAGAAGCTTTGATGTCATTAATAAACTAATACAGAATTAAAAGTTCTGCACAGTCCAAAATGTTAATGAAAACAATTAGTTTGAGAAGGAAAAAATATGTGAAAAAATTAAAATTGGTTAACTTACTTTAGGACTTTTAAAAAGGATTAAGATAATTGAATCAATCCCAATACACAAATTATTACATAACATTATTTAAAATAAAATATTACTTATAATGATGTAGTTTTAACTGTAAAGCTTGGGGAGATGAATTAAGGAGAATGCACCTGAAGAATATTTTTATTCATCATTTACTATAGTGTATGTATGCTTTCCACAGTGCCTTTCATAATGTGTTGGGGGAAAAAACCCTTTACTATAGGAGTCAAGTATGGGGAAGTCATAGAATGAGATGTAGAGAGAAGAGTTAGGCATGGAAGCAGACAGATAGTTGGTCTGGATAAACTGATATGAGAGAAGAAGAAAATAGGATTAGAAATAACATGAGACTGGAGTGAATCCATGGAAACTTTAAGCAACAGGCAGCATGTCTTCTTTACTCCAAACCCATATAGAAGTGCTTTTACTGTGAGAAAACTACCACTAAAAATACTCATGTTCTATTATTTCTTCCAGGATCTTAAAATCTTACCAAGTGTCTTAAAATCTGTGACCGAATGACACAGGGGCAGCAGTTATTATATTGAGCTCCCTTTCGAAATGGAACTTGGCACTCAGAAGTCCTAGACTTCTAAACCACTCGGAGTCACTGGAAAGCTTTTTCTTAGTGTGCTGTGAGGTGCAGAATGCCTCTGTGATAAGCTTAGTGTCTACTCCACAAATGCAAGAGAAACAAATCTTTCTGCTACATGTATATCTTATGTGAGTGCAGTACCTGCAGGGTTTAGCTAATTATACTTTTAAATTTTGAGATGGGCTACTGCCTTTCTATTTTCTGTCAAATTAAAATATGGCTGATTGCCTCTTCATTCAGAATCACCAAGCATAATACAACCAATTTTCTGTCACTCGCTCAATCTAATTCCAAAAAGCTAAGTGCTGGACTAAGCCCTGCTCAACAATCAGTAAATTGGGAAGCTAGTATCAAAGGATATAAGACCTACACTTTCTCTGATTTTTCTCTGTTGTACAGAAGCTATCATTACATGTAGTGGAGATCTAATTGAACCAGTGTGGAAAATTACAACCCTAATAGTGAAATAAGAGCCAATATAATTTTTGTAGTGGTAGCAGCAGTATTCAATCTCATAATACAAATGTAAAATGCCATAGAAAAGCAATTGCCAAGATAGATGGAGAATGGTTAAATATATTTTGAAGTCTCTTTAACTTAGCAGATTTGATAGCTATCAAAAGCAGACACTTTTAAAATGGAACATTTACATGTGAAGCTTCTTGAAATTGTTCATACCACTGCTTCAAGGTGTAAAATCCCTCATAGAATATCATTAGCCATTGCCACAGCAGATCACTAAGCATTCAAAATATTTGGGTAGAAAAGTAGTTCTCAACCTTTTTAGACTCAGGATATCCCTTGAAAAATTCCAGCTCTTAGCTTTCGGGTATTTTTTGATTAGGGAAAAATAAAAGAGAAGTTTTTCTGTTGCAAATAATTTAGAAGACCATAACAGGCCAGAAATATTTTTGACAGCGTGAATTCCTATTTGAAATTTCTGGGTTTATCTTATGAATCTTGTGCAGGCGTTTGCAGACCTAACAGTGCTAATTATATGTAGTACCCCACAGCACTCTTAAAAGGGTTTTACAGTATCCCAGAGTGCTGCAGCACCCTGTTTGGAAGTCATGGGGGTAGAATGATAGTGGTTGAAAGGGACATCAATGGTCATCTAGTCCAATCACCTGCACAGATGCAAGATTTGTCATCCCAGATAATTGTCTTTCTAGCCTCCGTTCAGAAACCTTCAGTGGATGGGATTACACATTTTCCCTGGAGCAACTTGTTTCATTATCCTGCCATTCCTCTTTGACCACCATTTCATTTCCAAAGCTACAGACAAATACATGTCTCTACTAATTCTTTACTCACACCTAACCTTGTGTTTTTTTAAGTTGTTAAATGCCTATACCACTCTCCCAGTGAATCTATACCAACCTCTCTTTCTCCTCCTTAAAACTTTTAAAAATAAACTTGTTCTATAAAACATTCCAGCTACAGAGACCACAGACCACTTTCATTATACTACATAAAAACTGGCTACAAAGTACACTAGAGCTGGCAAAAAGGAAAATATTTTTCACTAATTTCTTTGCCCACGTTCATTGAAAGCTTCCAATCTTCTGTGTTGTGTGACCTTGCACTCTGTTAGTTAACATGTGAATGTTATTTCTTTCTTTCATCCACTAAGCTCTAGTTCACATGGTTTTTCCTGTTTAAAGTCTAGCTTTTTGCCAACGGATACCTATTTTTGAAAATCTTGACCTGTACATATATTCTTCTGTCAGATGAAATTACACATTAAAAGGGCTGGATGGATCACAGAAAAAAAAAAAGGGGGGGGGGGG
>NW_017729007.1:2665230-2677097 GCF_001723915.1 Gavialis gangeticus | reverse complement strand
AAAAAAAAAAAGGGGGGGGGGGGAAGAAGGGTCTTCACATTCTGCTCTCGTTTTGTAATTCAAACAAACTTTTTAAGTTTCTGAAATATTAAAACTTTTTTTTTTGGCAGTAAGCATTTCTGGATAGATTCTGCAATGTCAAAGCAAATACTCTGGGAACAAACTGCTTCCATGGCACTGTTTTTCTGCCTGGGACCTGAAGCAGAAGTGTCAAGAGAGAGCAATTCTGTTTTCATGGGATTTATAGTCCAATTTGGAAGGCTCCAGAACTGTACTTTATTTTTATAAGTAACCTGTAAAAATGCAAAATTTAGTAATCTGTAGAATTACTAGAAGCAAAGAAGAAGGTAGGTCAAGGTATCACCCTGTCCTACCTTTAGCTACTTCACACTAACACAGCTAATCACCTCTGTACAAGCACCTCTGTCATTTCTAATGGATCAAGGTCACATTAGTGGAAGGACTCAAGAGTAGTTCCACAATTACTTTCCTTTTTTGCCAGTATTATTTCCTAATTTTACTGCATCTAGTACCATTTTATATTTTTATAAATTATTTTGATTCAGAAATAGAGAGTATATTGATCAGTCCTGCAGATAAGTATAATAAAAAACACAAATATAAAATTGGTGATACCTGGACTGATGGCAGCACTATGGAAAAGGACTTGGCTGTCTTTGTAAACCACAGACTCAATATAAGTCTGAAGTGATGCAGCCACTCAAAAGGCAAATACAAGTTTTGGGATGCATCAACATAAGCATTAGATATAAGATATACGAGGTGGTAGTACCCATCTATTTGGCACTGTTTAGGCCTCATCTGGAGTACTGTGTGCAGTTCTGGGCTCCACATTTTAAAAAGGACATGGATAAGTTATGATCCAGAGGCAGGCAATCAAGATACTCAAGGGTTTGGCAGGCAAGCCATATGAAGAGAGGCTGAAGGAGTTAGAAATTTTCAGCTTGCAGAAAAGGTGCTTAAGAGGGGACATAATATAAGTCTTTAAATAATTGAAGGACTTCCATAAAGAAGAAGGAAAGCACCTTTTCTCTGTTACTGTAGAGCAGAGGATGCGGACTAAAGGATGCTGGAAGTTGCAGCAAAATAAGTTTAGATGGGATTTCCAGAAAAAACATCTCCACTATTACAAGAGTGAGGCAGTGAAATAGATTGCCTAGGGAAATTGTGGACTCTCCATCAATGGAGGTGTTCAAAAAGAGGTTGGACAGCCACTGGTTGGGCGGCATCTAGGTGTAGCTATGTCTATGGTCTACCATGGGTATTTTCCAACCTCCTGGGCTTTGATGTAGGTTTTTTTCCCTTCTTCTATAGTGGGAATTATGTCCCTCTACCTGTGACGTTTTGAGCATATATTGATAACATTTTATAGAAGCAGGACATTGGCTGCTGTGCTTCCTCTGCTTTACCTGCAGCAGGTTAGGGTGCTAGGTCTCTGTTGTGTCAGGGTTGGTGGTAGTTTTATGGACTAGGGACAGAAGTTACACATAAACTAGTTTAAGTGATCAGAAACTGGTTTAAACCTGTAATGGGACAGAAGTTCAGTGTACATAAACCAGTTTCAGCCTAAACCACTTTCAAAATAGCTGAAACTGTTTTAAGATAAACCTGGTTGAATATAGTATCAGATTTAACTGATTTGGGTCAAACCAGCTTATGAAACTTCTGTCCAAGACCCCTTCACGGTTTAAGCTAAATCAGAGTCCCCCAGCATGCTTTCCAGTCCTGGGCTGGGCTGTGCTGTCTGCTCCAGCAGAGATGGGTTGGAGAGCGGGGGGCAAACCTTGGCTGGGATCTGAATTCAGGAAGGGCAGTTAAACTCCACTTTCCCTGGCTAAATCCCACTTCCCCTGAGTACAGAGATGCCCTGGCCTGCTAAATTTACTGAAAGTTACTGTTGACTGTGGCTATGGACTACAAATCTCAGAAGCACCTTGAAGCAGGAAAAGGAAGTGATGAGCAACCTGCAGAGTTTTGCTGCTGTAGTTCTGGAATGCAAATCCCAGAGACCTTGGGGGCAACAGGAAGAGGAAGTAAACACACAGCCAGAGAGCTGTGCTCTAGTGTCCCCCAGCTTCTGGCCTGAGCCACTGCAGGCATGTGGGTACATTTCCTGAATCAAAAGTGAATGTATGTCCAGTTTCACAGATTTCATAGACATTAGGGCTGGAAGGAAACTCATGAGATCATCGGGTCCAGCCCCCTGCCCCAGGATCAGGAAGTCAGCTGGGGTCAGATCACCCCAGCAAGATAATCATCCAAGCGTTTTGTAAAGGTATCCAGGGTGGGTGCTTTCACCACTTCTCGAGGGAGTCTATTCCATACTTTGGAGACTCAGATGGTAAAGAAGTTTTTCCTTATGTCCAGTCTAAAACAGTCTTCCAGCAGTTTGTGACTGTTAGACCTTGTCTTCCCTTGGGGTGACCTGGTGAACATATGTTCTCTCAGTTCTTGATTCACATGCCTTATATACTTGTAGGCTGCCACCAAGTCACCCCTGAGCCTTTGTTTTTCCAGGTTAAAGAGTCCCATGCCTCTCAGATTCCTCATAAGACCTGTTCTCTTGGCCTTTAATCAAGTACATGGCTACCCTCTGGACTCCCTCAAGCTTCTGCACATCCTTTATAAAGTGTGGAACACAGAACTGGATGCAGTACTCCAGCTGTGGCCTCACCAAGGCTGAGTAAAGGAGGGAGATAATCTCTTGGGTCTTGCTTGAGATGCATTGGTAGATGCAAGCCACAGTTTTATTTGCTTTGCTGGCTGCAGCATTGTGTTGGTGGCTCATATTCATTCTGTGGTCAATTATGACCCCCAAGTCTCTTTCGGTTACAGTGCTAGTGAGTGTAGCACTCTCAAGCCTATAAGTACGATGTGGGTTTTTCTTCCAAGGTGGAGCACCTTGCATTTCTCTGTGTTGAATGTTATCAGGTTTTGATCTGCCCACTTTGCGAGCCTGTCCAGGTTGGCCTGAATTGCCAGCCTATCCTCTGGCATGACCAGACTTGTCCATAATTCGATGTCGTCTGCAAACTTAGCCAGTCTGCTTCTGACACCCAAATCCAGACAATTTATGAATATATAAAAGAGTACTGGTCTGAGTACTGAGCCCTGGGGGATGCCACTGGTCACCATGTGCCATATTGACTCAGTTCCATTGCCTATCACTCCCTGCGTCCGACCACGGTGCCAGTTCCCCAGCCTTTGGACTGTAAGGTTGTTGAGGGTGCAGTTCCCTAATTTTACCATGAGGACATCATGGCAGACCAAGTCAAAGGCTTTTTTGAAATCTAAATATATGACATCAACCCCTTCTCCTTTGTCCAGGTGATGGATCACCTGGTCATAGAGGGAAATGAGGATGATCTGGCAAGACCTACTCACAACAAAGCCATGTTGGCTATCTCTCAGAATGTTGCTTTCCATTAGCCTGTTGTCGATGGTTTCTTTGATGATTTTTTCCAAGATGTTTTCAGGGATTGAGGTTAAACTGATTGACCTGTAGTTCCCTGGATCTTCCTTCCTTTCTTTCTTGAAGATAGGTATCACACTTGCCCTCTTCCAATCTTCAGGAACCTCTCCCGAGCACCACGAGTTCTGACTTACCATTGTGATTGATCATGGTATGATGTCAGACAACTCTTTTAGGACTCTTGGGTTTCATCTGGGCCAGCTGACCTGTGGATGTCCAGCCTCTCAAGCTGTTCCCTCAAAAGATCTTCACCAATTATAGGCATATCGCCTCCCTTACCCTGGTAGTCCTGTGTTCTGTAAGGCAGGGCAATCCTCTTGGGTTGGTGGAAAACCAATGCAAAGTAATCATTTAGGAGATTATTTTTTTCCTGGGTGTCAGTTGTCAGCGTCCCCATTTGGTTTAGCAAGGGTCCAATGTTGCCCTTATTTTTTTTCTGACTTCCCAGGTATTTGAAAAAGGATTTTTCATTGTTCTTGATTCCTGTAGCCAGTTTGAGTTAGGTTTCAGCCTTGGCTTTTCTGGTACTCTCCCTATAGGTGCAGGCCAGCGCTGCATAATCTTCCTTAGTGGTAGTTCCCGACTTCCATCCCTTATAAGCATCTCTTTTCAGATGCAGGAGGTCCATGAGTTCCCTTTTGAACCAGCCCTTTTGGTACTTTTCCTATGGGCCAGAATGGACTTACCTTGTGATTTTAGGATCATGTCCTTAAGGAGCGACCACTCATTGTAGACTCCCCTCCCTGTCAGATCATGGTCTCTCAGGGCCTCAAAAACTTCCTGAGCTTGTGAAAGTCATCTTTCCAAAGTCAAGGATTTCTGCATTACTGACTGATTTTCCAGCTTTCTGATGGATAAAGAAAGTGATGAAGTCATGATCACTGTCATCAAGCCTCCCTTCGATCCTCAGGTTGCTGACTAGATTATCCCCTTTGGTCAGTATTAGATCCAGTACCAGTTGTTTCTCAATTTAATCTCTGCTGCTTAGACTAAAATGCAAAGACTGAATCAATTCAGCCTTGGACTTTCTAACTGTTTGTACTTAGCCGTGTAGAGTTTCAATTATGGTTTGTATGGGATGATTTGGATAAAGATGATCCTGCTCCAGGCCCTCAGGCTGGGGATGGAATGCCCTCTGGAGGTCCCTTCCAGCCCTACTTCTCTATGACTCTATGAGTAATTAATTCCTTACTCTCTAGCACAATTGCATATTATATCTTTTCTGAGTTGTTATCTACCCATTTGTTTAGTTCTTACATTCCTAGTTAGAATTAACTTACTATTCTAACCCCAGTGTTTCACAGATTTACGTTCTACTGCTCATGGAGTTTCTTTCAGTACAAATCACTCAGAAGTGGGCTGGCCAAGTTTGCCCATGACACCAAACTCTGGGGTAAAGCATCCACACCTGAGGATAGGAGTGTGATCCAGGCAGATCTTGACAGGCTCATGATATGGGTGGATGAGAACCTGATGGTGTTTAACACTGAAAAATGCAAGGTTCTCCACCTTGGGAGGAAAAACCTGCAGCATGCTTATAGGCTCGGCAGTGCTATGCTGGTTAGCACTGCAGATGAAAGGGACTTGGGGGTCATGACTGACCACAAGATGAACATGAGGCTTCAACGTGATGCTGTGGCTAGTAAAGCAAGCAAAATGCTGGCTTGTATCTATAGATGTTTCTCAAACAAATCCCGGGACATCATTCTCCTGTTGTATTCGGCCTTGGTGAGGCCACAGCTGGAGTACTGCGTCCAGTTTTGGGCTCCACAATTCAAAAAGGATGTGGAGATGCTTGAGAGAGAGCAGAGGAGAGCCACGCATCTGATCAGAGATTGGGAAAACAGACCTTATGATGAGAGGCTGAGAGCCATGGGACTCTTCAGCCTAGAAAAGTGCAGGTTCAAGGGTGATCTGGTGGCCACCTATAAGTTTATCAGGGTTTCTCATCAGGATCTGAGGGAATGTCTGTTCACCAGAGTGCCTTAAAGGATGACAAGATCAAACGGTCACAAACTCCTCCGTGACTGATTCAGGCTGGACATAAGGAAGAACTTCCTTACTGTCTAAGCCCCCAAGGTTTGGAATAGACTGCCGCCAGAGGCAGTTCAAGCACCCACTTTGAATGCCTTCAAGACACATTTGGATGCTTATCTTGCTGGGATCCTATGATCCCTGCTGACTTCCTGCCCATGGGGCAGGGGGCTGGACTCGATGATCCTCCGTGGTCCCTTCCAGCCCAGATGTCTACGAAATCTATGAAATATCACTGTTTCTGGCACTACATACACTTTTTTATCAGGGTTTACATCATTTTCTTTCAAGTCTGTTCAGCTTCTACTGTACTGTGTCCATCTCTCTAGTCAAGAATACCTCCAAGATAATCGTGCTATTGTCATGCTCTGTGTTTGTGCCATGCATGGCTCCTAGCATTTACAATTTCCTGCAAAAGGAAATAATTTAATTCAATTCCTGTGTTTTTTTCCCAAATGTTAGGGATTGTCTCTGTTGGGCTTACATTACTTACTACAATGTATGCTGCTCTGTACACTATTTTGGAAGACTAAACTTAAGTATCACGTGCCTTTCTATCTCTACTGTCTTTCATTGTAATATTTTGGATTGTATCCATCATACATAAACTCCAGTGCTGATCAGGAGACTTGTATTGTTTGTCAAAATCTAATGGCTTAAGTGTTAATTCCAGGTCTTTCAGTAATCTGTGTCTAAACATTTTGTTTCCTATCCGAACCATAATCTAAAGCTCTTCAGCCTTAGATTAGTCATAAATAATTCTGTATTTTCCTTTTGCTTTTTTTACATGGAGTGCAATAGTCTTCAAATTTATATACTGCAGTTTCCTATGTAGCATCCTCTGCTTGAGTTAACTGAAATCTATTGAAAATATCAAGTGCTTCAGAACCAACTATTGTAAAATTTTCACACTTTAACAGCTTCTTTTCGTCTACTCAAGGTATTTTCCTAGTTTGCTTTCTTAGTTCCACATATCTCTCAGCAATCATTCAGAGCCAAGAAACCTCACAGAGGCGTGCTACATTCAGTTTTTCACCTCTAACTATAACTCAGATTTGCATAATAAGAGTATCTGCACAGTACAACCACCATTCCTTACAGTTCTTGTGAAAACCTCAGAAATATACAGTTCCCCACAGTAGCTTTGCAATAGTTGTTCAAAAGAGAAGTCATGTGTTGTGGGGTTTACATGAAACAGTGTTGCTTTCCCATTCAAAGATGCTTGATGCCAGAAATGGACTTGGAAAAAGGAAGGAGAGGGTGGTTGTGGTCCTGCCTCCACCATGAATAAACATGTCTAGAGGGCAGTCACATTATGGTGTCTCCCATGAAAGTTTATACAGATTATTTCAATCCCCCTGTAACCACAAAGAAAAACTCTGGAAGAGATTATGGCTTCCTGATGCAGCTATCTTCCAGTAGATGTGTAGTTATCTATCACTCCCAACACAAGCTAGCCACATAACTGTTATGAGCCATCCTAGTGTATAGCTGCTGCTATATCTCAAACTGTAATTAAAAGACCCCCCCTTTCATAATCAGCCATCAAATATTAGACCACTGCAGTCAAGAAAAATGAAACAAAGAGAAATAGGAACACACTGCCTATCAGGGTTTCAGTGTTTCATGCAATAAAAATTGTTATCTTAAGCAATTTTACTGCATCCTCAGGCACTATTACATAAACTGTGCTACTGGTTAAGAAGTTTAAACAAGTAATACTTGTAGTGAGAGCAACTTCAACTTTATGAACTGTCGATTAAATTTTAGTTTGTAAATTGAGATGATTTTGTGCCACAGATTGCCAAAAATATGCCTGAAATCCCCATAATATAATGCCTTGCCAATTACTAATTCAAAGTGACAAACAGCTAAATTTAGCTATTTAAAGTTTCTTAGTTTACAAACTAAATTTCAATCTAATGAAGTCTGAAGCAGTAGAGACATTAACATATTAAAAACAATATTAATAATGGGTATATTGACAGACTTTGGACTAGCATTATGATAACAATTTTTGCTCACCTATAGCATATTTAAAAAGTTTTTTATAACACATGTGAGAGGCAAGGATTTTTGTGGGTATTATCTTTTATTGGACCAACTGCGTGATTCAATTAAAGAAAACAGGGCATTCTTCATTCTGTTTTTCTATAACATATTTAATCAAGAAATGTTAGTACAGTAATTTTAATTAGTTTCTCTTTTATCTTAAGTTTATAACTCTAGTTTATCAAGTTTATTTAGCTGTAGCATGTTTCTTGAAATTGTCTTATACATCTATTATTTATTTAAGGGGGTTTCTTGGTCAATTTTACTCATCTCCCCCTGCTGTAGTAAGGTCAGGCCTGTTAATCATATACATGATTAAGAAATAATGTGTGTGCAACTTGATTGCTATATCACTGATTCATTGATTTACAATTGCTTTTACTAGGCCCATACTTAACCCAATATTCATAGCACTATTTCAACAGATGTTCAGGAGGATATATTTCATAAAGAGGTGGAGCCGTTTGGGACTTCCAGAGGACATGGTTTAGTGGTTATTATATCAGACATGGAATAACTACTTCAGAGAAGCAAAGGTTAAAGAATGATGGTGCAACTTACTGTGATTTACGGTGTGTACAGCGTTCAGAGCTGAATTTAAACAGAAGTCCTTGCCTATTTTGTATGGAAAACAAAAATTCCATGCTACTTCTTTCAAGAAATGGAGCATTTCTCCAGTGTCCTTGGCCAACCTGTCTCCATCCTGACACTATGGAATTTTCTAGGATGCCAATATTATGCCATAAGTAAATCACAAAACACTTTAGAATAATTATGGATACATTTACTATGTAAGATACACCATTTCCTCCCTTTCTCTTTTTTTGGGAGGCCTTTTTCGCCCTCTTCCTTTCTCAAGCACATTGGTACCACCCATTTCATTATCTGAAGCAAAATGCACTGCCTCTGCAATGCGAAATTATCTTTGAAATCTATCTGTTCCTTAATATTCTTATCCATATCAATTTGTTTGCATTTTTTTTACTGACCTATTTCTGCATTGAATGGTAATAGAGACATATTGATCCACAAGACAAAATCATAAGCCAAACTGACTTTTTTCTCACTTTATTGTTTCCCCTACAAATTCAGCTTCACCTGTTATCCAGGCCAGGAACTTTGTCTAAAGTGTACCAGACCATTACAGAATCAGTTTGTGTTACATGGTACACTAGCTGCTCACAGTTATTTTGGAAAACCAATCTCTAACTTAAACAGATATAGGCAGCTTGGAGGGAAGACTGACATTTTTGTAAGGGCTGGGTTTGGAAGAGGCATCTGTACTTGCAAATGGCTAGAATGCTAGATGCTGTTGCAACATGTCTAAATTGCTCTTATAGTTGAAGAGGCAATTAATTTTTACAAGCAAGCAGTTATTTCACTTTCATATCTAGCACACAGTGCGCACATGTACACAAGACACTTTACTGCACAGCAAATTAGTCTGCTGTGCAGTAAAGCATCACATGCATGGCAATTAGGGTGCAATAGATTAATTTACTGTGCTGCCAGATAGTTCCTCCAGATACAAGTGGTATCCTGCAATGCAGTAAATTACTGCGCTTAAATGCACGTGTAGACAGTGACATTGGGATGATCTTACTCTGGCTCAAATTGAGCTAGAATATATTCTGTCACATTAATTGCATGTGTAGACATGCCCAGAATGGGAAACAATATATACTGTCAGGTGCTAGCAATGGTTCACATCCTGATGTCATAAAGGAAAAGAAACGGATTTAATAGCCCATTTCACATCAATAGAATGGGGATTTGCCCCATTTTTGTCCCACAACTAAATTAACCAGGAGTTCCACTCCAAGAATCTGCAGGAAGAAAGGGACACCTTAGAATGGTATTGCGTTCCTTTCTTCCTGCCCCTATATGCTCCATGCAGTGACAAGGAGTGGAGGAAGGGGCTTTAGGCTTTATTCCTTCCTGTAAAGTCAATGTAATTTGGCTTTAGAATTTGGCTGATAGCAGCTATTTAGCACCTCAGCTATTTTCATATTCCTGACTAAGGCTCATATCTGACATGAAGTCCATAAAACTTTGCCAGCTGACCATGAGTAGGCAGGAAGACAAACAGACCATTAAGTGCTGTGCAGTATTTGTTCATTTCAACTAGATTCTTTCTTCCTCTTTATGCTATTATATGGGGGGGGATTATTTTGTTTGTTTGTTTTTTGCTGTTGACATAAACTAAGATATGAACTTTTTGAGGCAAGGACTATATTTCTATTTTATGTCTCTGCAGTGTTTTTCACAGTGGTTCTCTGTTTCTGAAGTCAGGCCTCAGGGTGCTATTATAAAATAAATCATCTTCATAATTTTAATTGCCTTTGTCGTTTTTTCTGCCCTTTGCTTCCAAAGGGAGTATTTGAAATATATATATTTTTAATTCTTTGTTTTTTCAGATTTTTTCTCCTTTATGTTTTATTCCTGTAGTTTTTGTATGTATTTCATACTTATTTTCACAATCGCACTAATCTTTTTCCTTTGCAATTTATTCATATTCTTTAAGGGATTCTTTGCCTTATAGAACTATTTATTTGACTATTTAGGTGCATTAAATGTTGTTACTCCTTTGCTTTTTCCCTTAATTTGTCACTAAAATAAATTTTACATTTAGCCTCCATAGTACTACTACTTTGCTGTTTCGCTTATATGATTGACTACCTGCCAATTTTCTTTAACTTTTACCGTCGTTAAAAGTCTGATTTTTCCTAAAGATCAATATTTGTGTTCTTCTCCTTTATATAGAGTCCTCATTGCCATTTCAAACCCAGTAGTACAAGTACTATGTCCTATGAGCTCCTATTGAATTTTGGTACTTAGTCACCAAAGTAATAATTATTACATGACTTAGATTGCTGGGTGATATAATACAATTGCTACTACCAATACTCTTAAATATACTTGAGATAGTGTAGACAAAATCCAAATGGAAACAATACACACCAATCTGAGGACAGAATGTGTCCCTTAGCAAATTCAATGTAGTTTTCCTACGTGTACTATTTAAAATAGAATAATTGCAATTCCTTAGTGAGGGAAAGGCTACTAGCTCCTGCTGTTTACTAAATAGCTGACTTTTAATTAACCTATCTTTCCTAAATTAGTTATGTCCTTTCAGTAATGCACAGTGGGCATATCTACATGTGCAATTAATGTACATAAATTTTGGGGGCAGAAAATTCAGGTTCATTCAATTGTACCCCCACAAACATCCAAATGTGTGCCCATCAGGAACAAATTTGCTTCTGATGGGAATAGTTAAATCTAGGGCTGCTCCTGCACTGCTTTGCTTCCTTGCAGCAACCAGGGGGAGCTCCAGGCTCCCCTGGGTGCCAGCCCTGGGGTGGCAGGGAGCAGGGGAGGCTGGTCCTAATCTCCATATGGCTGGGAGAGCTGTCCTGGCTGCTGAGCAGCTGCCTCCATGCCCCGTGGAGATTGGGACAGGGGGTAAGAACAGGTGAGGGGCAGGGGGCAGGACTGCCAGCAATCACTCCACCCTGTGGGGCTTGTGGGACTCTGGCTCTGCCCCCATGTGCTGCTCCCAGCTAGAGTATCAGGAGCACCACATGGAGGCACAGAGCCAGCACAGCTTGATGGTGTGGGATGTCCTATGGTTCTGGTACTCTATCACACCACCATGTCGGGCCAGGCTGGCTCCATGCTGCACTGTGCAGGTCCTGGCCTTGCAGCCAGGAATCACATGGTGCAGTACAGAACCAGCCCCACCCATCCCATCCCCTCTTGGCATCACGTGGTTCCCTACTGCAAGGTTGGGACCAATACAGCATGGCACAGAGCCAGCCTGGCCCATCCGATCCCCTCCCAGCAGCACACAGTTCTCCGTTGCATGCACAGGACCAATGCGGTGCAGCATGGAGGGACAAGGTCAAGCTGGACTGGCTCCATGCCATGCCATGCAGGTCCTGGCCTTGCAGCTGGAACTGCATTGTGCCGGGATGGGCTGGACTGACCCTGTGTCATGCCCTATCACACCACCATGCCAGGCCATGCCCTATTGGTCCTGGCCTTGCAGCCAGAAACTGTGTGCTGTAGCTGGGGTGGGGCAGGGGTGGGGGAGCTGGCTCCCTAATTCCCACCATACCCCCAACACACACCCATATCCTCCCACAGCCCCCCATCCACTCCTACCTCTGTACCATAATCCCACATACACCCACACACACTCCCACACCCCCACCATATCCATACAACACCCTAAACATGCAATGGAGAGAAGACTTCATTACTGCCTTCACCTGAAAAACCCAGT
>NW_017729007.1:2646464-2660230 GCF_001723915.1 Gavialis gangeticus | reverse complement strand
ATACAACACCTTTCCACATGCCCCACCCCCCACCATATCACCAAACACACCCACCGCCCCACACTCCGCCACCCCACCATACTCACACCCCATCCTCCTATACTCCCCCACACAACCGACCCACACTTCTCCACACCCACTTCACCCTCCCTCACTAACCGCACCCACCATATTCATACACCACACACATCCCCACACCCCCCACACCCTCACCTCCACTCCTTAATCACATAGCCCCCATACACACCCCTTTATCCCCCTACACACAATATACAAGTGTGATAGTGAATTTTGAGCCATTATGGAATTGCCTCTGAATAAACACAAACACACATAAATCAGAACAATTTAAAAAACAATAATTAAAATAAGTTATAGTGGATGTATACTTTTCTAGAGTATCTTCAACCCAGCTATGTGTCATTTACATATATAACCACTTACAGCATGTTATATCTTCTTAAACTGGTTTTAACATACAACTTGACCAGTTCATTATATGACATTGTTCTCTGGGATTGCATGAACTAGATCAGGGGTGAGCAATTATTTTGGCTGGAGGGCTGGTTAACGAGTTTGGTTAGCTGTCAAGGGCCTTGAGAGTAGCCCCACCCTTTAACAGGTGCCCCACCCCAGTTGCCATCTTGGGACCAGAAGTCCCATCTCTAACCCCTGACCTTTGCCATTGGAAGTCCATCCAGTTGCCCCAGAAGTACTTCTTTTGGGGGGGGGGGCAGTTGCCATCTTGAAACTAGAAAAAAAAATCATATACTAAATATACATGAGACCTAGTTGAGTTGAAGATACTCTAGAAGAGAAGATTAGGATTCCAAATGACCTTGACAAATAAACTGGAAAAATGGTCTGAAATACAATGAAATTCAATAAGTGTATTCCACTTAAGAAGAAAAATTAAATACACAAATACAAAATGGTGAATGACTGAGTAAGCCACACAGAAAACACTGTGGTTTATAATGGAGCTCAACCTGAATATGAATTAACAATGTGATGTATTTGTTAAAAATGTCAGTTACTTACTGTGATGTACTGGCAAGCATGTCATATCCAAGTCAGAGAAAATGATTCTTCTATTTTACATACTGTTTGTGAGGCTACACCTGGAATTCTGTGTCCAGTTTTAGGCAGAAGAGTTTAAGAAATATTGGGATAGATTGGAGAGAGTTAAAAAATTATTAGAGATGCAAAAACCATGTTATACATGGAAGAGACAAAACAATTTAGATTATATAGTCAAGGGAAGACTAAGACTGAATTGGATAACAGGTTTTCTTTACAGAAAGTGTCGTAAAGATGATGGTGATCCATTATTTTCTCTGTCTACAGGGGGCAAAACAAGGAGTAATAAGATTAAATTGTAACAAACAAGATTTAGATTATTTATTTGGAAAGCTCTTAAACTCAAGCTCTCAGGAACTACCGCCACTGCTGGCCCACTGATCAACCCTTGCAAAGCCAGCAGGTCAAGGCACTTAAGGAAGCCCACCCCTGCCCCAGTCCTGGAATGAGCTATGGGCAAAGCAAGGGCCCCGGAAGGGACACTTGTTTGCCTGTACACAAACACCAGGAGCTCGGTGAATAAACAGAAGGAACTTGTCCTCCTGCCTAACACAATTAATTATGATGTCATAGGGAAAATGGAGACCTGGTGGGACTCCACCCATGACTAGACCACAGGTATAGACGGCTATACCCTGCACAGGAGAGACTGAGTGGACAAAAGGGGCGGGGGTGTAGCTCTCTATGTCAAGAAAAGCTATGCATCCCTACAAGCTGACATTGGTGCCCAGGGTGGATGACTGGAGACCCGCTGGGTTAAAATCCATGGGGAACATGACACAGGGGACACAAAGGTGGGAGTCTATTACAGACCTCCTACCCAGGATCAAGAGCTTGACTAGGAGTTAGCCAGAGAATAGACTGGAGATGCATGCTCCCAGTGCATAGTTGTCATGGGAGACTTCAACTACCCAGACATCTCGTGGGAACAGTGCAAGCAAAGTCTATTCTGTCTCAGAGGAAAGGCAGCAAAAGGGCACAGCAGCCCCCTTGGCTCTCCATGGAACTAGCAGGCCTCCTGTGTCTAAAAAGAACGACATACAAAGGATGGAGGACTGGATCCACCTCCAAGGAGGAATATTCTGCACTGGTCTGGACCTACAGGGAGCAATGTAGGAAAGCCAAGGCTGTGACTAAACTCCAACTGGCTACAAGTATCAAGGACAATAAAAAGTCCTTTTTTAGATATGTGAGGAGCCGGAGGAAAAGCAAGGGCAACATCAGACCCCTGGTAAACAAGATGAGACAACTGACAACCCATGCCAGGAAAAAGCCAACTTGTTAAATGGGTAGTTTGCATCATTTTTTCACCAGTCCCAAGGGGTGCCCCTGCCCATTACAGGACAGGAACACCTGGGTGAGGATGATTCCATACCCTCCATCAATGCTGACCTTGTGAAGGAATACCTTGAGAGGCTGGACACCTTCAAGTCAGCTGGCCCTGACAGTTTACACCTCAGGGTATTCAAGCTGGCAAGCACCATAGCTCATCCCCTGGCACGGATCTTTGAAAACTCCTGGTGCTCTGGTGAAGTGCCTGAAGACTGGAAGAAGGCCAGTGTGGTGCCTATCTTCAAAAAAGGGAGGAAAGTGGATCCGGGAAACTACAGGGCCATCAGCCTGACCTCTGTCTCAGGGAAGATCTTAGACAGACTGGCTGATGGCAGCATCCTGAGGGATAGCCAGCACAGGTTTGTTGTGGGTAGGTCTTGCTTGATCAATCTTATCTCCTTTTATGACCAGGTAATCTATCACCTGGAAAAGGGGGAAGAGATTGATGTCATATATTTTGACTTTAAAAAAGCCTTCAAACTGGTATTCCATGATCACCTCCTAGCAAAACTGGCCAACTGCAGCCTCGGTTTCACCACAATTCGCTGGCCAGGGAATTGGCTCCGTCGTTGGACCCAGAGGGTGGTGGTTGACAGAAGTCAATTGTTGTGGTGTGCTGTGACCAGTGGGGTCTTTCGAGGCTCTGTCCTTGGACCTATACTATTCAACATCTTCATTAGTGATGTGGACATTGGTATCAGAAGTGGACTGGCCAAGGTCGCTGATGACACCAAATTTTGGGGTAAAGCATCCACACCTGAGGACAGGAAGGTGACCAGGCTGACCTTGACAGGCTCAGGAAATGGGTGGATGAGAACCTGATGGTGCTTAACACTGAAAAATGCAAGGTTCTCCACCTTGGGAAGAAAAACCCGCAGCATGCTTATAGGCTCAGCAGTGCTACGCTGGCTAGCACTATGGACGAAAAGGACTTGGGAGTCATGATTGACCACAAGATGACCATAAGCCTTCAATGTAAAGTGAGCAAAATGCTGGCTTGCATCCATAGATGCTTCTCAAGCAAATCCCAGTACATCATTTTATCGTTGTACTCGGCCTTGGTGAGGCCACAGCTGGAGTACTGCATCCAGTTTTGGGCTCTACAATTAAAAAAGGATGTGGAGAGCTTGAGAGAGTCCAAAGGAGAGCCATGTGCATGATCAGAGGTCAGGAAAACAGACCTTATGATGAGAGGCTGAGAGCTATGGGACTCTTCAGCCTGAAAAGCACAGTCTCAGGGGTTATCTGATGGCCACCTATAAGTTTATCGGGTTGCTCATCAGGATCTGGGGGAATGTCAGTTCACCAGAGCACCCCAGGGGATGACAAGATCAAACGGTCAGAAACTCCTTCATGAGCATTTCAGGCTGGACATAAGGAAGAACTTCTTTACTGTCTGAGCCCCCAAAGTCTGGAATAGACTGCCACTGGAGGTGGTTCAAGCACCTACTTTGAATGCCTTCAAGAGAAATTTAGATGTTTATCTTGCTGGGATCCTATGACCCCTGCTGACTTCCTGCTTCTGGGGCAGGAGGCTGGACTTGATGATCTTCTGAGGTCCCTTCCAGCCCTAATGTCCATTAAAATCTATGCTATCTATGGGAGTAGTTAAGCACTGAAACAGATTGACAAGAGAGACTGTGAAATCTTTGTCATTAGAAATGTAAGTGAAAGTTAGACAAACATTTGTTTGGGTTGATTTAGACCGAGTTGATCCTGCCAGTAGCATAACTAAAGAGGGGGTGACTGGGGTATCACCATCAGGACCTGACTTGGCAGGCTCCAAAACAATAGCCACACTTGCTGCTCTCTTGGCTGCTGTGCTAGTAGCATAGCCCACCTAAGGCCACTGCCCAGAGTTACTCTGCCCCCCAGAGCATAGAACTGCCCAGTTATGCTTCTGGATTTTGGCTTAAGCAAGGGATTGGAGTAGGTAATATCCTGAGGTCCTCTCAAGAACTATTTTTCTATTAATCTACTGTATTTCTTTTGTCTAGAATAGGCGTGTCAAACGCAAATGAGGTGGAGGGATGGATCTGGACCATGTGCTTTTTGGTGGTCAGAAAACCCACTCTAGATCTAGTCCATGGGGATTCTCTGCATCTGCCAGAGCATCTGTGTCATAGCCAGCATGTGGGGGTTAATGCTACTGTGGCTTACTCCCCTGCCAGATATTTACATGTCAAATAGCAATCAAGAATCAAAAATGTGGTGATGGGTAAGGGCAGGGCCAGGTAAGGGCCGGGCCAGGTAAGGGCCCTGGGATGCTGGCTGTACCAGTATATCAGCATTAGGCTACAATATGGGCTTACCATGGATTGGAAATGGAGATGAATTATCTGGCCAGAGAGAAGCCCTGTGGGCTGAATGACCTACCACCATGGGGTGGATCTGGATCTGCTTGACACCCCTAACAAAGAAACGGTAATACATTACCCATGGCACAAGTTAAGTGCACTTAAAATGTAAAGTACTCACATGTTAAAGTGTGAAAACTCATGCCAAGTGCCTCTGAGCACCTTAAAGTTATGCTGTATCAGGTGAGAAGTATCTTCATCTGGTGTTACACAACATATGTTATATTAATATCAGTCTGTTCCGCTGGGCCAATACAAGCAATTTGCGGTCCTTCAGCACCCAGGATGCACCACTCCTGCCCCACCCCAAGTGGACAATCTGTCATCCTGAACTCTACTGCTCCAGACAGATGAAAAGCTGGGAAGAGCCAGGCAGCAACAGGAGATCTAGGGCACCAGAGAACATCCATGAGACAGTCAGAGAGCTGGAAAGCCACTAAAGAACTGGAGGGATGGATAACTGCAGGAGACCTGAGCATCTTCCAGAGAAGTGGAGAGAGACAGGGAGCTGCAGGCAGATTTGGCATCTCCTAGTCATGTCCATGCTCATGAGCTTTTTGGCAGCAAGTCAGAGCTGTGCAGGTCAGAGATGATATTGACACGTAGGCTAGGGACAGACATTACACATAAACCAGTTTAAATGATCAGAAACTGGTTAAAATCTGTAGAAAAACAGACATTCAGTACACATAAACCAGTTTCAAGATGGCTGAAACCAGTTTGAGATAAATCCGATTGAATGTAGTATCAGACTTAACTGATTTGGCTTAAATGGGTTTATACAATGTCTGTCCCAGGCACTGAGTGGCTGGGCAGGCTGCGTAGGGGTGCGCTCCTTGCCCCCAGCTCAATGCTGGCTGTCTCTGTCCTTGGGGTTCCGCGCTGCATGACTGCAACTCCACACTCACAGCAGGGAAGCCTTGCTCTGGACTCTGCAGAGAAGCAAGAGTGGGGCTTCCTCCACCCCTGGCAGAGTGCGAGGACTGTGCAAGCTAGGAGTGAGGGAGACAGCAGACTCCAATACAGGGCTTCCCCTGCTGCCAGGGCTGGAGCTACAGGTGCAGGGAGTGGAGCTTCAGGAATAAGGCAAGCTCTGCTCCCTCCTCTGTGCAGCACTGACTGGACCTGCGCCTGTGGCCTGATGTCCTCGCCTGCTGCTCATGTTAAGCAGCAGGGGCTACACACCATGGGGGGAGTGTATGGGGGTCCCCACATCCCCCCACCCTCTCTCACAACCCACACACCCACACCCTGCCCATCTGAGCTCTGTGATCCTACTGCTCCTCTGGAAGGAAGAGGAGGAGGGGAAAGAGTTCCCTCCAGGTGGAACAGAGCATCCCCCCTGCCCTGGGGGGGAAAGAGTCCTCCTTTGGGGCTGGGTAGCATCCCACAGAGCCCCCTCACCCCACAGTGATGGAGGAGAAACAGGGGAAGAGTCCCCATCTGGGGTGAGGCAGCCTCACAGAGCCCCCCCCCCCCATCCCACAGAGGTGGCAGGGGAGGAGGAGAGAGAAGAGCCACCCCAGTACTGAAAATGGTGTCCAAACTGTGGAATAAGCTGTGCAATCACCTACCCTGGAAATCTTCAAGAGGAGACTAGACAGTCACCTTGCTGGAGTCACCTGAATCGCAGTTATCTTTCTTGCTTGGTACAGGCGGCGGGACCCGATGATCTTCCAAGGTCCCTCCCGGCCTTACAATCTATGAATGTCTATGGATGTCTATGAACAGGGCCCCACTCTTGGCCCCACGACAGTGGTGGATTGGGAGGAGGGGTAACAGTTCCCATCTGGGACTGGGTAGACCTGTGTGCCGTGATTGCTCTTGTCAGGGAGAGGCTGGGGTAGGCCTGCTGGGGCTTGGCCATGCTCCCTTTCCTCAGCTCAGCTTCCCTGTAGAAGGGAGGGCTGCTCTAGCACCCTTGGGCTTCTGGTTTGAGCCACTGCAGGCATGTGCTGAACATCTATCCACTTGCAAACTAGTTCACTCTCTACAGGTTAGACTAAACTGCAAAGATTGAATCAATTCAGGCTCAGGCTTTTTGAATGTCTGTCCCTAGCCTTAATGTGCAACTGCTTACAGCATATTCTAACTTGAATACCACACAACATTTCATAGATTTAGCACATGTGCATTATAATGTGTAACGACACATGAAGATATTAGGTTAATCTTGTATGATCTGCCTTTGTTAAAACCATACTGCATTATATCCCATGTTTCTACTTTCTTCCATGTTTTCAAGTATGCTTTCCTTCACAATTTGTTCTAAAAATGCATAGGATTGTGCTCAAACTAACAAGCTTGTAGTTGAACGGGTCACTTTTTTTCTCCTTTTAAATTTACTATATTTGCATTTGTAATACTAACCTCTGATCTGAGATTTATTTTAAAACCTTGCTACTAGATCTGCAATTGCATCTGTTAGTTTGTTTAGAATTCTGGGATGGGGATTATCTAAGCATATTATGCTTTTTGTGTTCTGTTTCAGCCTTGTGCTAATTTCAGTTCCTGTGCCCACTTTCCTATTAGTCATTTTGCTTTTGCTCCCAGTTTTGACTTTAGTATCTGTATGGAAAATTGAGGAAAATATTCATTTAGCTTTTCGACCATACCTAGATTATCTTTTATCTCTGCTACATCTTTATAAGACAGGAGCTGAAGAATATTTTGCTTTTGTTTAAATTTTCTTTACAAGACCTTGCTCAGCTTGACTTTTGGCAATTCTCATTGCATCCCTACACTCTGATATCTAGGACGCACCTTTTTTATCTGTTCTTTTTTCCATTCATTGTAAGATGTATGCTAGTTCCCAGTATTCTTTGGAGGCAGTTATTTATCTCATTTTGTTTGGTCTTTCTCAAGAATTGAGAGGTTCCCCTTTCCTCTCTCAGAAAAATACTGGTCTATTTGTAAATGGCAATTAGTGCATTGAAATTTTAGACATGTCCACAGCATCTCAGTGCAACAGCTAGGAACAGTGTTGGGAAGCATACTCTGTCTTCTTGTTCCCACTCCCTATGCTTCAATTTCAAGATACAAGTTAATTTAACCACTTAATGAGGCCCTGAGCATATGATAACAAGCATGCCCAGCATAGACAACATAATACTGGTGGTAGACATATGGTTGGTGCTTCTTTAAGGAAGTACAGGGATCTAGCACATGTGAAGCAGGAGTGAGTAGGCAACATAAACTTCATTGTATGTATACACCTTAATTCTTAAGGCCTGATTATGTTCCACCTATTAGTTACATACATGGACTTTGATGCTTAAGTGTGATTCTATTTCACCCTGCTCAAGGCCCTGCAATGGCCATTGTTTTTTCTGCCTCCTTCCCTAAGGTCATGTGCAGACATTCTGTTTCTTTTGCAGGAGTCACATCTCTTCCAGTAAAAATCATGAATGTGCATCCCCATAAGCAGGAACATGCATTTCCCAGGAGACAAAAAGCAGTGGAACAATATGAGCTGTTGCTAATTGTCTCTGGGAAACACCTGTGTACATGAGTTCTGGCACATGGCATATTGCCCTGGGTGGAGTAGGGGAGGTTGGGGCAAGCACTGGCCCCCAGGACCTGTGCTTGCCCCAGCAACCTTACCTCAGGTCCTGGGGGCCAGTGAGAGTTACAGCCTCAGCGCTCCAGCAGCAGGGAGTCTGGCTGGCACCTGAAGTATAGCTCCAGCTGGCCAGCCTCATTTTGGGTGGTGTGCACTGCTGCCACGAGAGTTGCCTTGCTTTTTATAGACATTGTTGTTTTTCTTTATACCAGGATCTCCCAGTGTCAAAACCGCACCCTACACTGCAAATTAGCAGCATGGGGAATGCCTGCATGTGTGGTGTGCAGTGCTGCAGACAGGTCTGTGTTGCCACATACTGCACATGTGCACTTGTCTTGATGTACCCTGAGTGTACAGATATTCAGGATTTTTCTCTCAGAGCAAAAATGGGCCATTCCAACAAAAAATAAATTGAGAACACCCAGGGCTAAATTACTTCTGGGAGAGTTTCTTTTGGGAAAGCAAATGTCAACTTACCCTTCTGAGAGAACTCACAGCTGAGTCCTCCAGCATCCCAGGGTGCTTTGTTACCTTTTCTCCCACCCAGGAAGACTGTGTCACTTGGGCCAAACTCTACTACTCTACCTGAGCAGAGAGGAACACACCCCTTTGCAATCCCATATTTGCTGCAGGGTGACAGAGGCTGTCCCTGAGCAGTTCTGGTCAGTGAATCAGGGCTTCCCTGTGCACTGCTGACATCTCTCTCCAGGCAGATGGAGGGAGACTGCAGAACATGCTGTGATGTGTATATAGGGACCTCCTGACTGTGCAGCATAAGCACTGCAAGCTCTATGATCTTTAGAAGTTCAATATTTGAATGTCTATATATGCAGCTCTGCATACATTTTTATACCAGGAGAAAAAACCCAGGGGAATTCTCACAGGGCATTTGAATGCATGTACATACACTAAGTCAGCGCCTGGGGTGGCTGCCCCACTTGCCCCACCCTAGTTACACTACTGCTGCTGAGTAGCCTGAAAAATACTGGGCACATCTACATGTGCAATTAATGCAACTGAATATATTCCAGCTAGAGATTAGCTACACTTATTCAGGTGGGTAGCCACAGCCATTTAGATAGCTGGAGATAGTTATCCAGGAACACTGTGATAATCAGAGCCAACTGAAGGGTAAAGCCTGCCTGCTGCCCTGACTCCTTATATTGTTTACCTCAGTGCAGAGTATTGGGCCCAATTGGCTCTTTTTTACACCACATGTAATTAAAGTGTGGAACTTATTGTCCCCTGATGTGAAAGCTGATAGCCAGATTAAAAAAGGGACTGGACAAATCTTGTAGGAAAAAGGCATTGGTAGCTATTTAGCACAGGACATAGGGATACATACTCTGCATCAAAACTTCTTAAACTTTAAATGCTGGAGGCTACAAGTGAGAGAGAAACAGTGGAAAAAACCCTAGTTCATGCTCCCTTTCAGCATTTGCTCTCTGCCACTATGTAACACAGGATACTGAACAAGATGAACCTATGCAAATAGCAATTCGTAAATTCTTAGCTTGACTAAGGTGTCAGTGGATTACTTTGAAATAGTAATTATAAATACAGCAGCTGCATTCAGACAAGTGGGAATGTGTGCCACTGCTACGTGTCCCTGGGGAACATATGCACTCTGGCGTACAGCAGATTACCCCAGGTGGGGTAGGGGAGGCTGAGGCCAACAACTGTGCTGGCCCCAAAATCTTTCTCTGGAGGTCTGGGAGCCTCTGGGAGCTGCAGCTGTGGTGTTCCTGCAGGAGGGAGCCTGGCCAGCAGCTGGAGCATGACTCTGGCAAGTCATGCTCCAGTTTTGGGCAGCACACTAAAAAGTGTGCCACCCCACTTTTTTTAGCCTGGGGTTTTTTGATCCTGGAATCTCCCAGGTTAAAATACCCCCACTCTGCCAAGTACCAGCACGGGGAATGCCTGCATGTGCAGCGTGTTGCACCTGGGATGGGTCTGTGGCACTACATACCGCTCATCCTCACTCGTCTGGATGCAGCCAGCCTGAGTACAAATCTGAAGTTTCAAGAAATTTCTCATTCCACAGCAGGATGGGGCTAGGAACTTCCCAAACTCTTCAGAGAATGAGAAATCTCATATTTTTTATCGAAAACTGATCATCAGGGCATTCACCTGGGATGTAAGAGACTCAGGTCTAACTAACTAAGAGCAGAACTGGGACTAGAACCTGAGATCCCTCTCTAAAGTTCCAGGCCAGTAACCTGCAACTACTCTGTCAGTACACTCTGAGCAATTCTGGAGTTAATTTCTCAATTGCTTAACAAGCATTTACCAAAAGAAAATTTCACTGAGGTGCTGATACAGAATGTTTCAGTTTCAAATAATTGGCATTTTCCAGATAACTCTTATTATAAACCATGAAGCACAGTGCTTCCAAGTGCTACTTCTGGGTTCTCTTGAGGCCTTGTGTTACCATACCATTCCCAATGTGTCCAATGTCTTTGGCCTTGGGTTGATGTGTTTTAGCAAAGCTGATTTAGGAGTAATATTATTCACATTCTCTGTTTGACCTATTTTGATGTCTTGGATTTATGTCCATGATTCAATTAAACCTTAGACTTTTTTCTTACACAGTGAATGCCTATACTTATTTTGTTTTTTGGCTCCACTGAGCATTTCATGAACCCATTCTCTAATAGTTTATTATTCTTAAGTGAAAACTAATTGCCTCATTTTTCAAGTCATTATCCAGTGATGTGTTTGAACCAGAGACACTTGGCAACATCATATTTTTTGTTTTGTTTAGTTCTCCTACTCTAAAAAAACATGCTTTTATCAAGTATTTTGCCTTGGACTTATCATTATCTTGAACTTTCTGGTCAAAAGTTATACTTGTAAAGGTTGTGAGTGCTTATTTCTTCACAATTTAAGAGAGAAACTATTTTCTGTGCTATCTACAAAACTGTGACTAATATCACTGAAGTATCAAGCAATGTCTACAGTTATATAGTCAACATATTTTCCTGCCATTGTTCATGAGAGTAGGGTTATATTATGTGTTTCCATCAGGTTTCAATAACACACACTGAGATTTAATACCATTTTTATATTTGAGTATTAGAGAAACAGGATCAAGAACAACTGCTACCCTATTCAGAAATACAATACAATTTTAACCAAATCCTTTCAAATCCAATCAGCCTGTTTCTAAGTTTCTCTTTACTCAGGTACACCTCTGTGCTTCTTGTAGTTAGCAATTGTTCAGTTATGCCTAGCACTCAGTGTAAAAAGGAGCAAAATTAGTATAAGATATTTTTCAGTATCCAGGGATTTAAGAAGATAGCCATAGTGCTGTGAATTGCAGCCATGTACCTTCTCACTGCCACTCCTAATATTCATCCCAGCTCTACAGCTAGGAAAAAGGCTGTTCAGGGTATTTAGATCAGTTTTAATTTATCTGCAGAAGACCCTACAAAAATTCTTCAGGGTCTGCTGTCTGCCATTTTAAGGTTTGGTCAAAATGTTTAAGGCTCCCTAGTATAGCTAAAATGCCACACTGTCATTCAAATTCACTCTTGGAGTAACTCTATGGAAAGGATGAATTTGGACCCATATTTACAGTGTGAAGAGAGACTTTGAGATGCATATCTTCTTTTCCGCCTCAATATAAATTATAATTTTCTGTCTATACTACCAAAATGCTTCACATTTACATTTCAACATCTTTATTTTTACAGAAAGATGACAGGTTGGCTCACTTCTCTTATTCTTGCAATATTGAGATCATTAGAAATGTCTCAACAGGAAGTGTAATTTGTTCTTGTTTCAGTGGTCATTTTATATTGCATTAATAACAGTTCAAGGTAAATGAGAGTTGCTCAGACATTCTATATAATCCTTCTGAGAATTTCATTATGTAAATTTCAGCGGCTTCCTGAAAACAGCTCACTAGAGGCTCATGGAAATAAAGGCAAATAAATGTCTTTGATAATGACAGAGCTTAGAATTGCAAAGGAATACAATAATTTACCAGGCATTTTTGTACATCCATTTATGTTTTTTTGAACTGTTCACCTAACTTAATACTTGATTTAAACACATCTGAAAGATAACCTTTTTTCTCTTTTATGCATAGCTTCCAAAGAAAGTTTCTGCACACAGTGTCAAGTTCAGTAGTAGCAAGTAATAGAGCAATATATGTAGGTTATACCTAATTGACTGTTAATTGGCATTCCGAACAAGTGTGATTAACACAAAAATCGGTATTCTATGGTCTGTAAATTCAGCATTACATACACAAGTGAATCTTCCATTGCAGCCAATGGGAGTCATACTTCCCAGGTATCAGTTATAGACACTGTGGGCGCATCTAAACAATATACCTTACTGCACAGTAGAACTATTAGTGCATCATAAGCATCACCATCTACACTGAGCATTATGGCATGTGTAGAAGAGCAAATTTGCTCCTGGTCAGTCAGGCAGCAGGGGGTGGAAGATTGCTTTCTGCCTCCAGGATCTTCCTGCTGCTGCCGCAGGCTCCACTACAGGAAACAGGGTGGGGACAATGTCCTGCTGCCCTGGCAGTAGAGAGCTCCTAGCCCTGGCTCCACTATCACAATCTCAGAGCAGAGGCTGGGAACTTCTTCGGTGGGGAGAGTTCCCCACTGAGCCTGGAGCTGGCTGGCACCTGCCCCTGACTGGAATAGTTCCCAGTTCCCAGTTCCCAGTCAGCTCTGTGCTTGGTGGGGAAGTCTGCACATGAAGCCCAGGGGTGGCTGGGAACTGTCCCATTTTGGGCAATCCCCAGCCAGCTCAGGAGTGCATGTGCAGAATTCCCTGTGCAGCCTGAGTTGGCCAAGAATTTTCCCAGTCAGGTCCTAGCCCTGTGCCCCAGTTGGGCAATTGAGGAATGGGGCTTGGAAAGAGCTTCAGGGGAGGGACAGGTCCCAGCCCCCTGCCCCAAACCATGGGTGGGGCAGCTACTAGTGAGCCCCCCAGTTGGGCGGGGATTTCCCAACCAGCTGGGGGCTCACTGTTAGGTGCCCCACCCATGGATCGGGGCAGGAGGCTGGGACTTGCCCCTCCCCTGCAACTATTTCCAAGCCCCCTGTTCCCAGTTGAGGAGCTAGGGCCAGGAGCTTCCTGCTGCCAGGGTAGGGGGACATTTTCCCTGCCTGGGATCCACCACCAGAGCATGCCCTGGCATCAGGCAGCTCCTGGGGGGGAGCAATATCCCAGCCCCTTCCAGGAGACAGCTGCCTCCTGGCCCCATGCTCCCTGCTAGCCCTTGGGCTAGCACCCAGGGCTGGACAGGGCAAAATCAGCCTGTTGCCAGGAGCAGCAAATCTGCTCCCAAATCCCCTCATGTGTGGATGCCTGCCTGGGGTTGGTTTACTCTAGAGTTTACCCACCCCACAGCATTTGCACATGTAGACATAGTTTCATAGTTTCGTAGTTTCTAGGGTCAGAAGGGA
>NW_017729007.1:2645513-2646453 GCF_001723915.1 Gavialis gangeticus | reverse complement strand
GTAATCGGTGGGCTGGATAACAGTTTGGAGCATCCCTTTCATGTCCTTATACTCACTTATGAGTGAGTGTCCTGTGAGTATAAGTTAAACTGCTTTGTTAAGTTTTGCTTTTACATCCCTTCTGTACATGGAAAGTGCCCCCCTTACTGAATGTAGGTATAGAAGAACAGGTTTTAAGTTTGATAATTGAAACAAAAAAACCCACAACACTCCCCTCCCCCCACAAATCAAAAACAGTATGCAAACTGGAAGTTGCTTGGGAACATTTTATTAATATGTTTTAATAAAATCCTGAATAACACAGGAGATGAAAGTGATCATAAAATATAAAAAATTGGAAAATGGGAAGAAGAATACTGCTAAAAATAAATTAGAAATTAAGAAATGCAGGTAACTGATAATGAAGTATAATCAAGAGGAAACCCATAATCAAAAGAGTTAAGGATGCAAAGAACCAATTAAATTACAGAAAGATTAATACAATATCGTGTGTCACTAGTCCTGTTTTCTTATTTTTTCTAAAATAGGAACGATTCACCAGGCCTTATTCAAATCTCAATTCCATCTTCATTAGTCACTTCACTTAGTGATTCCTAATGTATTCACTCAGGGTCCATATAAGTATTTAATTTAGATTGACCTAAACAAGGCTAGGTTGATCTAAATGTCTGGTCATGCAGGCGCTGAGAGATTAAATCACCAAAAACACGGCATGCCCGATCTAAATTAGTTCACCTCAGGAGGTGATAAAGGGTTAATTTACTCTATGAAGGCTTAACCCAACCTAGAAAATGCCTGTAAGCATTTGCAGTACAGCCCCAGGGCTAGAAAAACCAAGCTACTTGCCCCCTGCCCACCCCCAACCCTGACCTCCCAGACCAGTCAATCCCATTCCACAGATCCACCAAACTCCTCTGCAGACCTGCCAGCCCCCTCTGGA
>NW_017729007.1:2634151-2640097 GCF_001723915.1 Gavialis gangeticus | reverse complement strand
CCCTAACCAGTTTATAACAGGCCACAAGATCCCCCCTCAGCCTTCTCTTTTGAAGGCTGAACAGGTTCAGGTCCCGCAACCTTTCCTCATAGGACCTACCCTGCTGTCCCTTGATCATACGAGTGGCTCTCCTCTGGACCCTCTTGATGCTGTCCACATCTCTCTTGAAGTGTGGCGCCCAGAACTGGACGCAGTACTCCAACTGTGGCCTGACCAGTGCCGCATAGAGGGGGAGGATCACCTCATTGGACCTGCTTGAGATGCATCTGTGGATGCACGACAAGGTGCAGTTGGCCTTCCTAGCCGACTCCCCACATTGCCGACTCATGTTCACTTGCCTCAGGCTGCCCATGCAGCTCCCCGTGTAGGTTTAGGTGACTGAAAGCTGCCTAAACCTAAACTGGGTATGGTGAATGCTTGCTGGTACTTTCAAGGTAGACTCACGCCCAAATCTGTACTTTTTTCACATTCTTGATTTGTCCACTTTTAGGACCTGGTTTAAATCTAATAGGAACCCAATAGGAATACTTCTAGTGACTTCAGTGGATTGTGAATTATGTCTTTATTGTGTTTAATACATATTACCAGGGAGGTTGGTTCCGCTGCTGCCTTTTGTCTCTCACTGAAAGCAGAGCCGGTGGAAAGCTCCATCTATCAAGCTCTCAAGGAACAGAGACTTTGGTCAGTGAACATGCTGCTGTTTGAATTCCTGCAACTCCATTACAAAACTGCATTTGCAAATAAGGTTCTCTATCAATCTTACAAATGCTAGAAATTCAGGAGAAAGTACATAACCAATTGTATAGGACAGCATTAACATATCAGGATATCAGATCAGTTAAAAATAAACTACAGAGAACAAAGTAGTACAACTTGCATAGTTACCTTTCACAATAGTCTTTTTCCAGCTATTCAACCCTTTAAGTGTTTACCCATAGAAAAAGCCAAAATAATTGTCATCAATGAGGAATGATGAAGGAGTCTTGTTCTGGGTCAAAATCTGCTTCCAATGGTAGTAGGACAACTGGCTCATTATGTCCCCTCATGGCTGATAGAAGTTAATGCTGCCAACAAACTGTCTGAATTGGTTAGTCTTCCTGTACACTCTTTGCATTTCATTTTCATTTAGTTCTAAGGAAATTAATGATGATTTAGAAAAAGAAAGGAGGGAATGATAAATCTGTAGTAATTATAGATTACACAAAAACTAATAAGTTTGCATAAACAAGCACTCAGATTAGGTAAAACTAAAATTAAGGTTGTCCATGAAACCTTAATCCTATCTGTTTGAAAATATTCATTATAGTAGTGCACATGACATCACACAGGAAACACAGAAAAGTCATCAGTAGAACCAGAGATCCTGATATTGAACATTTAAAATTAAAATATGTATTTTCACCCAGGTTTTAAAAATTCATGTTTGAACATTTGACAATTTAAATTTTTAATTTTACATTGCATTGATTGGGAAAAAATATAGATTCATCTTTCATCTTCTTCACTCCACATTCCCAACTCTGCTCTACATACTATCCCAGGGTTTCAGCTATATTCCTAAAACAATTTAGTGCCTTCATTCTAAATGGTAGAGTGTATCTAAATTAGACTTGCCATAATAGAGATCATTGTTATACTTTCAGCTGTGCAGGAAATGACCTTATACAATCTTTCAGAGCAAGATTTAAAGATATTTATGCATTTTTTTTCTGCTCAGAGTAACAAGGCTCAAGTGATTCATTTTGTTTGTAAAATAGGTGAATTATACTTGGCTGCCTCCTACAATAGAGACATTATTTAAAAACAAAGTTATCTGAATTGCTCAGGAATAATGCCAGACATAGGAAGAGTCACTAGTCAAATGGGTGCTGTTAAGACTCCTAGCCCGCTGCAGCTTCCCCTAAGCAAAGGGGCAGGATATGATTAATGCCTGCATTGTCCCACCCAGTGCTTATCATGCAATAACCTGACTGATGTTTGAAGACTTGCCCAGAATAGTTGGTCATTACATCCCCTATAACAGATCTTTTTAAACCTGCTCTTTTTCTTGTGTTTACTATGGAAGGAAGTGCAAGCTTCTTTTTCTTCCTAGCTTCTATACTTACTTTTAGGTCAGTGTTTACCCTGATTATCAGGTGTAAACACATATTCCATATGTTGCTGAGGTAAAAAATGATTTTGTATCAAGCCTTTCAGCTCTAGGCCTGGAACAAAAGTCCTTTGCAATCAGCAGAAAGGCTCCAAGTCATTCCAAAGTGTACTTTGGTTCAGAGTAGAAGAGATGGCTCTTCTACAAGCAATATGGTACACTGAATAGAAAATGTAGGGAAATCTTATATTGCTATGATTTATACTGTATCAGGCATGCAGAAGATCTGTTTCCATTGTTGTCAATTCAGAACCTTATCATAACATTACATTCATTTCAGGGAGGGGAAAATAAGGAACCACGTCAAGGAATCTAACATGAAGTTTCTCATGGAACCCTTTATTTTCAAGTGGAATGTATACCCATACGGTGACACAGTACTTCAGTCCTGTTACTCTCCACCTAAACATTTTAGACTTGTATCCAAGTCCGAGGAAGATGTAATACCATTAACTAGTCCATCCAGAGAATAGGCATTTGTCAAAGATCTTCCCAAGTCAAACAGCCCATCAGACTAGCATGGTTAAAGCACCTTAGTGTCTACACCCAGCAGCACAGAAGGAAGTGATCACATCTGACTACCTGGGAGTTCCTCCCCAACCTGAATGACCCTATAGCCATTTACAACTAAGTGAACTGGGAGCAACATACAAGTCCAGAGGAGGACTTAAATTCATGCATCAGTGGCAAAGTAAGATGCCATAACAATGTTGTCATCATGTCCAGCACTTATGTCATGGCCACAAAGAAATTATGATCCAATTGTCCAGAACGATGGTAAAGAACCTACACAGACAGCCATACTGTTCTTTTCAAGGAGGGCACTTTCTTTAACATTTGCTACTAAGATAATATACTAGAATTAATGTATATGCAAAGCTACAATCATAAATAAATATCTGCAATTTTTAAAGGGTATGTCTTATAAGAACCATCTGTGCTAATAAAACCCAGAATGCTGGGGTTTACATATAAATTCAGTAATGTCTATTTTTGTCAAATTCTGTTTTATAACCACTATTCCAGAAACTAACTCTAATTTTCTAATTTACTTTATGTAATAGAGGTTTAGGGTAACCCTAAACAAGGAACACTTTGTTTAAATACTGATGGCACATTACTGAGTATAATTTGCATTACCGTAGCCCTGAATGAGCTCTCTTCATTGTCTAGTTCACTCGCTAGACTGTTGAACCAACCACTCTGTTATGTTTTAGGATGGCAGATGCTAAAGTAGTTCTAGGCACTTTCTTTGGACCTTGAACACACTAGGTGAAGATCTTGTGTCTACCATCCCTTGTTGAGTGAGTACTGACATGTCAGCAGCTTATAACCTAGTGCCAATTCTCCTCCCCAGTAATTCTTGTACACTTTGAGAGTCCCTTCATAGCTGTTGATGCTCTGCAGTCCTTTCAGTAAAAGCAAGGACACAATGATTTTGCAAAGGAGTTTTTAAACCAGTTATAAATTACTCACAGACACAGCACAAGAGAAATATAGATAATTTCTATATTTCAAATATAGAAAAATTCACTGACCCTTGAATATAAAACCGCCCCTCATTTTTTTTCTCACCACTCTTGAATCCCTTAAGGTTTTGGTCTGTCCTTTGAAGATTCCATGGCCCACTTCTCATCAGCACAACTTTTCTGCTTCTCATCTTGTCTTTCTAAAATAGCTTCTGAAAAAGCCTTTCTATAGAGTTCTAGGCCTCCCTGTCAGATCACTCTTTTCTGTATTTGCAAGTCTTCAAATACTTGAATGGCTGCCACAAAGAAGAGGCAAAACACCTTTTTCCTCTTGCTGCAGGGAGTAGGATGTGGAGCAATGGCTTGAAGTTGCAGCAAAGTAGGTTTAGTTTGGATATCAAGAAAAAAAACTTTTTCATTGTTAGAACAGTGAGGCAGTAGAAGAGACTGCCTAGGAAATTTACGGACTCTCCATCACCAGAGGTTGGACAGTCATTAGCCTGGGATGATCTAGATGTAGCTTTGCCTATGCTCTACTATGGATATTTCCTTTGTTTCTGGGCTTTGCTGATTACCACATGGGGCTGTGAGGGAATCCCACCTCTCTACCTATCTGCTGCTACATGTCAGAGTTTTTCTTAAGCCTTCCTCAAAGGCATTGGGTGTTGGTTACAGCTAAGGCTGGGGATTTTATCTGGAGTCTGACAAAGCTCCTAGTAGGACTTAAAGATGGAGGTTTCTAGCTAGCATGTTTCCCCCCCCCAGCCCTTTCCACTCCCCCTCAGAGTCAGACTGATCACCATATTTGGGATGAGAAAGAAATTCTATTCAATGGTCAGATTGATATGGACTGGGGGGTGGGGGGATGGGAGGGGGAGAGAAGAGGTTGTTTTCCTCTGTATAGGCTGTGGTGGGGGGTTGCCCTCCTCTCTTCCTGGGATCTCTTGAATATATATTTACAAACTTTACAGAAGTAGGTTACTGGCCACTGTGGTCCCCCCGCTTTACTTGTGGCAGATTAGGGTGCTATGCCTTGTGTTTTGTCACAGTTGACTGTGTAGTTTTGCAGAGGTTAGACAATGGGGTTTTATAGGATGGTTTTGAAAGGGATGATTCTGCCTCAGATAAGGGGTTAGACAAGACCTGTGGAGGTCCCTTCCAGCTCTATTTTCCTATGATATTATGAAGTCCTGCATCAGGTAATTCATTCTTCAGTTATGGGGAAAGGTGGAGAATTGGAGCCTATCTGGAGAATTGGTTCCTCTGAGTTAGCTCTCTGCTTATGTTTCTTGGAATCCCAGCCCAAGATGATGCAGCAATAGTGGAAGTACAGGACAGTGTCTTCTCAAAATGGCATTCACAAAACAAAATGCAGTTTGTAGTTAGGAAGAGAGATAGAGATGTATAAATGTACTCAAATCTCTCATATATAGATCTAACTTTGGGCAGCTGTATTTGAAAATAGGACCTTGAAATGATTAGTAAAGAATTAAAATGAGTATAACATTCTTGGGTTTTATTTTTCTCTCTATAAGGTTTTAGAAACAGAAAAATAACCATTCTGTTCCAGCTTTCTGCAATTAATGTTGGAAAGAAGCCAAGAAAAAATGCCAGTCAATTAGCCTATAACATGAAAATAAACTTTCTTTATATTTCAGGCTTCATACTCAATGTATTCCTGAAACTTAAAAGAATACTGAATTACACTTTAATAATCTAGTGCATTTCTAAATACATAAAGAAAACATTATTTATTTGGTCATGCACACATAGATTTGAACATTAAAGTAATTTTTTATTGATGGAGGACAGGGGCGGACCCAGATGTATGCACTAGTACAGTTGTGCCCCCTTTGATTCCTGTTCTATCCAAAATGTAAAAACCAACTCTGGGGAGGGGCACTGGTGCTTCTATATAGGCAGTGCTGAGGTAGTCAGTTGACTTCATCATTCATTATAAACTACCTGAGTCTTGCTAATCTCTCTTCTCTCCACAGGTATAACCTTCTATCCTATTTCATAGTCCTGATGTTCTATTATCAAGCTATCCTTTCTTTGATAATTTTGCTGTCTGTTAGCCACTCCTGGTACTATCACTCTTCTATTTTACAGCCCTGCAAGCTGCTTTTAGTTCTAGCAAAAAAATCTTAGCTCAGGTGTAAAAATGACTCACAGAAGTGTTGGATGCATTCTCGTAGTTTCATAGTTTCTAGGGTCGGAAGGGACCTGAGAAGATCATCTAGTCCGACCCCCTGCCATGGCAGGAAAGAGTACTGGGGTCAAACAACCCCAGCAAGGTGTTCATCTAACCTCTTCTTAAAAACCCCC
>NW_017729007.1:2610100-2633663 GCF_001723915.1 Gavialis gangeticus | reverse complement strand
TGGCCCCTCATGGATGTGTGCCAGAATAATTTTCTCGAACAGCTTGCCTAGGATCGAGGTAAGACTAACTGGCCTATAATTTCCCAGGTCCTCTTTCCTTCCTTTCTTGATGATGGGAACCACATTGGCCCTCTTCCAGTCCTCCGGCACCACTCCAGAGCACCATGAGTGCTCGTAAAGCTGTGCCAGGGATCCTGCAATGACCTCGGCCAATTCCTTTAGAACTCTAGGGTGGAGATCATCCAGACCGGCTGACTTGAATATGTCCAGCCCCTCCAGAAGCTCCCTAACTAATTCCTTGCTAACCCTTGGCCCAGGTGTGCCTCTCCCGGGGCCCGAGGGGGGCCCAGCAGGGAGGTGGCTGTTCTGGTCCCTACTTGGGAAGACGGAGGCAAAGAAATCATTAAACATGTTAGCTTTGTCGTCTGGTTGCATTGTCAAAATGCTCAAGACAGCTAGGTTTTGTTTTATGAATCTGAATGAGATGTATATTAAACTATCATGTCTAAAGGACTAACAAAACAGTATATTTTAACTATTTTGCCTGATTTGTTGTGTTTTTTTAAACTTTGCATATAATCTAGCAAATTAGTGCATATGCAAATACAGTTATATTTGTTTTTGCTTTGATTTTAAACTGAAAAATATAGCCCTGCCCTCTTAAAATATTAGTAAGTCTTCTAGCTTTTCTTTACCTGCAAAATAAGTTACATTAAATGTGACAATGCACTGCAACATCTGCACCCCACTTTTCAAAATCTTAGATCTGCCTACAAGGGAAGGAGGCAATAGATTCGGTTGATAAAAATAGTAAAAAATGTTTACAATAATTTGGTTTAAAAACAATTCAAAATGCTTGTATCATGCCAGACTAACCAGTCCATCATGAATATCATCATTTAGTGCAGTTCATCTTGAACTCTATGTGATCAAGAATAAGTGAACAAAAATCCAGTGTCTCAATCAAAGGGCAAGTTGATACTAGGGCTGTGTGAAACAGCCCCATTTTGTTTCAACGTCTGTTTCCCCATTTTGAAGGGACAGTGTTTCATTTTGCTCTGTTGAAGCACTGTTCTGTTTCATTTCATCAAAAATGTTTCAGTGTTTCGATGATGTTTTGACGCGTTTTGACATTTTGCCCATAGGCTATAATGGTGAATAACAAAAAGACTATACCTTTGTCATTTCTTGCCTGATTCAGATGAAAATTGCAGGGATGGTAGCCCCTTTTAAGGACATGAATGCTGCAACATTTTAAGGAGAGAGGTGCAGGGGTATTTGTGAAACTGCACCTCAAACTGTTCAAAGCAAAACTAGTATCACTTGTCAGCAGTGGCAGCATACTGTCATCCCCCACGCAGGTCCAGGGGCCCACTCCATCCAGGAGGAGTCTGGCACAGCCCTGCAGCCCCTCTGGGGGGCGTGGGCCCCCAGATCCAAATGCAGGATGACAGCAGGCTGCCGCTGCCATCTGGGACCAGTGCCAGCACTGGGTTCTTCCTGGCACTCAGCACAGGCTGCACCAGGCAGACTTAGGTACTAGTGCTTGCCCCAGATGCCAGCAGCAGAATGCTGTCATCTGCATGCTCCACAGTCAGTGGTGTGTTTGGGGCCTCCGGCAGTGGTGTTTGGGGGCTCTGAGCACTCATGGCAGAGCCCCCCTCCACACAATGCAGGGCAGCGAGGATCCCCCCCCCCACCTGGCACCTGCATTATTGCATGGGTGTAGTGTGGTTTGGCAGGGTGCTGCATGCTGCCTGGGAGCTGGGTTGGATACACCTGTCACTGCAAGCTCCCAGTTTGGTTCTCCAGCTTTCTGGTCATTTTCTCAGCTCTTCCCAGGGAGCACAGCCCCCAAATCTATGTGTGGGGTTTCAGCAGGCTGCTGCTGGTGGCTGGGGAAATAGCCCAGAGCCGCTGCCATCACCAGCTGGCAGCAGTAGCTTGCTGTCATCCGGCATCATCTGGGGGCCTGTACTCCCTGGGAAAAGCTGTGGGAAGCAATCAGAGAGTGGGGGGAAAGATCAGAGAGCTGGGGAATTGAATCAGGAACTGGGAAAATGTTCAGGGACATTGCCCCAACTCCTGGCTCGATTCCCCCACTGCTTATTTGATTCCCCAGCACCCAGTTCAATTCTCCAGCGCCTGGTTCAATTCCCTAGCCCCTGGTTTGATCTGTGCACTGGCTTTCAGCAGACTGCTGCTGTAGGCTGGGGCCAGTGGCAGCACTGCAGGCTTCCCAGTGCTCAGTGTGGAGTGTGTCAAGCACCTGCCACAGGCCCCAGCCTGCAACAGCAGCCTGCTGAAATCCCATGCACAGATTGGGGAGTCTGCATCCCCTAGGAGGAGCTGGAAAAATGATCAGGGAGCTAGGGGAAGCAATCAGAGAGCTGGGGAATCAAACCAGGGGCTAGATGTCAATATCAGAGTAGTCCTTCCCTCCCACCACTTCCCCTGCCCTCTCCTTAATTTTTGTTTAGCTGCAATTAAGCCTGGCTTTGACACTTGAAATATTTGTAAACTCTTGAAATATTTGGAGTGCCCTCATTTCATTTCAAAGCTATTTAAAAGCCTTTTGTTTCATTTTGATTTCACTGTTTTGATCACAAAACAGGTTGAAACAACTTTGAAATGAAACAACCGTAGAAATTTTGCACAGCCATAGTTGATATAGATTTCTCTAACTAAATCATATAACTTTTTACAGTACTGTGTAGTAGTCTATGGTTTCATAAATCAGATTTCCTATACTTTGGCACTCTTCCAGTTACATTGAATAGGATGTGACCAGATGTTCATCTTATATCAAACAAATTTAAAATGGGCTCCCCATGTTTTCAGATATTATTAGAATGTAGATGTTTTCTGGTTTAAAACTTCATATCAATTTCTTCATCACTTTAAATTTTTTTTCTAATGCAGATGTTAGAAAAGCAAGAAATCTACCCAACTTAGTGCCTTCATCTAAATCATGCCTTTTTCTTTTATTATGTAATACTGCACCAAGCTACTTTAATTTTAATGTCTTATAGCATGTTAGCAAATGTAACTGTTTCCTAAATTGATGTTTACTTCATTAAACTTTTTTAAAAACAAGTTCTAAGGACCACACTCGCCTTTGTTACACCAATATAAATCTGAAAAACACTTTAATTTCAATCATCTAGTTTTACTCTTGAGTGCAAATTTTGGCTCATGGTTTCCTTTCATAAAATATAGCTTAAACTGCAATTAAGTATTTGGTTTGTACAATTTATACTCTTGTAAGCAAGTTATTACCTTCCACTTGCTCTTAGGTATTGTAGATTTTTAAAACAAGGGACCTTTAAAAGAGCTAGTTAGTGAATAAAGGTGAATATATTTTGTATTAAGATAATCTAACTGAAGTCCTTTTAGACCATTCTCTTTGTGATGTATGTTCATTTTTACCATAGTGCTTTGAGGACAGAATAGTAGAAAAACTGTTAAGGTTATGTGATGTTTTTTCTTTGAAGGAAAGAACATTTGGCCTATCATTCAGATCATGGTGAAGGAGCTGGTGCTCCAGTACAATTATGGGCCCCTCCTCTAACTTACCTGCCATGTCTTTTTTTTTAAGAAGTGGGGTAAAGGGAGGGTTGAGTAATGCTGTTGCAGATCCCACTCCCCACTCACTTAGCAGTGACCTGTTGACTTGGGGCTCCACCTCCCCTACACCCAATCCACACACCAACCACAACGCCACTCTGGAAGCCTAAGTCACCCAGCCAGGTCTGTGAGTCTTCTTCAAAAGTAATGCTGTTGGGTAAATGCTTGTGAAATGCTGCTCCTGGTCTCTCCAGGTGTGGCACAAAGAAATGGTGTTATCATCTAGACACTTGCCTCCCAAGTGTCTCAGGTGATTTTGTGTATCAACAAAACAGCAACAATGTCAACAATAACAACAGCAAAACACCTCTGGGATCACAGCATAGGAAATTCCTTATTCCTGGATCCTTCCTCAAGGGAAGTTCTAGTTTCTCCAATACCCCAAGCAGAAATCCCTTTCTTAAATCAGGGATCCCCAGTTCCCCAGGGTCTTCAATATGCCCCCTGTTAATATCCCAGAAGTAACATAAAATAAAGGTAAGGCTTTTGGTGTGTGTGACAGCTGTACGTGTTGTAGGGCTTGCTACCACTGCCCTGAGCTCGTCTGCTTACAGGCGGCGAGAGGGTGGACCTCAACTTTGGATCACCCAGTCTGCCAAGAAGTTGGTCTTATGTTTTCTCTCCTGCCATTACTTTGAAGAAATATATTCCCAGGAAGCACTGCCTGTAGTGATCCTGCCTGGTCTCGATCCCTGTTTCTTCTGTGGGGCTCCAAACCTCCCCTTTATTCCAGTCTAGCCTCTCCAGATGGTACTCACAAAATTCTTCTGCAGCCAGGTTGCAGTGCTGCCTGTTGTGGTATTATTTGGCCCTCTATCTCAGGGTGACCTTTGGTCTCAATTAGGTACACCTTTCTGTGGGGGTGAAATTGGGCATGGTGGGCCAAGGGTGTACGAACAGGTGGGATTAGCGGCGGTTGAGTCTGAGTGGCACACAAGCTTGTGGTTCCAACCAAAGTGGTTTATTTAACTTACACTTTGATGGCGTAGGCGTAGACAATTTCTATGGTTACAGTATAAACAACAAAGGGGTCCGTTGGCCCACGGGGTTCTTAGGTGAGCCCTTGCTTTCTAACCCCGGAGGACTAGGGACGGCTGCTCAACCTAATAGTTCCAGGGCTGGTCAATGGCTCATAAATGGGACAGACAAACAACGGAACTGTAATGAAACGAAAGTCCAACGTGGACGAAAGCGGGTTGTGAACGATGCTAAGGTTGATTGAAACGATGCCGAGGTCAATGCCAGGTAAGTCGCGGTTGTGGTCGGTGGGTAGCGCAGAATCGAGGTTGAGTTCGAAAGCCGAAGGTCCAAAAAGTCCGGGAAGATCAAAGCCGTAAGAACGAAACGCAATTGAGACACAGCGAGAATCCCTGCTGGAGGTGACCGATAGGCCGTAAAGCCTAACTGAGGGACAGTCCCTGGCAAGCCAGCCTCTGTCCTCAGTTCAGCAGGTCTCCCCCTGAGGGAGGGGCTCACCAATCTTATATACCAATTTAGTGGCCAATGAGAATGTTCCCTTCACAGAATTTTCTGGTCTGATTACGTCAGGCAGTCAGAGAACTGAGCATGCGTCTGACTGGGCTCTGTGTCTGACTGAGTGTGCACATAGTGGAAAGTAGGTCAAGCTAGATTGACAGGCCTTCGGGTCACCCAGCGGGCACATGCTGGGTGAGCCTTGGAATTTTCCACTCATAGACTAAAGTGCGCATGCTAGCTTTGACTCTTCTGTGTTGTCAGCACCCATAACTTAAGATTTTTCCACGACACTTTCCAGGGTTGGTCGTGGCCTGTGCTCAAACATCAAAAGAAAAGGCAAAAAAACCCCAAAGAAAACCTCAGCTGCTCTCAACCTCCTTGTCAGGCTCAGTCCATGTCCCCTTTTACCCAGGATCAGGTTCTCTAAATTCCAATCACAACGATCAAGAAAATCCCGTAGTCCAGTCTTTTTTATGTGCCGGCCTGCCCTGAACTCCTATGAACATTCACAAGTGCCTTGGGGTCTCCCCCATGTGCAGGAAAGCTCTACCTGTAACCACAGTTTTTCTCAGGCCCTCCTCCAGGGCCTCTGTTGAAAACTCCACTTCAGAGATTATCACAGGCCTTGTGGATTCCTTCTCTTCAGATCCTCAGCTGCATCTCCACTCCAGACATTAACACCAGCCAAGTGTGTGCAGGCCTCCGCCTACCTCCTGCTCAGGGTCACTCCTGCAGCATTCCTCTGGCAAGTTCTGCAGCCCTTGCCTGCCAGAATGCTCATCCACTCTCCTTTCCCTGTGGCCTGCAGGGGACTGACTCCCCTCTGCCCTTCTCCAGGGCTGGAAATACCTCTGGGTAGCCTTCCTCCTCCAATCCTGAGTGAGATGCTGCTCTGGAAGTGGGGTGGGTATTTTTCTTCCCTTCTGGTCTCCAGCTGCAGCCCTACCTGCCCTCCATGCAGTGAGTTTTGTCTCACTCCTTCACAGTGTGCCTTCACCTATTGTACCCAAAATAATGTAAATAAAGATTTGGCTCCAGTCCTGGACACTGTTCATAGATTTGGGTGAAGAAAAGAAAAAAAAAAACAACAAATTCCTGTCCTGGGTGTTTTATGATCAGCACAAAACAAAAGTAAAACTTAATGTGCCGTGTCTTCAGCTGGGCTGACCCCTTTGGCTATGGCAGGTGTGGGCAAAATGCTGCCCATGTGCCGGATGCAGCCTACCAGGCCATTCTATCTGGCTCATGGGGCCCCTAAAAATTTTAGAAAATTAGTATTTATCTGCTCCTGGCTGCCTGTCATGTGGCCCTTGATGGCGTGCCAAAACGCAGTAAAAGGCCCTCCGCCCAAAATAATTGTCCGCCCCTGGGTTACGGACATCAACTGTCCTCAGGCTGCCTCTCTCTCCAGAAGGGACTGCCTGTAATACCCCTACCTGGGTCTGCTAACTCTATGAAATCCTGTTGGGTTACCAGCCTGTACTTCCTGGCATTTTCGTCCTCTTAGAGACTACTCAGAGAACTATCAAGCCCTCCAAATGCCAGGCTCTGGTTCCTGACTCTCTTTTCCTCCAGGAATGTGTTTCATTTTCCTTTATAGGTTTGATACATTGCTGTCCTTTGACATTATCAGCCTGGTGTCCTTGGATGTAGAAGAAGCATGAGCTTATAAACCAGTGTTGCAGTGCCGTACACTGTGCTGCAGTCATTTATAGTGTTCCTGCAGGTAATTCTAGTGGGAAGTCGGCCCATAGTGGGCTCCAATCAGTTGATCTGTGGCTGTCAGCTGCAGTCCCAGCACAGTGACCCTTCACTTTGGGTCTTGCCATCACAATCATGCTTCATAGATTCATAGATTATAAGGCTGGAAGGGACCTCGGAAGATCATTGGGTCCAGCCCCCTGCACCACACAGAAAAAATGACAGGTGGGGTCAGGTGACCCCAGCAAGATGGCTGTCCAGTCTCCTCTTGAAGATTTCCAGAGTAGGTGATTTCACCACCTCTGCATGGAGCTTATTCTACAGTCTGGACACCCTAAGTGTGAAGAAGTTTTTTCTAATGTTGATCCTGAAATGGTCTTCTAGGAGTTTGTGGCCATTATTCCTGGTTTTCCCCAAGGTGTCCTGTTGTACAGTTGTTCACTGAGTCCCTAATGCACACCCCTGATGTAGCAGTAAGCTGCTCCCAAGTCCCCTCTCAGCGTTTTCTTTTTCAGACTGAAGAGTCCCAGGTCCCTGAGCCTTTCCTCGTATGGCTTGTTGTGCAAGTCTATAATCATATATGTGGCCCTTCTCTGGACTCACTCAAGTTTTACCATGTCTTTGTTAAAGTGTGGCACCCAGAATTGGATGCAGTACTCCAGTTTGGGTCTCACCAGTGCTGAGTAGAGCAGAAGAATCACCTCCTTGGTCTTGCTGAAGATGCATTGATCAATGCATGCCAGAGTATTATTTTCCCTGCTGGCAACAGAGTCGCATTGCCGGCTTACAGTCATGCTGTGGTCTATTATTACCCCAGGTCTCTTACACTTGTAGTGCGGGTCAGGTTGGCGTTGCCAAGCCTGTAGTTGTACAGGGGATTGTTCATCCCCAGCTGGAGCTCTTTGTATTTCTCAATGTTGAATTTCATCTGGTTCTGACTTGCCCAACTTGCTAGCCTGTCTAGATCCAGCTGCATCTGTAGCCTGTTTTCAAGCATGACCATGCTTCCCCATAACTTGGTGTCATCTATGAACTTGTCCAGGGAGGTCTTCACCCCATAATCCAAATAATTGATAAAGATGTTGAAAAGTACAGGACCAAACAATGACCTCTGTGGGACACTGCAGCTCACTTCTCTCCAGGATGACACAGATTCATTAATTATAACTCTCTGGGTCCTACTTTGTAACCAGCTTCATACCCACTTAACTGTCTCACAGTTAAGCCCACTATCTTCCAATTTTCTCATGAGAACATTGAGGAAATGTTTGTCATGTCCTAGCATCTGTTTTCAAGAAGTACAGTATAGATTTGTAATGTCTGTAGTCTTAAGAATGATGAGGATTTATAGGATTGTTCTACAGCTAAAGCTGAGATAACATGGACTTATTTTTTTCATGTTGTAAAAAACCAAAGAGGTAGAAATGGAGGTAAAGATTTTGCCTGAAAAGTTAATCCTCTTTTTTTAGATGGGAAAAAATAAACATTACATGATTCTTTCTTGGATCATCCTTCAGAAATAATTAATTTTAATATTAAAGACTGTTGCACTTTGTGTTTTAGAAAATGATTACCTCTTATTAAAAAAATAACTTAAAGTATTATTTATACAATACATGATGAATGCAATCTACGAGGAACAGGTTAAAATAGCCTTTTTTCATGTTGGAAGCTGTTTTTGCATTTGTTTTTGTATTACTCATCAATGACTTGATGTCTAATTGGGAGGTGTTCTTGAATAGGATTTTCCATGGGTCTCTCCTGACATTAACTTCTTATTATGTTACTAATATTAATTAAAAACAAATATTAATGATTTGGAAGATAGGATTTAATGTACCTTTAGCAAAATTGCAGGTGACACCAATTTGGGTGGAGTTGCAGACACTCTGAAGCAAAGGATTAGGATTCTGAATGACCTTTATAAACTGGAGAAATGGACTGAAATCAATCCAAAAGGTCCTTTTCTGTATGCAGGAAAGGTTGTAAAAGGGCTGGGAAGCCCTCTTGGATTACCAGAGAAGTCCAAGAGTGCTTAAATAAGAAAAAGAAGGCTTACAAACTGTGGAAACAAGGGGTAGTCACCAAGGAGGAATACACAAGTATAGCCTGAATTTGTAGGGAGAAGATAAGGAAGACAAAGGCAGCAACCAAGATCAGGTTGGCAACTGAAATTAAGGACAATAAGTCCTTCTTTAGGTATAAAGGGAGCAGAAGGAAGACCAAGGGAAATGTGGGGCCCTTGCAGAATGGGATGTGACAGCTGATAGCAGACAGTCAGGAGAAATCTAAACTCTTTAATGAATACTTTGTGTTGGTGTTCCTGCATACAAATGGTGGTTGCCCACCTGGTCGGATACTGGACGGATGCGGGGGTTGGGGGTGGAGAGTGCGATTGCCAACTGATGGTCAGTATTGAACTGGCGAGGGAGCACTTAGAGTGGCTGAATGTCTTCAAGTCAGAAGGACCAGATGGACTACACCTGAAAGTGCTGAGGGAATTGCTTGGAGTCATTGTGGGACCATTGGTGAAGGTATTTGAAGACTCTTGGTGCTCAGGAGAGGTCCCAGAAGACTGGAAAACGGCCAACATGGTGCCAATCTTTAAGAAGGGGAGGAAGGAGAATCCAAAAGACTATAGACCAGTCAGTTTGACCTCAATACTGGGTAAAATTTTGGAAAAAAATGTCAAGAAGTCCATTTGTGAGAGACTGGCAGAAGGCATGATGTTGAAGGATAGCCAACATGGTTTCACTGTGGGCAGGCCATATCTGACCAACCTCGTCTCCTTCTATGATCAAGTAACAAACCACTTAGATGTGGGAGATGTGGTTGATGTCATATACTTGGATTTAAAAAAAACCTTCAACATGTTCTCCCATGATGCTCTTATAAAAAAAACTGGGGGATTATCCATGATCAGGTGGGTTAGGAACTGGCTAAGGGGTCAAACCCAGAGAGTGTTAGTGGACATGTCTATATTGTCTTGGTGGGAGGTGGCCAATGGTGTCCTGCAGGGTTTGATTCTTGGCCCCAAGCTGTTCAACATCTTTATCAATGATTTAGATGAGGACATGGCAAGCATGCTAGCCACGTTTGCAGATGATACTAAGTTATGGGGAAAAGTGGTCATGCTAGGGGATAGGATACGAATCCAGGCAGACTTGGACAAGCTGAAAAGGATGGAGTGGAACTGGATTCAGTTCAATAATGATAAATGCAGAGTGCTTCATCTGGGAAGAAGTAACTAGCAACATGAATATAGATTAGGAAGAGATGTCCTGGCCAGCACAATGGCTGAAAGGGATCTCAGGGTTATAGCTAATCACAGGATAAACATGAGCTGCTACTGCAATGCTGCAGTCAACAGAGCTAATAGCATACTCGGATGTATTAGCCGATGTGTTGCAAGCAGGGGTAAGGAAATGATACTTTGCCTCTACACAGCATTGGTGAAACCCCAGCTGGAGTGCTGTGTCCACTTCTGGCTGCTGCACTTCAAAAACACTTGGAGAATCTTGAAAGGGTCCAGAGAAGGACCACAAGAAGGATTAAGGGCCTGGAAAACAAAACTTATGAGGAAAGACTAAGGGATCTCAGACTATTCAGACTGGGGAAGAGAAGACTGAGAAGGGGACTTGGTGCCCATCTATAAATATGTAAGGGGTGAATATCAGTATCTGGGAGAAAAGCTGTTCACTAGGGCACCCCAGAGGAAGCCAAAGAGCAATGGCCATAAACTGTTAAAGGATGTTTTCAGGTTGGATGTAATGAAGAACTTTATGGTAAGGGTGAATAGAATCTGGTATAGACTTCCCAAGAAGGTGGTGCAGTTCCTGACCTTGGAAGTCTTCAAAAGGAGACTGAACAGACACCTTGTTGAGATCATTTGATTTCAGTGGTATTCCTGCCCAGAACAGGGGGGTTAGACTCGATGATTTTTGAGGTCCCTTTCAGCCCCTAATTTTTATAATTCTACGATTCTAAAATCTGTGGAAGTGCATATACCATGGGTCTGTCCTTGGCCCAGCACTGGACAGGATGCTTCCATGGATATGCCAGTTCCCATTAAATGTACGGTTCTCTTTAGTGGGATCCATTTGATTTGGCTATTCTCTCCCATGTGTTATAAAAAGAGTGATATAGTGGTTATGACACTCCTTACGAATCAAAATATGTGGATTTGAGTCTTGCTTTATTAAAAAAACTCTGTGACATTGGGTAAGATGCTTAGATTCTCTGAACTTTGTTCCTTATGTAAAATGGGGATAGTAGTTCTTCCATAATTTTCAGATGTGGATATAAATCAGTAAAGTTTGAGAGGTACTGCTATGCTACAGTAATAGGGACCACATAATTACTGTAATAGATAAATCTGTTTTCTTTCCATCAAACCCGAGATTTCAGATCTGATAGATTTTAGGACATATGAATCTTTTAGTATGTTGCAACACCACAACAACAATTAGATCTAAGTTACTATAGGCTGGGTGGGTATTGTACCCAAATCTACCCCAACCCCAGTATTATACTGGTCAAACTTATGGCCTATGATCCACCTATGAGGTCTCAATGAATCACAATACAGTTAATCACTATTAGCATTCACAACAAAGTTGGACGGTGATAAAAGTTTGCATTATTACATGACAAGTGTCGCCATAAATATATCTTGCTACAGGAACAGGCATTCCCTAAAACAGTTGAACCCTACCAGTTCTTATGAACAGCAAGTGTAATATATTAAATACAGTGGACAGTGTACTTAAAAGCCAGAGTCCAAAGATTTATTGGATTGCCATAAATATAAAAGGCATGATTTATTACTGCTCACAATTATTGAGCCAAATTATCTAGACATATTGGGAAAGCAAAATCCCATCGTTTTTGAACCCAACATGAAAATATGTATATTTGTTCCTACTTTTAGTCGTGCTGAATTGCAAAACACCTTCAACTTTGGTGAACGCAGTTTCTAAATTGCACTGAACTACGTGGCAGGGTCTGAAAAGTCATGAGTATACTAATCAACCCCTAATGTACACTACTGTCTCTTCTTATCATGACAATAATTATTTAGGCTCTAAGTAAATATAGGACCCAAATTGTTTAGAAATAATATTGAACCTATGGCTTTATGTCCCCTTGTAGCAACTGGGCTTGACAGAAAAGATGAGAGGTAAATATTATTCATTTCTTGGCACTGTCTGTTTAATCTAGTTTTATCTTATCTAATATAATCTAGTACATTTTCTTCTACCACATACACTTGAGTTATATGAGTACCTCTTCAGGCATAACAGGAAGAATAGATAGGGTGTGTGGATGAAGAATTCTTATAACCTAGCATATGAAAAATATACATTTTCCATTTGTATCTTTCCCTTGAAATACATATTTTTATGGTTTTCCTTCAAACTTGATTCCCATTGTGGGATTTGCTTGGATATTTTAATAGCCAGTTGAGTCATTGTTATATGAGGAGATACAACCTTTCGTAACCTTGTGTAGTGGCAAATTTTCCTGACTCAAGTGCTGTTACAGAAAAATCTGAAAGGATAAACTGTTAAATATAGCAGGCTTATAGTTATTGAAATGTGCAAATAATTTCAGAGGTAGTATGAAGTAGCCTAGAAATGTATTTAAAGTAATTCAGAATTTCAAAGAAATGACTTGAGGAAAGCCTGTTTAAAATTGTTGTTTTTAAGGAAAAATATAATTAACAATTATTTTACATGCCTTCTTAATAAAAATACTACTCATAAATATAAAGAGTTAATTTTTGCACTAATGGAAAATTGAATGAGCATGCGGTATACTTGATTAAGTCAAAAAGCAAGGATATTGTGAGAAATAAACTTGACTTTTCACAGAATGAAATGATCTATAATAGTGCTTCAAAATGAAATAGTAAAAACAGTAAAACAAAAACAAGAGCACATTTTTGCATACACATTATTGCATTTGTATATGCCAATGCAGGAAATACTATGTCCAAGCAATAGCATAAAAAAAATATGTACTCAAATATCACAAATCTCCCCCCCCCCGCCCCTCCCCCCCAAAAAAAATCAGTCCTCCAAAAGCGGGGTGTATATCTTACATGGGGAAGCTGATTTTCTTCACTGGGATAGAAACAGGATGGAATAGATCAAACAGACATAGTAACTCATGGCTGCCAAAATGGGTGTCACTTCTTCCTGGGGCTGTAAAGAGCTGGGGCAGAGTTCAATGTTAACCCTCTCACAGCTGCTGATGAGACAGTAGCTTTTGGCTGAAGAACCAATGAGCTGGCTGAGGGTGAGTGAGTTGCTGCATGCAATCTGTAGTATTTTGAGGAGGCTTGCAGTGTGGAAATAACACTAGATTATTTACAGGAACTTACATAAAATACAATATAAAGCAGTAACAGTCTCCCTACTGCCCTGACAAGGATCTAGGACCAAGCCTTGTTGCTGTCCTACCATACCAAGAACACTGTATGTTTCCAGGAAGACTTACTCTAGAAGGAAAGTTGGCCATGACTGGAAAAAAAAAATTTCTACATTCTGCCATCCCCAAAAAAGGTGTGTGTTTTATTTGTGGGCATGTGATATGCAAGAAAATATTGTATTACCTTTACTTTAAATTCAGCTATCATCATACAGGCTATTTCAACACAATGGAAATGTATCTAGTGAAATGTCTAGGTAATGTCACACATGATAAAATTAACCATTTTGAAAAGTATGTTTAGCATAGAGATCAATGAAATTAGAGTCAAAATACATTAATGAATGTACAGACTGAGGGTAAAGGAGAAATAAAGTTCTTATCTTGTCTCTTCACATATTTGCATAGTTAATTTCCATTACAGATTGGCTAGTTGCACTTGCAAATAAATGAACTAAAGTAAATTTGAAGATAGATGCCTGAACTAAATGTGACTTGGTATCAATGTATACATAAATATTAGTGATCACTCCATTTTAAAACAAAAAACCCCATTAGTTTTAAATAGATAGCACAAAATGAGCCATTTTGACACAGCTGCACTTATGACATTTGTATAAGGACTAATAGCAGAGTTTAATATGTATTTGGACTTAATAAATGCAGAAGATCGAAGTAGCATAGTATGCCTCAGAATGAAATATATTCTTAAACAACAAATTATTTAATGGAATGGAAAGAAATAAGGATATAATACATCACATTCCTATAGGTCCTAGAGCATCAACTTAAAGTTTCATTAATGCTGAGAGTTTAATGATGTAGAGGAAATTGCATCAATTGATTGTTTTAGTAGTATTCTTTGGGTGCTTCTACATGTGATGCTATGTTGCTGTAGCAATGCACTTCCGCATTATAGCACACTGGTTCGGCAAAGTAGCAGCTAAAAATAACTGCGCAGCCAGCACAGCGCAGTATGAGCTGTTACTACGCCATCATTTAGTACTTGCAAAAGGGCATACTAAATGACGGCATAGTAACAATGGCACTGTACAGTCACGTATAGACACGCCGTCAGTGTAAGAAAAATAAGTAGGGTATGGATTTGTATACTTCCAAAGGCTTTGAACAAGATCACCAAGGAGGAGTACTGCCACTTGCAGAGAACAAAGAGCTCATATCTACATATAAAACCATTTTCAGCTTTAGATGCAAACCAAGACTTTTGACAGGTTTGCTTTGACACAGGAAGTGCAAAATTCTACATCCTCAACTTCCCTGTTAAGTAGATACTGAGCCACAGTAAAATTCTAGGAAAATAGGCATCCTGTGTACATACTTATTATAATCACAGTACTATGACTTCAGTATATTTTATACTGTCCTATATTGTTTTCTTAGCTCCACCATAAATTCCTTTTTTAAAATCTAATTTCACATGGTTTGCACTAGCAACCAAAATATTTTGTTTCTCTTTATACCTAGGGATTTTACAGTGCCTGGAGTGAAAACTCTGAATTGCATAAGCTTTTCCAAACAAAAGGATAAAGCACAGTTTTATTTTTCACCCTATTAATTGAAAGGGTTTCTTAGGATTTTTTCATTTAAAAATGCAATGCAAGTGTGTTAGTGAAATTGCCAACATAAATGCAACCCTGTTTTAGAAACTCTGCTGAAAGTGTGGATGACGAGCTTATTTCATAGTTCTCACTCAGGCAATGATCCTATTGAAGTGAAAGAGTCTTTTGTCTGAGTAAGGATTGTAGGCCAGAAGTATTTAAGAATAAATTCTAGTTTCTGCTTATATGCATACTGGAGCCTTTCTTTTTAATAATCTTCATTACAAGATAATTTTTGAAAACATAATGCTCTTGCTTTCTTTTGGCACTTCACATGCCAATGATTAGTTTTGAAAGCTTTCCTCATCATGAGGTGAAATGCCAGGATTTTAAGAGGAAATATATAAAAATGATCTATTAAGAACAAAAAACATTACTTTGAACATGCCTCTTCCCTGAGTGATCTAAATATCACAATCTCCAGTGTCCCCTCACTTGTTTGAAGTTTTAGAAATTCCTTTATACATGATCAGTTTCTGATCTTCCTCTTTGATTTTTCTGACTTCAGCAACAGTTTTAGAAAATACCTGTATTACTTTAGGGTTGTTGGTTGTAGCCCTGTTGGTCTAAGGTCGTAGGCAGACAAGATTCACCAGTTCAACATTCCCCACTTTTCTCCTATCTGTCTCACACCTATTGTCTCCCATTCCTTCTGAACCTCACTGCCATGCATGTGCATTTTTGCAGACCTGCATTTTGTATTTTGGCTTCTGTTCTACCCAGGAGAACACACAGAACACCAGTAGACTCTCTCTATGCCTGAAGAAGGGTGTTTGTGCCCAAAAGCTTGTAAAGAATTTTTCCAACTATTTGGGAGCTCTAATAACAGATATCGCACTTACCTAAAGGATCTTGTCTGGATTGTTTTAAGAATTCTAGAAAGATCTTAATTTCTCTGTTGACCAAGAGTGTTATGTGACTCTCTCTCATAACAGCATATTCAGAAGCCAGGTATTCCACTAGTAGGTAGAATATTAATGTGAATGTGCTTTAATGTAAAAGGTTAATGTGAAATGTGGTTTAATGTAGTTAAAGGAGACCAGTTATCAAAGATGACTGATAAATGCAAGAGGATGTCGGACCATGATTTTTGTTTGGAAAACTGTTTAAGATGTACTTCTCTAGTATTCTTTATTTCTGCTCCAAAAATGTCAGAAAAAATAAGGAAACAAATGAGTTTCAGATTTTGCATTTCAGTCAACAGAGGCCAAAAGATTTGTCCAAATTTATATATAGTGGTGACCAGTGCTAATAGAACTAGGAAATCTGGAAAAGTGCAGTCACTTAAGAAGTTTGGCATGCTTGGCATATCTTAAAATAATGTTTTAAGTGCTCTTCCTGCCATGGCAGGGGGTCGGACTAGATGATCTGCTCAGGTCCCTTCCGACCCTAGAAACTATGAAACTATATATCATGAAATAGAATTTGATTATCTAATCATCATAATATGCAATAACTTGGTGTTGTACACTCCATTTACAACGTAGACAACATCAGCTGAAAAAAGAACCAGATAAGATGATAAATTGAGGCTTAAGTTTTTCAGTTATACATTTTACATTAACTGCACTGACATACTTTTAACTTAAAAATGAATGTTCTTTTCTTTAGTAATGTTAGAGATTGTTATGGGCTTTGTGGGAACACTGTGTTGCATGTCTTCAATTTCGCAGCCTGTTTGTCTGCTAGCTTCAGCCTTGAAGGCTGAGACTTTGAAATTTTGTCACAAACAGGCTTTTAGAAACAAATTAACCCTTGCCATTCCCCTGGACTATAGCTCTAATGCCATATCTACTCTACCTACAAGCCAATTCCTAAAATCAAATCTCTAAATATATTTTCTAGCCATCATGATTCAGCCTCAACAAGTGTGTTAGATAATGGTTTTGGTAATATCTAATCTGTGGTAGGGTACAACAAGGTGCATCGTGCAGGGGCTGAAGCCCAGCTTCAGGGGGTTAGAGTGTCACAGGCCAGCTGGGCACTGTGAGTATATCAATCTAGTTGCAGGCTGACTGGGTACTGCAACTGTATTAGCCATTGGGCTATTTGGTTTGGGATCAAGGAGGTGATGTTGGGAGTGAAGCAATGACAAATTTCACTTATGACAGTAAAAATGGATTTTACTTATAACACCAAAAGATATAGATTGCATGTATGGCAGCTAATAAAAAGGTTAAGCTAATAAACAGACAACATACCTATAAAAGTTAAAAATTGGCAGTGATAATAAAAACAGACAGACAAATTAACAAAGAGTTCCCACTTGGTTAGCAATTTATTGAAGTCCCTCAGTGTTAGGTACACATCAAGTTGATTCAGTGAAGTCAGGTGTCCCCAATCCCAGCTGTCAGAGGGAGATACCAGGGAAGGTCCCTCAGTCAGGATCTGGTCCTCACTCACACTGAGAGTAAGAGATCCAGGGGGCATGGGACAGCAATGACCATTCTATTTCATCCTTCCTGCTGCTCACTTAACATGTGTGTTCTTTTATATCTTGTTTATGCTAATCTGTTGGCTTTAGAGCCACTCACAATCTTACCCTATAGCTGTTACCCTATGGGGTTAAAAAGTGTTAGGAATCATTATAATAGGTTACTGCCCAAGCTTGGGTTTACCCAATAAGCAAATCACACCACATTACTTTGGGGCCTGAGATTAACATGTTCCCACCCAAGTACAATCCACTGTGTTAATTTTACTGATTTGTTAATTTTACTGATACATTAATTTTACTGATTCTAAGCAAAAATTTATTAAATCTGCTAGGTTTGCAGTTTCACTTTAGTTCGGCTTCAAAAAAACCCAAAAACCTCATGTTAATCCTATGATCAGTGCAAACAGCTATATATATATTGTTACAGGTTATACGCCAGACAGGCAGGAAACAGTTTCAGGAAGCAGTTTCATAAGCTCTATTTCAAATATTCAAAAAGCATTTGCTTTTGCTATAATATGCTCGTTAACCCTTTTGGTTCTGGCCATCACATTAGAGGACAATAGCTTACCTGCCTAGAAGTGCAGGGCCAGCTGATGAGAATGATTGGCTGGCCCTGAAGGAAGTTAAAAGCTCCCAGAATGATGATGCTGGGGAGAAGGGAAGTTGAGAAGAAAGGCAATGCTGTAGTGAAGCTATTTCCCTGGACAAGATGGTGAGGGAAGAGGGGGAATGTGTTGATATTTTGTTATTCTGTTTAGTTTGACTTAGGGAAGAGGGAAGCCTGCCTCCTGGGTTGCCTCCCTGCTACATGTGGTAGTGTAGGCATTGTGTTAGGAAGTTAAAAAGACACTAGTTTAAACCCTGCCCCGGGCATACAGGGTATAAAATTTCAGCCTCATGCTTTTCTAGAATGTATTTTCAAGTAGACACATAAACAGCCACATTGGTCAGGTAACTGCATATATGCCTGGCCTACAGTACACTGATGCTTATACATCCACATAGCAGGGACACCAGAATTTCAACCTGTATATAAGTGCCAACAATGCCACATTCACTGCTGGAAAACTATCATCTAGGCTCTCAAAAAAGAATAGTTTTGGAAACAAGGAGTAGATTCTATTTCACTAAAAGATATAGTTTCAAATCCCACATCAAAAGATTGTACTTATATGGTGATTATATAGTGATTTTGTGTAGCTGTTGCTTCAACAGAAATGACTTTAATTTATATAGCTATTTTCTTAAATCCCTATTCTGAGATCCTATTTAGACTCATTGAAAACATACCAAATTTTAACTATTTGGGTTTATTTAAACAGCCACAATGGTTAAACCATTCCCAGGAATGTCATGGAAAAAGAAATTGTCAAACTTGTATTTCTTTTTAAAAATTGAACTATTCTAGTGCTCCTATCTTTTGGAGTAATGATTCAAAATTTGGCAGAGGCATAGTCTTTTGGTCAGGGATATATCTTTTGCCATCTTTGTGCCATCCCATCCAAACTTGGACAAGCTATAAGCTTTGGAAAACTCCTTGACTGTACATGCTCTGTAGAGATTTGCTAGGGCATAGCGGGTAAATTTTCCGGATTCCAACCTCATGTAGTATGTCTGAGACTCTCACAGCTCCTAGTATTTTCCTGTGTACACTTACACTGATCCCAACAAACAATATAGTATGGTCTAGCTCAGAGTGATTGGGCTCAGAAACACTTTCCCTGTAATAGCTTCTTCCAGCTCAGTCAGGCCCAGGTAAGGCACTAAAACTGAAAGCAGGGAGCCTGTCTTCTAATGGCCCTTCCCTGCCTCCACTGTCATCCAATCTGAGGAGGAAACCATCTGATTTGAATGCAGGAGGTACAGAATCTAGACCTGGAAGAGAGAAAGATCTGAATTAGGGCAAGGAGTCTGATGAGATGAGGACTCTGAGAAAGAAAATGTGACAGGAAATTGTTGTGAGGGAGTGAGAGCCTTGCGGTGACAACATTGGGATGGGAAATTTATGAGGAATACATGGTGGAATGAGAAAGTCAAATGGAAATATGGTGATATAGTGCATTGTGATCATACAAGGAGCTGAATGACACAGGACCTGGTTGGACATGGAATGGGGCCAAGAGAGAGGAGAGAGATATGTGAGAAGGCTGTGATGGGAAAACTGAGACAGGCTGTGCAAAGAGGACTGGACAAGGTGATAGCTTTGGGAAGATGGGGAGACCGATTTAATTGGGAGTCTGGGGAGGAATACTTGGACTTGGTGCCAGTGGTGGGAAGTAAGGAGACTGGGATTGTGATAAAATGTCTGAGGAGCAGAGAATGGAAAGGGGAGATAGAATCCTCCTTAAATCCTGTTTTAGATAAGTGTTCTCAGCAGTTTTGAATATAAAGCCTCAGTTTCTGAAGTGGGCACCTAAACAAATTTAAAAAACAAAATTATTGATTACCTCAAAAAAGTTTGGTTTACGTGACTTGCACAGTATCACACTGGAACTCAACAGCAGAGGCAGATAAAAAATGCAGGTCTCTAGGGCAGCATTCAATGGTCTTAGTCATGGCAGCCTCTTGTCCTGTGCCTCATTCACACTACACACCTTCTAGCTTCTGCAACAAATGAGGCAGAAGCCTATGGATAACAGCCAATGGCTGATAAGCAGGACAATTTTGTACTCTGCATACTGTAGATGTCCTTTGGGAAAAATAGAATGTACTTACAAAAATAAAGGCAATCTTGAAATGCATTCATACTGGGGCCCAAAAAGTTGAAATTGCATAGGTAGCTTTAACATTCTCATGGCCTTACTTTTGTGGACTTGACCTTGTAATGTCAATATAATATTAATTTAATGTGTGTATGTGTGCACCCACGTGTGTGATACCTGCATGTGTACACATGTACATGAATATGCAGTACTTACATTTTAATATTTCCCCTTTGTATGACAGATTGCCTCTTTCAACTGTGTTTTGCATTTCTTATGTTCAGAGCCACTGCCTGTGGGTTGTTCTCTTGTAAGCAAACAAAAACAAAGGAGATCCGCTATAAAACATAATAGCTGGTAGGTTAAAGTGTTGTTTCCTTGTTAAATTATGTAGCTATATATTTGTTACAGAGTACACCAGATAGACACAGTATCTTCCGCCAATACTTCATGAGCTGTTTTCTCCATATTTCATATGCCTGTAATGAAGCCTCAGGTTCTTGTATTTAGACTTATGCATTTTTACATGTGCTCCCTACCTGGCACCAGGCACTTTTAATCAGCAAGCTGCGCTAATTAAAAGTGTCCGGTGCCACGTTGAGAGCACATGTATCAGCAGTGCAGTGTGCCTCTGCACTGAGAAAATGGTGGCGGTGCACTTTAACCTAAAGCACATCACACGTGTTTTAGTTCAAAGCACATGGACACCATTTTCTTAGAGTGGAGGCATGCTGCGCCTCTGATACATGTGATACATGAGGCTGCCAGAGAGTGTCAATTTATGTGATGCAGCAGACTGTATTAATCGAATCTACTCCAATGCGCTGGAAATCCAGTGCATCAGAGCAGGTTCCTTGCATGTGTGCAAGTGCCTGGTTTATTTCAGGAAAGAAGCCATGATTCTGGTAAGCTCTTAAGTACTCATTTAACTTTTGCATACCTTTCAGTCTCATTGCCTGTATTCAATGCTTCCTGAATATGAGCACTACCCTGAATAGAATTAGGAATGCATTAGTCAGGGCAAACTGGATTGATCGCAGTCCAGTTCAGAAAAGGAAGAGCTTTTAGTTTGGCCCTCTAGTGCAGTAAGGATCAGTGCTGATCTTTACAAGGGCTGTAATATATTAAGGTTTCAACTACATCTAGTCACTCATGCTGCCAAATCTATTGCAGGAAAAAACACAAGGCAGACCAATAAAAGGAACTTTGCATGTACACTGCACTCTGTGCATCTAAAAGCAAATAAGCAAAAGCAAATAAATAATTTATACAAATGAGCAATGTGAGCAAAACAGTGAGAATAAAAACCAAACCAAACCAAACAAAACAAAATGACCCACCATTAAAATGCAGTAAATTTGGTCCAGGGCTTAAATAAAACATTCAGTTGTATGTTTCAATTACAGTTCATTGAATGAATAGAATGAAGTGAATGCATTCATGGCAGATATGCACTGTAATTAGAATTAGAACAAACTTTAACTGCACCTACTGATGAGTTCAGGTGATTAAGACATGCTGGTTTCCATGGTATATCTGGTAGGTTTACTCATAATGACATGATGAAAATGGGACCTACTGGTCCCCAGGAAAACTGATGTTAATATTAGAAGTTCCAAGCTGGCATATTTATGTAAATGTTTGCACTCATTATCATGGGAAAAGTAGTGCTGTGTACTCACAATGTTTTCATTTATTTTGGGGTTTTTTTGCATCAATATCTTACCCTCCTTGGAGAGTTATTTCTGATTTTTAACCAATGAATGACAGTCCAATGGAAAATTCTGAAAGTCTTAAGTCTGGCAGCAGAAGTTTTAACCTTCCTAGGAAACTGTCTTCATCACTACAGTATTCTCCCTTTGGCACCATATAGTTTACCTTCTTGCTGGTCCTATGGCCCAGTTTGAGCAGGAGAGGTAGAGGATGTTTTCACCCAGACTTTTTGTAAAACCTTGTAACTGGGGTCTCTCCTGTGAAGTAGGTGATGTAGCTTTGAGTCCCTTTTGTGTAAGAAGGATCTACTACCTATGTCTTGAGCTTGCTTGATAAGTGCCGTAACCATTAGATTATGGTGCAAAAGGTGGATGCCTCCTCACATCTGAGCATAAAAGTTTCAGTGGATGCTGGGCCTTGTACTTCAGGTCAGTGCTGTTGGTGTCTGTTATATGTAAAGCATGCTCTGCAGACACCTATCATATTGGACACTTAAGCTCCTGACAGACATTACACTTAGCACATGATTAAATAGTTAATCATATCTTAGGTAGTGATCTGGCCACATGTTCATTCAATTAGAGGCATTATAAAATGAAGAATAAGCCACAGAGTTATTACACTCAAAATATGTGTAATAAGTTTGTGGCTGGGTCCTAGCACACCTTTAATTGAATGCGTGACCAGTGCTCCCAGCCACTGGAACATGCTGGAGCCTTTCAAGTCTCTTATGTGCTTTAGAGGCTGAGAGCACCCATCAACTGACCAGGGGTATCTGCTAGAAGAGTTCAGGGAGCGTAGCTTGCTACTTGCTGGTACAGGGGAGAGCCCAGGATCAGGCTCCCCCTACACCAGCATTATGGCACCGTAAGATCTGGTGCCTGATCCGACAATCATGCCTCCTGCTATGACACATATGAGATCAAGCATCAGATCCTATTTCAACCTTAATTTAACATGTGTCAGGAACTTTAGGCAGAGTTTAGGTGCCAACCAACACCAATATAGATTGCAAACAGTTTACGTGGAAGTTAGGCACCTGCTCAATCTGGATACCTTCTGAACTTGTCCATAAAATGCAACCAAAGACATATAGGGAGTGCTTAAGGCCAAAACTGAGGAACCTAATTATTCTAGGCACCAGTTTTAGCAGATGCTGTGGAGTGGTTCATCTGGATCACTTTTTTTTATTTTGATGCCTAAATTCCACTTAAGTTTCATTTAGGCACCTATAAGAAAAAGTTAGATCTGGGTCTTAATCTCAAAGCCATTTGGTTCTTGAACTTTCTGCCAGAAAAGGAAATGCCAACACAGGAATCAATGGATGTGTGGGCAAATTTCAAAATTCTAACTGCATCCCATATTGCTAGATCTGTTCAGCCTTCACCACAGGAAGAAGGCAGCCTCTGCCTTGTCTCTTCAAGACGATTACTGGTGAAGAGTTCCTTGACCAGAAAACAAAGAATAGAAGAATGAAACCTATTAAAGGTCATAATAGGCCCAGTAGGAAAGTCACTGGGAGGAAACAATAGTTGAAGTTTTTTTTTACGGATATCAAGCGGTCCAGGTTTCCCCCAGAAAGCCTAAATCTTCATACTGTTCAAAATTTCTTCCCTACTGAAAACATGACCTTTATCCCTTTATCTCTAAAAAAACAAGCCAAACCAAACCAAACCAAATCTCATAGGTTTTCTCACTAGTTATTAGTTCTGGCAAGAGTGAGAGTCTATACACATGTGAGAAAATGTAACATAGATAATATACACACACACACAAAGGAACTGTTATATTTCTCTGCAATTACTGAGAAAGTTAAAGACTGGTACAGAAAAGGGAAAGGAGTAAAAAACATA
>NW_017729007.1:2572169-2605100 GCF_001723915.1 Gavialis gangeticus | reverse complement strand
TATATATATATATATATAAAGAACTAAACTCTACAAGAAACTGGAAAGGCTGGAATGTTAGGCATGGTTATAGCGTTATTTAATTCTAATGAGAGAGAAGAAAAAGAAAAAAAAATAATTCATTTATTTAAATAAAAAATTGCAAAGAATAAGAAAAGAACCAAACCTGCAAATACACATAATTTTCAATTCAGTACATTTAAAATGGGCCAAGATGATAAAACTAGGATATATCATGATATATACTATGGTGTGTGTGCATATATACACTATATATATATACACAGTGTGTGTATATATAAATATATATATAAAAACATATATATAAAATCATGATATATATGATCAATATGGCGTGTTATATATCATATATATTATGATATATGATATGCATGTATATAAATAAAATCATAGTATATATCATGATATATGCTAATTACAACATAGTATGAATCATGATATATGTTACCAGTGTAGTCTTTATGTACAGAATCTGGAATGGAACCATGTCAACCATTGATGAAATCCTAGAGCCACCGGAGTCAATGGCAGAACACACACTTGATTTGACTGACAGTATTTCATTCCTCGAGCAAATAAAAATGTAAGGGGAGTTAAAAGGACTAACAAGAAGCAGGGCGCTGAAAACAAAATAAATAATGAATTAATATATGTAGAATTCCCTGATCCAGCACCATTGAGATCACTGGTATTCTGCTATTGACTTTAATAGCAAAAGAAACAGGCCCCTAAACAACTTGTATTAAATACAGAAATCAAACAAACATGGAAATGTATAGTAAAGCTAGGAATGAACACAGAGATGGGAAGAAGAAGAAGAAGCATGTGCTTTTGCACATGCTTGCCACTGCTGTTAAAATTCATCTTTTCATTGCAATGACTTATGTTGCTGATAAATGTCATCAATGACCATATGTGGGCTAAGCATAAAGTCAGAGTAAAGATTATTACAGCAGGTCTTCTGAAAATGCTTTTGGAACTCTGTATGAAAAAGGGGTATTGGTGAGTGACTATTAAATTGGTGTATAAGGAATCTAATGTGTCTGGAATATTTCCTCTTCCTTGTTAATGAAAAACAGATAGTTACTATATCGAAGTACTGGTACAAAGCAGAACTCTACACAGCTTTTTAAATGCGTGTGCCACTACTACATGATGAACCCTTCCTGATAAGCCATCTGTTTATAATTTGTTAAAAACATTTCACCAACATCCCAGTGTATAATTGGCAGAATGAGTCCAGGGACTTATTTTATCCATTTACAAAGCCTTAATCTAGCCAATATTCCTTGTTTACAGAAATTTCATGTTAATGGATTAAATTTCTTTCCTACATGATACTGAAATACATTTGATTGAATGGGTAAAAAAGATGGCAGTATATTAAGAAAACACATCTGATACAAATACTTATAAATCGTTAGGTCAGATCCAGACGTACATGTACGTGCTGTTTGGGGTGCTACAACCATTTTGCAGGGCCACAGACCACATGCCCAGAATGTTAACATGTACCCCATGCTGCAAATTTGCAGCACAGGGGCAAATTTTGCTACCAGGAAACCTGGTGGCAAAAAAGAAGAAAAAAAAACCAGTGTGGTGCATGCCACAGGAGCATGCGCTGGCAGAAACAGAGGCTTTGTCCTTTGGGGAGACACTTTGGCTGCTGGTCAGAGTGTCTCCTTCCTTTAGTTCTTCCCCAGCTCCTCCAGCATGCTGGGAGAAGCAGGGAAACACCTGTTTTCCCAAAGCAGGACATTTTTCCTCACAGCAAACTCCACGTCCGGGGTGTGCACAGTAGCAAAAACCAGCAGCACAAATTTGTGCTGCTGCTATTTTGCCATGGGAAATGCATGCCCCTGCATGTGGGAATGTACCCTTGATGTATAAATACTACTCATAATAAATTAATGAAAATGGTGCTTTCTCAGTATAACAGTAACCTTGGGTTCTAAATTTAGGATTTTTCTAACACTCAATCCTTATATTTCCAATGAGGAACTCCATTTTGATTCAAAGTTATTACACATATTTCAGTAGGTGCAGGAACAGATGTTGAGTTTGTTAAATTCTACATTTGTTCACTTGTGTAATGTATAGGATTAAAAACCAAGAAATGTATGAACAAGAGGATAAGATCCACTGATGAAAATGGTATAAGGAGCTAGTATAAGGGGGAAAAGACAGGAAAGAGGTTTGAGTGTATGGTCCACTATGTCATAGTGATTTACTTGTTAATTCTTCCATTTAATGAAAAATGATTTTGTGGATAAATTTTATGCCATATCCCCAAAGGCCAGCACAAGATGCATAAAAAGAGCCAGATGTAGCAGTAGAAAGGGGATGAAGGCCTGAACTGTTAAGGTAGCCAGAGTTCCTCTGATTAAAAGAAAAAACCCTAGTGGTGTAAAGCGAGTATGATTTGCTTTATTCTTTCTGTTCAACCCTATTGGGACAACAGGGGTGTGGTCAAATTTTGGAAAGAACAGACCCAGAGTTCCTTATCTTCCCATGCTACAGAATAATCCCTGGCTTCCAGGGGCCAACTCCGTTTCCATCAAGCCAAGTATAGGTTTGTGGAATAGAAACTGATAATTTTCCTCTTTTACTCTTTCTTTTCCATCTTGGGTCATTTGGTAAACGCAACTCAGCTGGATTGAAGCATCTCAGCTCAGCTATTGTTCTGATTCACATATTCCATTTTCTCAAACTGAGTACAATCTAGGAAAATACAGGGGCCTTTTCTATCAGAACATTGCAAGATCAGGCACACTGCAAGATAAGGAAAACGTGATGAGGTATAATAAACTTGTGCAAACCTGTGTTGAAAGAACCCTAAAGTATAAGTGTTTTAAGTGTGCATCTGTTTATGGTTAAAAAAAATTGTGGTGATTATGAAACTGAAACAGCCCTGTTCTTACTGGGATCTGCCTTCCTCTGCCAGTATATCACATGTCGCAGAAACGGGAAAAGAAAAACTAAATTGGAAATATCAGCTTAAGTGTTTTGAGTAACATACTGTGTGACAGGAGAAATTTAAGAAATGAAAAACCTCTCAAACCATGGAAGGGAAAGCCTGGTACTCATGCAGCTCATCTGATCTTTAATTTTGCTATGCCTTGCATCCAGAGAAAGTGCTATCTTTTTTCTCTTGGCTGTTAATTTTTTTCCCCTGTAGCTGGAAGCTGCTGTTACTGCTACTAAATACCTACATTTAAAAAAGAAAAAGAGCAATCCTGAAAGGAGCAAAGGCTCTATTCTTTTTTTCTCTGGAGAACTTAATTTCAATGACAGCAGGAAAGTGCAAGACCAGCTGTAGTGTTAGCAAATGCTAAAGAATTGCCTGGCTCAGAGAAGAGTGCTACTAGTAACTATCTGACACTTTCAAATATAAAAGGGAAATGCAGGGAACACAGTCCACCAGTGCCCAATCCATGTAGTTGCCAGAAATTAGTCCCATTGGAAGTGTGCAACTGATGTCAACAGATAATCCTGCCATTCCAGAGGACTGAAAACAGAACAGTGTCCTAGCCAATATGCCCTGGAGGAATTCATTTTTCTGTTTCATAATTTGCTAATAAGTTTAATTCTGTGAATGTGAGCAAAGGACAATGTAGGTATGGACCAAACTGGTGACTTTTTCCAGTTTTCACTCTAAGTTTGGGGTTTTTTTTTTACCAGTTATCTCTTCATTTTAACATATTTTCAGCTTGTTTTGTTTTCTTTTTTCAATTGCTAGTTACTTTCTTAGCTTTGGCAATTTCTTGTATTGCTGTGGAAAATAATCTTCCCTTTATCCAAAATGACTCCTCAGAGACTTGAAAAATAATTCAAACTGGCAGAGTCTGAGTTGAGATTCTTATCACATCTTTGGCAGGCTGGCGAAAAAGTGTGTCAGATCAATACTAATTCATAAGCGATATTATACAAGGCCTTACTCTACTCACACACACATTTCAACAGCAATAGTAAATGTACAATTTCCAAGAGGAGCGGTGAAAGAAACATCAGTTTGGAATTTTAAAACTAGACTGGACAAGACACTAGTAAATGTATGGGAAAGTACAATCTAGAATTACAAGCTTGAGGGCTACATGATTTGATGCATTTTTTCCAAATCTAATTTACTGGAGTCTTAAAATTTTGGAGGACATATGTGAATGGCATAAGCATATGGAAGCAGAGAGATAGACCTATATCCTAAATGAAATCAATTAAAGGCCTGTATTCATCAACATGCTTGAGTCGACACTAAACACTTAAGCATGTTCTACATTCTACTGACTTTATGTGACTTAAACATGGGCACAGATATTTTGTTTAAGCAGAGGCAGAGCAGTGGGAAAAACAGAGATAATGTCTAATAACTTGTGTAGCAGAATTATATGAATGCCTAGGTATCTACATCCTATTCCAGTGTAGATACATTGAAAACAATGAAAAGATTCACATTCATTTCAGTAGGTTCTTGATCAAACCTCAAGCCATTAGAAACCTAAGTATTAAATATATATAAATATACATATAGATATATGCTAAATGCCTTGGTGAAGTCTCTGCTTAGGTAAATATGTCACTAAAATCAAATGGAACTTTGTCTCAGTAAAGGTTGAGGCCAGAATGCAAAGTGTTTCAGTGTGCAGCTTGACTTAGACAGTGGTCTGCATAACTTTTGAGCACCTATGTCAGGCATATAATTCAAATTAACTCAGTTAGGCATGTAGGATCCCTACAAAGTCAATGGAGAGACTTTGGACACCTAATAAGGATTCAAGTTGAGGCACATACTCTCCACAGAAATGGGTACTAGTAGATACCTCCAAAGGGAAGTTGAGAAAGCCTAGATTTGCCTAGACAGTTTCTGTAGAAAATGCAGAGCGGAGAGAGAGAGATACTGTGAAACAGTCTGCTTCAGACTGTGTCTGAAGGGTGATTCACAGTGCCCTGGAGGGAAGTGACAGGGTAATAAGATGTATTTAGACAATAGGCTAATGGTTAGAGTATTTTACGAGAAAGTAGGAATCCTAGGTTCTGGCTTCTACCCCCCGATGGTTTAAAATACAATAATTGAGAGAACTCTATCAGCTCTGTTGAAGCTGGGCCACAGGGCAGCCAAACAAAAGAAAGAGGGAATCTGCTTCAATGGTGTAGTGTAGTGGATGTTGTACTGAGAAAGGGGAGCAATGGGTTCTTCTTCCTGTTTTTAATCAACGACTCTATACTGACTGTGGTCCGGTAAGAATTGAAAACCTGCTACTGCTATAACTGTAAGTGGTACAATCTGTACTGGTCAATGCTGAGTGCTGGGTGTCAGTTAATAAAGATGGAAACCTTAGGAAGCATCAACAGCTTCAGGTGGATGAGCACCTGAGGAGGCTAGTGGAACCCTTAATGGAGGAAATGCCATCACAATGCAGATGAGCATAATAGCTCAGTGATTTTGTCAGCATCACCTACCTGCGGAAGATTGGGCTCTTCAGCTATGCCTGACAACCAATCTAGAAGTGGAACCCGAAAAGGCAGGCAAGTGGAAGACCTCCTTTGCACTGGCAAATCCTGGAGTATAGCTTGTTCCAAACGTATTGACTCCTGCCCTTCCTTTGGACTAAACCACCATAGCTGAGAGGGGGACACTGATACATTGGCAAAGCAGCATCTCCATATCAACCGCCAAGGCTATTGCAGCCACACTACATGGGAAGGACACTCCATCCTTGCTGGCAGTATGGACACAACATGGAAGGTAGCAGTTACAGGTTATAAGTTCTCACTTGATTGGCATAGAGGAGGGCTTCAAAGGTTACTTTCAACGGAGGGAGGAATCACCATGTTCCACTGGTCAGCTACTGTCTACCATAATGCCAGGCAGCCCCCAAACAGTTAGGTGCTGACCCACCACAGTCTGTCTGCCTGATTGGGTGCATGGGTCTAGGCCAAGAGGCAAAAAGCAGATGGAAATCTCACACCTGCCAAAAACAAGAAACCAAGAGCTTTCTGGTTTCAAAGCTGGAATGTCAGGACTACGTGTCCTGGCCTGACAGATGATAATGACCTACAGTACATGAGCAGCATATGGAAGTCAGTCTTGATTAACTGTGAGCTGTATAAAATCAGCATTGACATTGTAGTGCTCCAGAAAACAAGACTTGCAGATGCTGGTTCTGGCCCAGTGGTCAATTATACCTTCTTATGATAAAATAAAAGCACTGAATAAAATCATCTGCATGGCATTAGCTTCACTGTGAGCAACAAGGTGGTAAAGCTTATAGAAACACTCATTGGGAATCAAAGTGCATCATCTCACTTAGAATTCAGACAACCATCAGCTTTGTGAACATCATCAGGACTTATGCACCAATACTCAACTGCAGCCCTGAGGAGAAGGATACATTTTATGACATTCTGCACCAAGTTGTCAAAGGCGTACCATCCACTGAGAGACTATTCTGCCTCAGAGACTTCAATGCAAGAGTCGGTTCAGACAAAAACTCATGTCCAGATTGCCTAGGATGTTTTAGCATTGACAAGATGAATGAAAATACCCAATGATTTCTTGAATTCTGCACCCATAAGTTACTGTGCATTACCAATTCATACTTTGCTAGAAATGTTCACTACAAAGTGTCATGGCAACATCCACAACAAAGCCACTGGCACCAAGTAGACATCGTTATTGTTAGGAGGAAAGATCTTCCTTTAGTGCAGAAGACCCACATATTCCACAGTGCTGACTGTGACACTGACCACTCCCTGATCATTAGCAAAGTGAAAATTACAACCAAGAAACTACACAGAGCAAAACCTAGGAGCAAGTCCAAAATCAATACCACTAACACCAAAAACCAGAGGAAGTGCCAAGAGTTTGTGAAGGCTTTCAAACTCAGCATGTTTGGGAAGTCACTATCAAAGAAGGCAGAGGAAATGTGGGAAGGTTTAAGAACTGCAATCCACAAAACAGCTAAAGCTACATTAGGGCAAAAGAACCTGTCCAATATAGACTGGTTTGAGGAAAATGCAGAAGAACTATTACCTCTCATCAACATCAAGAATACAGCCTATCTGGAAGTCAACAAGAAGTCAACTGAGAGCACCAAAGCGAGACTTGAACAGGCAAAAAATGAGGTACAGAGAGCAACCAGACGCTGTGCAAACCAATACTGGACTAAGCTTTGTGATGAGATACAGACAGCCTCAGACACAGGAGACCTAAAAATCATGTACAGTGATCTGAAGAAAGCTCTAGGCCCTACCGTCAACAATGCTTTCCCTCTTAAGTCATGTAACAGTGAAGTCATTATGGATAGAAGCAAGCAGATGTCTCATTGCATGGAACGCCACTCAGAGCTATACTTACAAGAAAGAAACATCACCAGTGAATCACTGGACCAAATACCAACTGCACAGGTCATGCTGGAGTTAGACGTGGAGCCCACTGTAGAAGAGTTAAGCAAGGCCATTGATTCAGTATGTAGCGCCAAGGCTTCTGGAAAAGGTGGCATCCCAGTGGAAACTCTCAAGCATAGGAAAGAAAGCCTAGTACCATATCTTGATCAGCTGCTACTCAAATTCTGGAAAGAGGGTAAGGTACCACAAGACATGTGTGATGCAGACATCATTACTCTGTATAAAAATAAAGGAGATAAGGGTGACAGCAACAATTACAGAGGTGTCTCGCTATTAAGTACATCAGGAAAAGCTTTCGCAAGGGTCATCTGGGTATACCTACAGCATCTGGTGAGTCGTGTCTACCCTGAATCTCAGTGTAGATTTAGGGCTGGGAGATCAACCATAGACATGATATTTTCCCTGCAGCAACTTCAAGGAAAGTGCAAACTGCAAGACCGACCATTTTACATTGCCTTCATGGATCTAACCAAAGCATTTGATACTGTCAGCAGAGTAGGTTTATTTGCAGTCCTAGAAAAGATAGGATGCCCACCAATCCTGTTAAGTCTTGTATGTTCCTTCCATGACAACATGAAAGCAACTGTTCAGTTTGATGTGTTCACTTCAGACAGCTGCAAGTTGAAAAGTGGATTAAAGATAGGATACATTCTTGCCCCACACTCTTTGGAATCTTCTTCCCAGTACTCCTGAACTGTGCATTTAAAGACATGGGAAGTCTTTAAATGGAAAACCTTGGCAAGTATTCAGAACAAGTGGCACCATCACCTCCACCAGAGTACTAAAATCCATGATAGGAATTGGCTCCAACAGCTAGAAGAGAAAAGAGTCTGCAGAAAGCAAGCAGCTCCTGAACCACCCAATCATGACACATACACTTGCAACCACTGCCACAGATCATGCAAATCTCAGATTGAACTATTCAGTCATATGAGACACTGCAAACCATAGGATGCAATATCCACCATCCCTCACAGATGAAAGGATGTCAATCAGTCTATACTGGCCTTGAGACCCACCCCAAATTCTGAGAAATCTTAAGGTGAAGATACATGTTACACTTAGATCATAGTAAGGGCTGTTAAAACATGAACTACTGTAAGTTACAGCTTGTTAACTTCTTGGCATCTCGAGGATGGTTACACGCCATTTTAGGCAAGAGTTAACTTTGAACTGTGCTACTTACCTTGTGTTAGGGTAACTTCAGTCAGCTCCACAGAGATAGAATGAGCAATTTGAAATTATCCAGAATCCCAGGATGCACTGCTCCCAGCCCACCCAACTTCAGCTCCGTGAGTGAACTTGCCACCCTCCCAAATGCTACAGTCCAGGGGGTGGTACTGCCTGGTAGCTAGCAGGGCCCTACTGGTGCCAGGAGTGAGGGGCTGAGGTTGTGTTGTGGGTGCTGGGATCAGTTCAGCAGGGGTTGGTTGAGAATTCCCCACAGCACAGACCTATCCTACCACTTTCCATCCCAGATTGGGAAATCAGGGATTCTGTGGAGGAAAGTCACAGCCCTCATGCTCCCATACCTTTCTTCCTCCCAGCTTCTTGCTTTCACTGCTTCAACCCCCTCCTCTTCTCCTACCCCCACCAACCCAGAACACGGATAGATCCCAGGTGTCCTGGCTTCTAGCAATGCCTTTGCTTGCTAATCCTCTAGTGGCAGGTCTGAGTTGTGCAGGCAAGAAACAGAATTAACCCATAATACATGACTCCTCATAGCATATTTTAATTTTAACACTACCACTTTTAACGTTTCACAGATTTAATATGGTCTAAGCATAATGTGTAACTTCACCATTTTTCTCATTAGGCTACAGAGGTATGCTTCCAATTACTTGCTCCCAAAATCATTTTTGCATTTTATAGTTGAGTGTAACTGACTGAAAAATAGAAGTAAGCCTGGTAGTAGAGAGCTAAGATTTCCCCTATTCCCTTTTTCCAGGATATTGCTAGCATTACTAAGCTGCAAAGCGAAACACTATCTCGCTTTTCTTTTAGGCCCATTACTTGAACTCCTGGCTGCTTTTTAGCCAGGATTAAACAGAAGGGATAAAGAGGGTTCTTACTTCACCTATTCTCTGGTAGTTAGGGATGCTGGAGGTGTGTAAATTTCCTCAGAGTGCAGAGCCCTAGAAACCTGATCTCATTTCTGGGGTTAGTGTTTTAACCACCAACCTGTTGTGCAGAAGATGGGTGCTAATATTGTTTCTGAGCTGAGTACATGGCTACTGATGTGAGGTAGTCATGCATTTTCCCATATACCGGCAGAAATGCCTTAAGTTTAGGTTTCTTCCAACAACACTTTGAAGCACAACAGGATTTAGGTGCTCTGGAGCACTAAGTCAAGGGTGGGCAAAATACAGCCCATGGGCCAGATCCAGCCCACCAGGCCATTCTATTGGGCCTGTGGGGCCCCTAAAAATTTTAGAAAATTAATTTTTATATTCCCCTGGCTTCCTGTCAAAGATGACAGGTAATCATCAGCAGCAGGACCCAGGGAAAGCCAGCAGAAAGACCCAGTAACTGAGCAGCAAGGCCAGCTTGGCTCCACCCCTCCTCCAGCAACCCCAGCCACAAAATGGAAGCCTCTGCAGCTTCTGGCCTCATGACCCTGGGGCTGTTCCTAGCCTCCCTCCATCCATATGGAAAGTAAGATAAGATTGGACAGAGGGAGGGAGCAAAACTGCTGTGATCAGTCCAGCAGCCAAGAGCTGTGTGGCCTTGGCTGGGCTGGGCTGGGCTGGATTGGAGCCAGAGCGGGAAGTGACAGTCAAGGGGGTGGAGGGTAGCAGGGGCAGCGGGGTGGGGTCATGGGAAGAGGCAGGCAGGGGGGTGGAAGGAATCAGGGATGGTGGTGGGGCTTTGGGAAGCAACAGGAGTATGGGGAGCAACAGGGGGAGCAGCACTGGGCCTACAGGAAGCAGCAGTGACACAGGGAAAAGCAGAGGGAACAGCCAGGGGGTTGGGGGAAGTGGTGTCAGTGTGGGGAGTGGGAATGGGGCAACTGTCAAGGGCCGGGGCTACCTATGCAGCCCTCAGCAGCTTGCCAAAACTTGGTAAGCGGCCCTTCGCCCAAAATAATTGCCCACCCATCCCTGACCTAAGTACACCTCCTGGATTGCTTCTGGCTGTGGACAGAGGCCCAAGCACTATATAGTCCAAAATGGAAGTACTTGGTGTGCTTTGTGGCTGTTAATACAGTGCCGTTGTGGTTCAGACAAATGTAAAAATTGAACCATTTGAAAATATCACCAATTGGGAACCAGTTAAAAATTGTGTGAGAAGTGTCTGTCAAAGGTTTGAATGTGAGCACCCAGCCCAGATTTCCTTACAGTGGATTGGTAGGAGAAAGGGGTACTTGCTTCACACTTTGGAGATTCCAGGTGGAGGGTGATCTGTGGCTCCTTTTCTGCTTTCCCTTTTCACTGGAAAATTAGTTCAATAAAGTTTAGTAGGCTACACTTAACCAAACTGCAGCATGTTTGCCTGACTTGGGGTGCCTGAGAGGGAAGAGTTCTTGGACACATGTGTTTGGGTACCTGGGGGCTAGGGTGGCATGATAGGCTGTAGTTGAGCAGCTAATGAGGACACAACTGCTTTTCAGAAAGAGCTTTTATTGTATAAAAAGTGCAAAGTGATAAAAAATGCCAACAAAAGGACAGTAGAATTCTGGCTAAGTATTAGAGCAGCCGGTTACAGCAATACAGGGGGAGGGAGTGGGAAGGAAGAGCAATGCAATGCAGGATGCTTGGAGGTCCAACCAGACCTTTGTAGCAGATTGAACTGGTTTGAACACTGAAGAACAAATTGAACCACATCAAAGGAGTAATTGATTTTCCAGGAACAATTTTGAATAATTCCAGGCAACTTTCAATTGGTTTTAGCAGGCATTATGTCTGCCTGGTTCAAGTTTACATTGCATTTCAACTGGTTTGAGTTGGATACATCCATATGCCCTGAATAGCTCTGAAATCAGGTGCTTAAGCTCTGCTTAAATCTTATTTAGGTGTCTAAGGGTGTGTAAAGAGGTTACATTTTTTGTATCATGAGGCCCACAAAAGCACAGTACAGCTGTAACATAACAAACATTTGTAGTATTGCATTGGCTATAGTTGCTTTGATTGCTTATCTTGTTATTTTTCTTTTTATATAATAAAAGATTTAACCATTGAGATAAAGTTAATCTTGTTATGATTTCCTTTTTATAATAATCTGATCAGTTATTCTTAGTTTTCTGGAATTAACCATCTATTTTAAATTTCTTATTGCTTAGCATAAATATATTGGACATATTGGCCTCATGATTTTAGACATATTTTACCTATTGGTCTCATTAATTTAGAACTTAAATTTAGTATAAGGAAAATGCTTGTGTAAGAGTTTACGGTATGTCTGGTGTATGTGGAAAGAGGTAACGAAAGAGTGAATGATGTATGTATGTGACAACGTGAATGAAGACAGTCCTCTTGCAGCAAGTGAAAATAGTTTTGTGTGGTTTAACAGTTAAGGGCTGCAGTGACGTTGAGTCAGCAGTGAAAGATTACCAAACACTAAATCATGCTTCATCCTGATGGCTGAAGACTGCAAGTGACGGCCCCCCTAAAGATTGCAGACCACAAATCCAGAAGATTTTTACCAATCCCAGCCTGCCAACAGGAAAAGAAGGATGTTTTATAAACACGTTTTATAAACTAGTCAGGGGGGATCAGCAGGCATTGGGGGAGTCACTGTTCCGCCGAGCACAGCCAGGAGTGACCAGGAATAACGGTCACAAGTTGGCAGAGGGTAGGTTTAGGTTGGACATCAGGAGGCGCTATTTCACAGTCAGGGCAGCTGGGGTCTGGAACCAACTTCCAAGAGAGGTGATGCAGGCTCCTACCCTGGAGGTTTTTAAGAGGAGGTTAGATGAACACCTTGCTGGGGTCGTTTGACCCCAGTGCTCTTTCCTGCCATGGCAGGGGGTCGGACTAGATGATCTGCTCAGGTCCCTTCTGACCCTAGAAACTATGAAACTATGATGGACTTCGTGTCTGACTCAGCAGAATTCATAGGTTTGTATGGACAGCTATCACTATAAAGAATGAACACAAAGAAAAGGCTTTTGGTCTTTTTCCCCCTGCAAGAAGGAGTTTTGGGCACGTCCAACAAGACCTGACTCCAGCCCTCGTGGTTAGCCTGGCCGGCCACCAGACTGACCCAAGTGACTTTAGAACTTAGTAACACCTGAACCTTTGCAGGACTGTCTAACATGTGTGCGTGTGTGTGTGTTTGTCTCCTTTGAATGAATGGATAAACGAATGAATGAATGAGTATGCATAGGAATGAGTGAAGCAAATAACCTTGATGGCCCTACTTCTGGGCTGTCAGTGACAGGCTCTCATCCTAGCCCCTCCACCGCCTTCCAACTGAGAGCACAGTCTGGCTGGGGGAAGGGAAGGGGGATTGGGATCTCTCTCTGCAGTGCCCCTGGGATCAGGGGAGCTATCAACTTGGCTGGGTGTGCTGCGAGGGAAGAAGTCTCTCCCCTTGCTTGATCCCATTCCACAGTGTTCTCAGCTGGCTGGAGGGAGGAGGTGGGGCTGGGATGAGAGCCTGTCACTGACAGCCTGGGGGTGGGGACAGCCACAGTGGCTCTGGGTAGGCAGGCTGCTTGGCTATGGCTAGCTTCTTTAGCTGCTCTTGGCAGTCTCTGTCAGCCCTTGGAGCATGCAGAGCCTGCTGGGAGGCTTGTAACAGTCCCCCCATCTCCTGACCTTGGCTAGTGCAAGGAGGCTCTGATTCCTTCCTCCTTCCTCACCAAATGCCAAATGGCTGTTATGTTCAATTGTGCTGCAACTTTTTAGAACTTTATGCAAAGCAAAAAAGTTCCTGAGCAATCACAAGTGCCTTTCTGCACTTCCGTATGCACCCTAAGAAACCTACTTTAAACCATAAGTAAAGGACACCAGGACTTGGCTTCTTTAACTTTCAAGCTTGCAAAATGAGTTTGTTAAGAAGATTAATTTTATTTTTTTAATGTGTGTTTTATTAAAATTACTTCAATAAAAATGAGCTGGATTTGTAATATGCTGTGGCTTTCAATGAATAAAAAATGTACCTTTAATAATCCCAGAACTGTAAAAAGATTGTATAATAAAAACATGAATAGCAACCATGGCCTAGTATTGTGAAAAGAAAATATGTGATCCTGATAATTAAAACCAGCTATATCTCTGTAGACATAGGAGATCATAAATATATACAAAAAATATTCAGTACAATTACTGTAATAGAAAGTCCTCATTATTTATTAGTAAAGATGGTATATCTTCTTATAACTAAGATTATAAATTTAAGTCTTTCAATCAGCAAAGCTAGAATGGATCTGTTATCTTCTTAAAGGTAATTCAGATAGTAAATGATGTCATTCCTGAGTATTTATTAGCTATATTTTTAGATTTTTGATATCTTGATAAAGTTAAGGAAACCTATTTACAGGATATCATAAAAAAAAACAGCAATGTTATTGTCTTCAGGTACAGGGACTATAAATCTACCTGGTTCATGTTATTTCGTTGAAATACGCATTTAAAGGTATTATATTTTATAGTGACAATCTTTTACACTAAGCAGTTCAGGTACTATACAAAGCATGTATCAATGAGCTATTTCTATCTGTCCTGGGGGAGATGTATATGATGGATGCTTTTGCCTGCATATGGGAACTATATCTGTGGAGAAAACAGTTTGACTATTGGCATCACTGTTTGGTTCAGCAATTATACAGTCGTCATTCTCAGAATGATTCTGGTGGACTTTGGCAATGAGGCCTACAGGGGAGACTGCAGGGGGCATGACTTCTGTGCATCACATCATCATTCAATGTAGAAACTAAAGTATAAAAGCACTGGGAGAGATGATGAACTTTGGCATATGATCTTTAATGGGTGCAATTATCTCATGTCACATAACAGTAAAAATAAGAAAAAGCACCCCAAAATATTAAACAATGGAATGAGGAAATGGCCAGTAATTAGCCTTTGGTGGGGTTGGTTTATGTTTACAGATTTCAGGAAGGATTGAAGAATAGGAGTTGACCAGCAGGGGATAGAGAATTAATGAGTTGGAAGAAGGGGGGTAGACCATTCTGGGTACCTGACTGTCTCTTTCTCTGTTCTGCTTGGAACTTAGGTTGAGATGCAGGGAAATAATTTCACTGTACATTCTGCCTCTTAGACATTGCATTGCCTAAAAATTAGGTGTATAGGCAATCTAAAGCAAAAAGACCTACATTATCTTTCTGGTCAGCGGCCAGACATGCACAGCTGAAAGGTGATTCAGAGAGCCAAGGGAGATTTAGAACTTCTCAACTAGAAAGTAATAAGTATAGGAGTATCTGAACTCATGCACCTTGGGAGCTTAGACACCTAAGTCAGTCTTCACATTAGGCAGCTCTATTAACTTTGAATGCAGAACATGGCGTGTTCATCTGAGGGTAGGCAGCTGACTTATTTCATGGTGGTGTTAGCGGTATACAACCATGGATCAGAGCTTCAGAGTAGGTGGAAATTCAAAGACGCCCTTATGTCTCCTGATTGTTATTGAATAGCTCTAAATGCCTCCTTGTTCAGTGTCTGGGCTCTGAACTGCTCTTCAGAGGTGCCTAACTCTTTCCATTGGCTGTGTAGGGAGCTGAGATACACAAACCCATTTCTTTGAATCACAATCCTGGGATTAGGCACCTGATTTTAAAGTGTACTAAATGCCTAAATGGGGGCCTTCCTGGATCTCACCCCAAGTGAATATAAGAAAATATCAAGATTGCAGAGGTCTTTGGATAAGGAAAACATGGTAAGTGATTTTCTACTAGACATATAGGCTAAGTACAGGTGTTCAAGAAGCCTGAGATAGAAACACTTCAACTTTCAAGCTATACTCTGAGCACCCAAGTCAGTTTTCTAGGTCAGGTGGAAGAAGAACACATGTTAGCCCTTGAGAGGGAGTTAGGAGGGGGGGCTTGGAGCCTACCACCATGGGATAAGCCCAGCAGCTAGGGGGTGCTCTTGTACACCTCCTAGCATGCCCCACAAATTCCCCGAGTTGCCAAAAACTCCTGAGCAGCAGCACTTGGCTGGTGGGGGCATCACAGCTGCTCATCTGGACTTGATAGGGCAGTGCTCATCATGGCATGAACCCTCATGGCCACAAGTCACCAGCTGCTCCCCATGGGTTGTCGGCAGAATGCAACCTAACATGAATGACAGTGGAATCTGGTGTGGATGTTCATTATAGTGCTCTGACCTACAGTGCTGAAATCTGCTACCACATTTATCCAGGGTTATGTCAGAGCAGGAGCTGCCATTTTACAGGGCTCTATTGGCATTTATACACACACATCTGTCTATTCTTGCACCAGAGATCTGGCATGTTGGAGCAAACATGTGAGTTGACATGGCTGGCACTGCATTGCATACATTTGTATGAATGACAAAATGTTCATTGGTGCTGAGAAAATGGTGTTGCACTTTTGAACTAAAACACCTTTGTTGTGTTCAAAAGTGTGCCACCATTTTCTTAGCACTGACATGCATTTTTCCATTTATACAAATGTATGTGCCATAACATGGGGCACTTTTAAAAGTGCCCAGTGCTGTTGCACAAGCTTGTATACAAATGCCCTATGTGCCCTGACTGTCTGTTCAGTTATAGCTATAGAGTACTTTCTGTGCACTTACTGAACAAAATGTGTGATTTCTTTACCTGGCCATAGGCAGTGGAGGGAAAGAAGTAGTGGTTTGTCATGTTAAGGTGATGTTTTTGTAAGCACAAACATATTCTCATGTGTTCTGGGCAGAGTGATGTCTAAAGATGAGTGACACAGAGAGGTTGATGGAGTTGCAGTTATCAAGGTATGGAATGACCAGCATACAGAAGGGAATTCAGCAGAAACAAAACTGAGGCTATAGCAGTTAAAATTATTTGGCAGAGGTGAAAATATGAAAGTTTGCAGAATACGGAAATATGATGCACAAGTTATATATATTTTGAAAAATATCATTACCTATCTTTCTAACAACTTCTAAGAGAAAATTCTTAAAACTGGAAATTTAAAAGCACAAATCCAGTTCACTCATAACTATTTATATTATTTGTTTAGCTTTTGCATTTCATTCAGCTTGGACAATATAGTACCATAAAACACTTTCACTGTTACTGATTCACGGACATCAGCCCAGTCTTTCTGAGTATGGGAAAAGTGATCATTTAGCACTAAAAAAATTTGTTCTTCTTATTCATATTAGATTTTGCAAAATATATTTATGGAAAACTACATTTTATTTTTAGGTTCTAACTTTCAGCTAGTTTTGAGCCTTTCTATATGCTTACAGTGTATATATCATTCCTCATCTACACAATTCCCACTCCAATATCAAGCACCTACCATATTTCCAACCAATAACCCTTTCCCCTGCCTCATGCTCAACTTGATCTTTTCATCTCCATCTCAACATTAACATTATCTTTAACTGTATGGTCCCAAATGGTTATTCTCAATCTCTGTCTCTCCAGCTGCCCCACCATCGACCTACCTATTTTTCTATTTGATTTAATGAACTGTAAATTATTTCTTTAAACACTGATATCACAGGTTTAAAAATAGCATAAACATTAATCTGTGCATACACAGAATTATAGTGGTTCAGGTGCTACAAATAAAGATGCTTAGAGATTGTTTTGTTAATGATTCAGAAGATGTGCCTATGACCAGAGGAAGCCCCTGGTCACAAGCATACCAATGCCTTGGGGTCGCAGGGGGTCCTCAGTAGGATTGAAAAGGACCTGCACACACACACACACACACGCTCATGTGTGTGGCCTGGGAGTGGCAGGCAGAGATGCAGGTGGGTGGAGCTGCAGCACACAAAGGGGGAAATGGCCTACCCTTGGGCAGCTGTCGCCACACTCTGCTCCCAGTAGCCCCTGCAGCGCCAAGTCAGGAGGTGCTGTTGGTTGCCAATTTAGGGTTGCAGCAAAAAAGGTTGGGAGCCACTGTTTTAGAGTAAATGTGTCATTCTTTTAATTGATTGTCAAAAGAATGCAGTCTGATTAAGTTCCTTTCCAGTGAATGATTTTAAAACAAAAGTAATACCAAAATCATGATTTTTGGTTTAGTTCCTAGATTATGTAAACTGACTGCGTCAACACAGATTAAAGCATCAGATGGTCATGTGCTGGATCAGACTGCACAATGTAAATATTTTTCTGCAGATATGTGAATCAAGTAGGAGTATGAAGGATTTTGCAAATTATCAAATCATTTATCATTATCTATTTCGCAACCTCAGCTAATAAGATGTGTTATAGTTAATGCCATTCAAATGAAAACATAGACACTGGAACCATAAGATCAGACTCATAATATTCAAGTCTGTGGATCTGACAACCTCTGAAGCCTGGAATGTTTTTAATACATATGCAAATGTCATGGGCTCGTATCCATCTATTGCATTCCATAATAATCAGTGCAGATTTGTTATGTAGCATCTGTGAAATCAGAATCCAGTATCCTATCCTAATCCCTGCAGTTTTCTAAGTCAGCCAAGCCTTCACAGGCAAAGACAATTATATTCATTTATAGCTTAAATATGTTCATAGTTTGGCACCAGCAATTTCATGTTCATTTTTATCCATAGTGGGCCCCAAGTTTGCTCTTCGTCTGACCTCCTGTAATCAGGTTTAAGTGAACAAACCAAAAACTGACTATGAGAGAGAAGTTTTGGAGTTCCAGCCTAAATAGATATAATAAGCTACCTGTTTGTTAAAAGAGATGCTATAATACAATCCAGCTTTTTCCCCAGAAGTTCAAAGTTTGCTTCTGCAAAAATAAAATTCCAAAAAGTCTGAAAAATAAAGTTCCCAAATTTTCATGACAAGGGAACAGCTAAATTATGTACTAAGAACAACATTTGGAAATCTCTCTAAGAGTGTTAGACATTCAACTACCTAATGCAGCTTTCCAAATTTTAACTTAAATTGGATGGTGCTGCTCTTCTTAATATTTATCCATATTAAGAAAACTGTTATTTCAGGCTCCTTATTCATTGGGTACAGAATGATAACCAGCATTGGTTAGTCAATGAAAAATCAGTTTCTCAGCTTTTCTTCCTATTTCATCATGAAGGGTAGTTTCCCTTTACAAAGCTTTTAAAAGTCCTTATATAAAACTCAGATACTGCTTCTTTTGTACCTGTATAGACAAGAATACAGTTTTCAATATGGAAAGTTCTCTATTAGAATCCTCTCCATTTTTCTTTGGCTAAATATATTCATCTCTTTATAAACACCAAAGATATTGAAAACACTGGCAATTTTATTTTTTAACCTGTTCCCAATCTAAATTACCCACTCAATATATCATAGAAAGCTATAAGCGCCTGCTTTTTCTTCATCTTCAAATTTCCCCTTTACTAACTGACTAAAATCTTATTTTCATCTGTTGATGAAAGATGAGGATGGAAATAGATGGATTCCTGCAAGATGGAATCCCTGAGAAGGGTGAGGGAGCCCAAGTCCTGCTGGCCAGCCCAGCCCCTTTGAACAGCCTTAATGGTGAAAGGTATCTAAATAAGATGACTGCCTGCCACAGGTGAAGGCAGTGATTGGCAGGCATGGAGTGGAAGTACAGGATCAGGTGACCCAGGGAGAGGCTCAAAAGCCCAGGGCCATAGGACCTGCTGGATGAAGAGCACTAAAAGATAGCTAGTTTGGACAACTTAGAGGCAATGGCTACCTGGGGCAAGGACTGTGTACCACAGGTGGGCAGAAGAGATCCTACATGGCATGCAATCTGAGATAAGTATTTTGTACCTTACACATTTGTGTTACTCTGGGGTGAAAGTTAACTCTTACAGGGGAGTTTGTGCTTGGCAAGCTCAGTGCTTGAGAATGGATGCTCATACTTTGATTTATGTGTGCACCAGAAGTTCTGAGTGGCTGAAAGGGGTCGATTGGAGATCACTAATGTGCACTCAACTTACAATACTCTTAGAGGGCCAGTGTTTGGGATGTTGTGTGTGAGCAGCAGCCCAAATACAATACCACAGGGCTGACAGTGGCATGTCAGAGACTAGGTATCTGGCTGCGAGACTGGTGGGGTGGGGATGTAAACTCCATGCCCACAAGAGGTCATATCTAGGGGCTAAGTGTCCCAGAATCTGCAGAGAGCTGTGCTGGAGCTGGGACCTGAGAACCTAGGGTCCTAGTGCGGTGGACCCTGGACTGTGGGACCTAACCAGAGTAGAAGTGAGCTGAAGCCCGGAAGATCCTAAATTTAGATGGAGATCCACCCCAAAACTTGCATGTGCTCCATGGGGTAGTCTCCCTATGAACCTATAACATCAAGTCATGGCAGATGAGAACTGTGAGTGGGCAGGACCCAGAGAGCCTGGAAGCCAGGTTGAGGAGGTTGGAGCCCAGTAGCAAGCTGGGCTGGGAACCGTGGTAGTGCCAGCCCAGAACTACCAACATTACAATGGGATGAATGAACCTCTGTCACAAACTGATTGAAATCAAAATTGTAAATAGTCAAAAAAAATAAGACAGACAAAACACTGTCTTATCTCTTTACTTTAGAGCACCATCAGTATTATTTTCATTGTGCTGATGGTGTCTTAGAGTAAAGAGGCAAGACAGATGCAGCAGTAGAGGGGAAAGGAGTGGCCAGAGACCCTGAATGAATGATGAAGCCAGGACTGTTGCACTGTAGCAGCAGGACATGAATGAGTGGACAGCAATTGAGTACTGTCAGGACTCGAGGCTGGCCTGGGAGATTTCTGGAGTTGTGGGAGGGTACAAGGTTTTTCGACAGTGTGTACTTCCATACTAGTGCATGTTTATTTAGTTACCTGTTCTTGAGTGAATACACCACAGTGTTACTGCTTGTTTGCTGTTATACAGCTTCTAAGTGTATGCACTCTAATGTTAATGTTTGCTTAGTTGTATTTGTTTATTTCTTCCTAGCCTGTTGGCTTGTTCCCCCAATCCATAGCATTTTCTGTATAAAATTGAGAACCTCCCTTTTGGCTTCCTGTGCCAGTTCCTGGGGTTGCAGGACTTATTGCAGTATAGAGGGCCCTGTATTTTTAAAGATGCCAGTCCCGGGTGAAGGCCATACCTCCCTCAGAGAGTATACAAGAGGCCTGACCACAGGAGCCAAACAGGGAGTAAGGAAGTAGCATAGAGATAGGAGCTCTGCTAGTGGAAATACTGGTCAGCTCCAGAGCCACAAGCAGGTAGGCCTTGAAGGCAATCCAGACTCTGAGAGACTGCAGTGTGAGTAGGCAGACAAATATTAGTTATCTCATCCTGTGGTCTCACCTTCCATATATTGTTCTAATAGTTGCATGTCTTCAGCACAGTTGGGGAATCAGGCATTTGGGAGAGTAAGCCAAGTTCCTCTCTACCAGAGTGCAATAGTATGCCCAAGGGCTACAGGCCAAGAGCCGTCACCACACCCATAATGACCTCAGTGGGTTTGGCACACGCCCTATGTAAACGACTTAAGGCAAGCTACCTTCATGTAATCTCTTCTTTGGTAGCCATTGGGATAAAATGGACATCTGTATGTGTGGTGTAAGGTATGTTAGATCAGGGTAATGTATATTAGCACAAGGAACATGGCCCTAGATCCCTTGACTCCTGTGTGGTAGCCAGAACCAGAGGGGTTACTATCATGAGCAATAAATATATGCTCTTGGAGACATCCAGGCAATTGTCTAGCAGTTAAGATTAGCTAATGCAAAGCTTGCAAGTTTGCAACCCGCAAGTGGAATTTGTCTGTCACAATTTAACCAAAGTTTGAATCTGTTTGCACTGACCATGAGACTGACTGGGCCTCAAAAATAAGCAAACTACAAGATTAGCTGATCTAACAGTTTTTTTAAAAAGTCAGCCATAACAAGATCTGACCACCAAATATAATTAGCACATTCCAAGGAATAAGAAACCAAGGGGTTGAGCTTGGGCAGAGTAACGCTAATTTCAAACCTAAAAGTAATGTGGTGTAACTTGCTTATTGGGTGAACCCAAGTTCAGGCAGTAATCTTTCATGATAATTTCTAACACCTTTTAATCCCATAGGTAACGGCTATAAGGCAAGATTGTGAGTGGCTGTAAAGCCAACATAAGATAAGGCATAAAGGAACGCGCATGTCAAGTGACCAGTTAGAAGGACGGGACAGAAGGACCATCGCTGTACAAAGCCTGGACCCTGGACTCCCAGTGTGAGTGAGGACAGGATCCTGAACAAGGGACCTTCCTGGTGACCCCTCAGACAGCGTTGATCGGGGACGCCTGGCTTCGCTGGAACAACTTGGTGCGCACCTGGCATTGAGGGATTGCCATAAGTTGCCAACCCCATGTGAGAACTCTTTGTCATTCTGTCTGTTGTTATTGTTCACTATTAGCTCTTTATTACTGTACTGTTTGTCACATTAACCTTTCTGTTAACTGTTGTATGCTAATCTATAAGTAAATGTGCCTTTACTTCACTCCTGACTCGCCTCCTCGATCCCGAACCCAGCAGCCTAACGGCGCCTAGCCGGCCTGTGGCACTCCTGTTCTGACTTTCTGTGACTTTGGTCATGGAGGCCTCGTGTGAGATGCCTCTCCATTATTTTCAAAGCAGCCAGCACTAGGACATACAATTTGACCATGTCTACATATCATTACTTTTACCATGGTTACATATCAGAAAGGGAAGCATGCTTTTTTCTCAAAGTGTTTCTTGTATATAGTTTTGGTCAGAGTGAGATCTTATTCTGTAAATGTGGTTCTTTCCTTTTTGGAGGTGGGGGAGTATGTTTTAATTTTTTTACTTGGTATTTTTTGCAGGAGACTTGATTATAAAAAATTCCAAGGAAGATGCTTCCATGATGGCTACTTACTTGTCTGACATAAATATGTAGCTTTGACATCAGATACAGAACAAGATACAGCATTTTATTATTTTGGCCAATAGAATCACTTTCTCTCTTATGCTGTTGCATGCTATTAAAACTCTTACTGGCAATAGCTCTTAGACCATAAAATTGGCTCCCAATGCAAATGGAGTACTAATCAATTTGGTGCAATTCATTTTTCCACAAACAAGCAATATTTTTTATTTTTATAAAATTCTGTTGTGGTTTGAATATTTTTAAGATCCAGTTTAAGAAAGAACTTAAGTTCAAATCAGGCTTGATGGTTGCCTTTATTAAATGGGACTGGTAAAAGTGACAGATTGATCATATGGAAAGTTTGCAGGGTAATATTTCTCTAGTTTCAGATAGAATGAAATAAAAGAGGGTGGCTGGCTGAGGGAGGAGGAAGCAAGAATATGGTGTTGGATCGGAAGAGAAGATGCAGTGGGGACTGAATGTGGAGTTAGGGTGTTAGTGGAAAAGCAAGTACCAACAAATAAGATGCATTCACACAAGGAAATAACTATATATCTAGAAATACAAGGGTAAAGAGATTAATGTTTGCAGCTCTGACTTGTTCCTACAGATGGACATGAAGCAACATCAATAAAAGTCTCATCAGCAGTTCAGTTCCTCTTCCCAGAAATTAAAACAAAAACACAGATAAACATTGAAAAGATTATGAAGGATCATATTTGTAGGAGTCCAGTGGGAAAAATAATGCAGCATGGAAATCAGCATGGATTTGTAGCTGGTAGATCATGCCTGACCAATCTAGTTTCATTTTATGACAGGGTCACAAAATGCTTAGATGGAGGAGTAGAGGTGGATGTCATTTTCTTGGACTTTAGTAAGGCCTTTGATATGGTATCTCATCCTACTCTCATAAATAAATTAAGAGGCTGTGACAGATGTTTACATGGTCTGGTGGGTGGCAAATGTGCTTAGTGGTTGCACCCAGAGAGTGGTAGTAGACAGGTCGGTATCGACCTGGAAGGATGTGGATAGTGGGGTCCCAAGGATGTGGATAGTTCGGTCTTTGGATCTGTACTCTTCAGTATCTTCATCAGTGACTTGGATGTGGGTGTGGTGTACTCTGTCCAAGTTTGTGGATGATACTAAATTGTGGGGTAAAGTGCACACTCTGGAGGATAGGGAATGATTGCAGGCAGAACAGGTTAGAAAAGTGGGCAGTACACAATAGGATGGTGTACAAGGACAAATGCAGAGTGCTGCGCCTAAGGCACAAAAATATCCAGCACATCTACTAGCTGGAAAATGACCCTCTCAGCAGCACAGAAGTGGAAAGGGATCTCAAGAGTCATAGTGAACTCCAAGATGAACATGCAAACCCTACTCTGTGCGGCCTCCCTTACATTCCATGCCTCCCTCACTGGGGGCGCTTCCAACCCCTCACTGGGGCCATCAGGGGTCGTACATCACATGGGACTCAAGCATCTGTAAACATGCCTGGACTCCTGCATATCCCTACTGACAAGTTACCCAGCAGGTTGTGGGGGCTGGGGCTAGAAGGCATCCCATACTTGGCTTTCAGTAGGGAGGCTATTGGTGTGGCATTTTCTGGGGATCACCCCACCACAGGCAGCCCCACCACACCATCCTACCCTAGCAGGGTATAGTTTTTGGTCATTCCACAGGACCAGAAGCCTCCTACCATTCCTCTAGTTCCTGCCCTGTACCTCCAAAGATGTTATGTGAGCAGCAGCTCCAGCCAGGCAATGTTTCCTCTCCAGCTGCTTGCAGCACACTTCTGCCTCCCCTCCTCAGGCCTGCTCATATTGCCAACACCTGAGCCCTCTTCCCTGATCAGGTAGCCTCCTTATGTCTATGTGACCCCTGCTTTGGAATGCAACTAAATGCTCTGATGCTTGGTCTAAGCCCTTCAAGTGGCAAGCACCAAAGGTACTCTGCCAGACTAGTCTTAATAATGTTTCAGATAGAAATTCCACACCCACTCTAGGTGAACCATTTCAGTGCCTCACAGGTTCCTATGCTGCAGTTATACACTGAGGTTCTCAAATATTGATTGGTGTTAATGTTAGCTTGAGTTTGGAGGAGTCCCTGCTGGAAGTGTGTGTGGGTGTGGGGGGGGGGTGTTGGAGAGATTAGTGTGGGGACGGGGAGCAGAAATATGAACCTGGGCGGTGGAATGTTAATGGGGTAGGGGTGGGCAATGAAATGGGAGGTGGAAAGGAAAAGGGGGTGGAGGAAGGGTGGTGAAATGAAGGAAGTCCACCACTGCAGGATAAAATAATGTCAAAAAAAATTTAAAGAGAAATAAAGAGGAAGTAAATTAAAGATGGTCTCATGTTTGTAATAAACAGGGATTTGGGATTAGGGTGTAGAGGGTGAGGTGCTAGTCATGCTTCCTTGGGTGGCTGGGGTCTGGGAGCAATAAGGGAAAGCACTTCTGGAGAAGTTCTTGCTCCTGCCCTGGGAGGGAAGCCCGTTTCATGGGGACCCACTTTTGCCCTCCACCTTGTTCCCTCTCCAGCCCCACGTAGACCCCACTCCCAGACTAGTCCATGTTCTAAGACCTGACTGGCCAGCCTCCATGCTGCCAGGAGCAGCCATGGAAAAATTGCAATTAGCTGCTAATACACACAGTTAACTGGTAGTAACTACAAGGTATCTGGTGGCTCAGTATGCAGAGCTTGCAGGAGTGGGGCCAGGGTCGGGGTGGGGGGGCTTCTCTTAGGTTGACCAGGGCTCTCCTCTGTTCCCTGGGACTTGGAAGGTGGGCTGGAGGGAGAGAAGGAAGTAAGTGGCCACATCCTGAATGAATCTCAGCCCTTGGGACCACTGCCTCTGCTTCAACCCTGTCTTTGTTCCCTCTGGGCTGTGTCACCTTCACCCCTGTCCCCAGAGCCAGGAAGAAGGCTCAGAAACTTTAATTATTTCAATGGCACTGACACAAATCCTAAGCATGATCTTTCTAAATGAAGGTTAATATTAAAAGGAAAGGAAAGTAGTACAAGAAAAATGTAAATGGCACTTTCACTCTTACTATAAGGAAAGAAACAGTTAGAAATGGGTACTTTGACTATTAATGGAGCTCAGCGTACACTACAGTGGGATGGGGTCCTTTGGGATAAACATCAAATGATGCCTTCAAAGCCTTGCTTTGCTGTGCTGTCTCCCCTCTGCCAAGCCAGGATAAGGCTCACAGAGGGAAATGAACACCAGGCTCTTCATGTGGGCTATTTTTGGCTTTTCTTGGCTTGGCTTGGCTGACTGGGCTGGCTGGGGGTGGAGGCTGGAGGGGAGAGCCAAAATGCAGATTCGTCAACCTACAATGGTTGGCAATTCAGATTCCCTGGCCAGGCAGAGGCACAGGTCTGACCAAGCTGACTTCTAGCTAGTTTTGCATCTTTGAAATGGCAGTTCGTAAAGTTGCAGCAATCATTGCCCTGGATACACTTTTCAGACAGAAGCATGGGTGCCATCTGGTGCTAACCCTAGTGGCTTCTGTGGGAATGAGGCATAGGATTACTGCATCCAAGCTCCAGCTCTGGGTGCCCTTGATCCCACTGAGGTTCTGTGTTTTGCCTATGAGCTTGAACTGGTGGGAGCAGCTTGTGTTCATGCTTAAAATTAGTCTCAGGGGTTAAGAGCTCCAGGAGCCACCTACAAATTAGCATGACCCCCTGCATTCAGAGAATAATTTATTATTGTCCTCTGTATAAGCACCCTTCAGGTACTTGAAGATGCTTATTAAATCCCTCCTCAGTTCTCTCTTCTCCAGGCTAAATATTTTTAGTTCCTTAAACTTTTCCTTATAAGTAATGTTTCCTAGACAGCTAATTTTGGTGCTCAAACTGGACACTACTCCAGGTGGGGGTGTGATGCCATTGTTTCCACTTTGTACATTTGTATCAAGAGACACAAGTAGCTCAGTTAATATTGGAATATATTTGATCCTAACAGTAGCTAACAGTTGTCAGGAATTGGCATGTGAAATCAATTAAAGGATTATCGCTACATAGAAGCAATATTTCAACTCTTTAGACCCATCAGTAAAACTCATTAGTAAAAAGAATGATACTTTTACTGGGGTGAATTTTGAAAGGCTGTACTTTATTGCAGTGAAAAATTTAAGTTATTAACATGATTCCTAAATATATTCTGACCTTTTTTCTTTTAAATTGGAAGGATAATACAGTAATATAATAAAAGAATTATATTCAAGCATAGATTTAAATCTAAGCTTACAAAAGCTTTGAAACCACTTTTGTATAGATAGGATACCTTGAAATTTGATTTTCATGTTTCACTTACTATGGGTAAGTGCAGATTTGTAATTGGAAAAGAAAACTGTGCACAAGTCTTTTGCAGTACTGGCAAGGTTTTAGAAATCTTCACACGGTCTTCATATAACTGCAATATTTATTTAATTGTGAACTTATTTTGTTTACTCATGTATTTGTACCTCAGAAAAAATATCCACGAATGACAATGAGACAGATCCTAATTTATTTTTAAGGCATAACAATCCCTAAAATTGAGTTGACTTGTTCCGGGAATGAGATCCATATTTACAAGTTAGGCATATAGACTTTCCTTGCCATGAATGGGGAGACCTAGGTGCCTCCTAGGGGCAATCCAGATTGCCCAGCCACTTGGGAGAGAGGTACCTACAGCTAGTTAATAAGCATAGGCACAGGGTGTTAACTAGGGGTGTGCAAAGCAGGTAGTATTTGATTTGGATTCAGATTTGGCTTGATTCAGGGGATGGTGATTGGATTTGCTGATTTGGATCACTGTCTTGATTTAGATTCAGTTGAATCTGAAGATTCGATTCTGATTTGGAGAATCAGCGATTTGGCCATAGACACCACTTTATATGTTTTTTTTATGTACCTTGAGGTACCAGGAGCAGCTTGTGAATGCTAAGATGGTAGGGCAGATGAAGCATCCTACAGGAGTGCAGGGGGTCCCCCGTGTGCTCAGTGGCAGACCCACCAAGAGTGTGGGGGACCCCACCTGCACCCTCCCAGCTCAGCAGTTGGCCGTGGGGGAACCCAGTCATTAAGCCGGGAGCCTGGGGGGGGATCCCCTGTGTGCTCCAGAAGTACTTCTGGTCTACGTCTGGGTCCACCACAGAGCATGTGGGGGCCCCTCTTATGCTCCCATGGGATGCTCCATCCACCCCCTCCCAGCTCAGCATTCACGAGTCATGCCTGGTACCTCGAGTTACATAGAAAAAAATATAAAGCTCTGTCTATGGCTGAATTGTGGAATCCCTCCAAATTGATTCGGAGGCTTCTGATTTGATTCAGAGGGATTAATGGGTTTCCTGATTTGATTAAGATTCAGAGATTCAGCCACCGAATCTCCTCAGAATTGAATCAGTGACTGAAGCTTTGCACAGTGCTAGTGTTAAGCTTTGAGGAAAAGCAGGGGTTAAGTCACTCACGGATGTGAAGGAGGTGCTTCCATCAAATCAGGACCCAGATCACTGAAAAGGGAGACATCTACTTGACCCAGAGCACCCTAACTGGCAACAGTTCAGAGTTCAGTATAAAAGTGAACCCAATTGTACTTCAACAAGGGTGATGGCAGTGCTGCACAATGACCCAGTGGTAAGAGCACATGCTACAAAGTTAAAATTTGAGTTATAAGTCCACATCAGCCTGAGGATACCTAATTTTGATGAAATAACATTTCTGGTAATTTTTTTATAATATAAATACTCTCCTAATATTCCTAGAATCATAAAAAAAGATGCCTCAACAGATCTTCTGAGTGCAAGGCTAATGGGACAGGAAGGAGCATAACTGTAGCCTAATGGTTATAACACTCCCCTTAAAGGGCACTCTCTGTTATTAGGGTCTCCTGCTTATCACTAATAGCAGTCAACACTTTGTTCCTATGACAGACTAGGATTTTATTGTAATATTTCTGGCTTACATGTTTTCATCTTGTAATAATGTTGCATGCCTGTGTCTTTGACTGTCTTGTACAAAGGGGAAATATGTAGTTAAGGGAGATTGAAGCCAGACACATCTTGCCTACCTGAGGATATGCACTTCCATCAACAAAGCACTGAATATCCTTGCTGACACTTCAGCTAGGTAAGCTTTGTAAATATCCTTTGAAAATGACACCCAGGAGGCATCAAGGGAAGCTAGGAGATAAGCATCACTGGCTGAAGCAGAATGAAAAGCTGGAGATTCTTGAGAGACTGATAAAAAGCACAGCTAAGTTAGCAGTGGTGTGCTCACAGACTATACTTTCTGTATTATATTTGCCTAATTAAAAACTTTTGTTGAAAAGGAGCTGTATTCTTCGTGCATGGGACTTTGGGGTACACTCCTCTACCTTTTCAAAAAGGTAAAGTCCCTCTCTAGGAGTGGAACTGGAAGGTAGCTTCTTGATGGAGGGGGATGGATAAAGGATCAGGGGCTAAAGGATCCAGGGCTTATGCAACCTGTAACAGGGAGCCCCAGCCCTGTTACTAGAAAGCAGGATGGCCCCTTTCAGACTAGAACCTTCAGAGTACAGCCTTCAGACAGAGCAGGGGTTAAAAGCCCAGCCTCACAGGCTGGTCAGCTGACTGGGGCTATCAGGTGATTGTGAGAACATGTAGGGCCAGAACTATATAAGCCTTGGTCTGAGCAAGGAGAGAAGGCTAAGCTGAGATGGAGGAGATCTCTAGCAAGCTAAGCTGCAGCAGTGGCTGCAATACGAGTGAGAGCATCTTGCAGTGGAGACTCCAGGAGGTGAGACCTGTGGGTAAGAAAGCTTGTCAGCCATTAACTTTTTGTTATGGCCCACGGGCTTACTATTTGTGTTTATAGTTAAACAAGTGGTTTGTGTCTGAAGCTGTAAGGGAGGTGGAGGCCTCATTAGCATCCATGGGGCACAGCTACAAAGGGGTCAGAGGGGCACAGCAGGCAAGGGCCAGAGGCTGAGTAATAGGAGGAGTTTGCAGCTAGTGCCTTAAAGCTGGGCCTGACGCATTGGGTCTGGGAAAAAAGGGCCTAGCCACATAAAAGGGGTGGAAGCCAAGCATGCTGAGGCCACAACAGAGAGCCTGGTACTTTAGTGAGTGTATTATGTAGGGCCACAAGCCCAGAGTGTATTAAAGAGCTAGAGCCTCAGAGTTGGGTCCTAGCAAGCGGGGGAAAAAGGGGGTAAAGGTTGAATAGGATTGTTGCAGGGCACTTCCGTGCCCCACTCCTAAGAAGGCTCAACCCTGGGGGTGGGGGAGATGTGTAGCAGGACACTAGGGTGCCTGCTGCTAGCATGGGTAATAGGGCTTGGCTGCCAATCAGCAGGGCAGCACAGCTGAAGGTTGCTTAGGCAACAGAGTGGATCAGCTGACCACCAGGGGGCAGGGCCTGGCCTTTATAAACAGAGAAGGCTGAGGGCAGAGTCAGTCCCCCTCTGGCAGCTGGAACAGCAGGAGGTTCTGCTGTAGGGCAGAGCCGAGCAGAGCAGCCCGACCACCTGAGCATTGGCATTATGGTACGTGGTGGAGAGAGCCCTGAGTGGGAGATGGAGAGTAGCCAGGGAGGCGCTTAATGGAGGGTATAGCCAGTTGGCTCATGGCTTGTGTTTAGTTTATGTAGGACCAGCCAGGAGGCTTATCTGTGTTATAGCCGGTAGGCTGATTTTTGTGTTGCAGCTGGTGGGCTCAGGGCTTTAAGTTCTGTTGGGTTTGATGTTACACTGGAGGACCGGATGAGGCTGTAGGGGTGTGAGGAGGCCTCATTAGGAGCTCCCCAGTGGAGTGGGGGTTCCTAGGTGCCCTGTTCGGGCATAGAGCAGTGCTTGAGAGGCACAGCTGTTTGGCGCCGGTGTGGCATGGTGTGTGGGGGTTGAGACCCCAGCCCGAGGGCAGTATTCTGCCCGGTTGGGTGAAAGGCCCCAGAGAGGGCGCAGCGCGAGAAGCGTGTATTGGGACAGGCCCCAGAGAGGGTGCAGTGCGAGAAGCGCGGACATAGGCCCCAGAGAGGGCGAGGCATAAGCCCCGAAAGGGGGGGATGCCTATTACGAGGCCCCCAGACGAGGCGAGTCTAGGGGGGAGACCTCATAAGGGGGGGGCGAGGGCAAGTGTAAGAGACCGGAGTAGGGCCAGCACACAGTTAGAGGCCTGAAGCAGGGCCAGAGCGTGCGGTCGGGAGCCTGAAGAGGGTGGTTACACCAGCCGAACCCCAAAGGGGCAAGACAGGGCTTGGGCAGCAAGCAACAGGGTGAGGGGTGAGTACATTAGGCATGCTAGGGGCAAGCGCACGGTTACAAGCCCGAGAGGTTAGGGAGCGTGGGATAGAGCCCGGAGAAGGGCGGGCGCGCGATTAGTCGCCCGGAGAAGGGCATGTATACCGGAGAGGCCCCGGAGCGGGCAAGTGTATATATATGGACACGAGAACATCCGGTACACCAGCGAGGCTTGGGTGTGGTATTGGGGGCGGAAGGAGCCACGTGACGCCCTAGGGTGGGAGCACCCAGAAATATCCGCATAGGGCAAGAGCACCGGGTCCGAGGAGCCCTGGAAAGGCAGCCTCCCCTTTAAAATTATATAAACAGCAAAGATGTGGTGGGTGAGACGAGGGTGCTAGAAGGGCAACTTGGCACGGTAGGGGCACTAGGGGGATCACGGCCGCTCCTGGGCCCTGCCCCGTGACAAGGATGAAGCCCCAACATAGACATACAGATGATGTGCCCCATGCCTTGCAGGTGTTAAGGGAGGGTGGGAGCATGCAATTAGCCCTTACAGCAAAAATTCATCATCCCAGAGGTGTGAACACAGATCGTATCTGCAAAGTCCTGAGGCAGCCTCCTCTTCAAGAACCAAAGAACATTAAGTTGTGGCAGGAGAGCCAAGGGAAGCTTGTTCCTGGAAGAAAAAGGGAGTGTAAAGGGACTCTTACTGTGCCCCTCACAGGCTTTTCAAATGCTGCTGAGGATGGCACCCTGTTACCCCACCCTAGACACCATGTTTGTGTTAGTAGTTGCTAATTAAAATACTCTTCTGAGAGGTGGGAGATGTAGATTTGTATTGCTTTAGCATGAGGTGTCTGACTTTCTGGGCAAGTGCTGTTAGCATTTAACGATTGGGCAAAGGGTGAGTGCTGCCATCATAATGTGTTGTATTCATCTGCTTGGATACTCTGTCTCAAACAGTTGCTGGGAATACACTGAGTTCATCTTAGAAACTTAGTATTAAGGCAGAGTTTAAATACCTCCCAGCACTGAATACACCACAAAAACCCCTAAGCAGGACTAAGATGCCACTTCTGAGAATGTGCAGCAGCTCAAATCTAGGCATCTAAGCAATTTTTTCAAACTTAAATGGAAGTGCCTAATGTATCTAGGAAATAAGTCGCTTTCTGATTAGTAACTGCGGTTGGTTTGGATCATTCTTCTGACTTGGGTGACTTAGGTTTGTATTGCATCTAGCCCAAAATAACTCAGAAGAATGTCCATAAAATGCATTTAACATTTATTGCACAGAAATATCAGACCTTATGATGAGAGGCTGAGAGCAAAGGGGCTATTCAGCCTGGAAAAGTGCAGGCGAGGGGGTGATCTGGTGGCCACCTATAAGTTTATCAGTGGTGCTCATCAGGATCTGGGGGAACATCTGTTCACCAGAGCCCCGCAAGGGATGACAAGATCAAATGGTCACAAACTCCACTGTAACCGATTCAGGCTGGACATAAGAAAGAACTTCTTCACTGTCCGAGCCCCCAAGGTTTGGAATAGACTGCCGCTGGAAGTGGTTCAAGCACCCACTTTGAACGCCTTCAAGACACATTTGGATGCTTATCTTGCTGGGATCCTATGATCCCTGCTGACTTCCTGCCCCTGGGGCAGGGGGCTGGACTCAATCATCCTCTGGGGTCCCTTCCAGCCCAAATGTCTATGAAACCTACGAATCATTTGGCATCAGACTCAGATGATTAATGTACAGAACAATTCTGAACCTCTTTGCACCACAAATAAAATGTGAAGCATGATGACAAATAGCTGGCATTGAAAATAATATTTGTGAAATGTATTTTTATCTGAATTTAATATCTTTATATATAGAATTATAATTTTTGTTTCAGTGAAAAGGGCCTCTCTTCCTCCACTTGCACAGTTCAGTATTTAATTTATATTATAGTAAACATTGTATTTTAATATTATCTCATAACATCATCAGGGACTAATACAAATATTTACTGTTGTATTACATTTATTTATTTGATTTATATCCTACCCTATCTGAAAGGCTCAGAGGGGCTTGAAATAAACAAGCAATCCATAGATAAGATTCCCCAAACAACATAGGCTGCCACAGTACCCTTTCTGTATATTACATATGCAATGGATTCTTCTAAACCTTATCTGAATTGAATAATTCAGTTTAGGCAGAAAAGTATTGTGGGCCAAAGGCTGATAACCTTATGCTGAATAGCCCCTTTAACCCAGAAACTGACCCAGTGGGCATGTCTACATGTGCATTTGGTTGCAACTAAATTTACTTCGCACTAAGCTACTGAGCATTAAGCTGTTTTTGGCTAGGAATCTACATGTGCAATTTTTGATG
>NW_017729007.1:2568625-2571944 GCF_001723915.1 Gavialis gangeticus | reverse complement strand
AAACTGATACAGTTTAAATGGTAACACTCTAGTATGGATACAAATATACCATCATCAAATTGCTTGTGCCACGACAGATTATTCCTGTATGGAAACGAGCAATACCAGGTATAAGGTACATTGAGACAACTGTGTCCAGACTAGTTATTCTATTGGTATAACTATATTAATAAATACCGCATATCATTATGGACATAGCTACACTAGCACAGTATCTGTGTATAGTACAGGCCTTAGGCTATCAGAATTTTACATAAAATAAATTACAGTGCACCAAGCAACATCAAGCTGTTGCTTGCAAAAGTGTATACTTTTCTGAATTAGTTAGTTTATAAGGTACAGCTCTGCTTGACTTCGGTCTAACATGTCTAGCTACCACTATATACTTAAAAAGATGCATTATAGAATCGGGGGGGAGCCTGCAATTACTGATAAAAAAAATTAATTACAGAAAAATGCTATGTCCTATCAATAATAAAAATCTATTCACAATAAGCAGTTCAAAAGATTTCTGTTTTGAAAAATATAACTATAATACTAATTTGAACCAAATGACTGTGTTCTACTGGGTGTGTCTACATAAGATGCTACATTGCCATAGCAACAAGCCATAGTAATGTAGCTTGTCACTATGGTGACATTGGCATTGGCAGGCACTAACCATGATGCTGCCGCTGCTGCACAGTATGGCTGTGTGAAATGGCTATGCTTCATTTCAGTTTCAGATTTGGCCATTTCAGAGGACAGTGATTAATTTTGGTGTTTCAGATCACTTCCGTTTCAATTTGGCTAAATCTGTTTTGGAGTTTCAGTGCTGTTTTGGTGCTGATTCAGATTAGCTGGGGAAAGGCAGGCACAGCCAGGCAGCTGCAGGTTATCCTCTGGCTCCTCCAGCTGTGCCTGCCTCTGTCCTGGTGTGGGGTGCCGTGGGAGAAGGCCCCTTGGCTGTCCTGCCCAGCCCCATCCCCCACCTGGCCCCAACCTCCTGGCAGTTTGGAGGAAAAAAAAAAAAAAGCCCTGTATTCACCGGCTGCAGCAGTGGTGATTGGGGTCTCTGAGGGATCATGGCAGAGATCCCCTGTGGGGCAGTGTGGACCATCCCCCCGCTTGGCACCCATGTTGCAGCTATTGCATCACACAGGTGCAGCGCAGCTTAGCAGGGCACTGAATGCTGTCTGGGAGCTGAGGCAGCTCCACCTGTCAGCTGGAGCCCAGTACCACTCAGCCCCAGTGGCCTCAGCTCCCAAACAGCATGCAGTGTCCTGCTGAGCTGCACTCTACCCATGCCATGGGGCAGCTGCCACACAGGTGCCAGGCAGGGGAGCAATCCCTACTGCTCCCCACTGCCCCCCACTCTGCAGAAGGACTCTGCCATGAGCCCTCAGAGGCCATGATCACTGCTGCTACAGCTGCTGAGTGCGGGGCTTTTTTAAAGTTCTGGGAGGCTGGGGCTGGGCAGGCAGCCATGGGGGCTTCTCCTATGGCTTCTCTGGCTGTGCTTGCCTCTGCCCCAGTGGGGGGAGAAGCCCCCATGGCTGCCCTGCCTGGCCCCATTCCCCACCTGGCCCCAGCCTTTAGCACTTCAAAAGGAGGGACGCGAGGCTGTGCCAAACTATTCCCAGGCAGCACTTCTGAAACATCCAAAACATTTCCAAAATATTTTGGATGGTTTCATTTAATTTTGGATATGTTTCAGAGCCTTCCATTTTATTTTGGATTTGGTGTTTTGGGAGCCGAAACAAAATGGCTGCTGAAATTTCACACAGCCCTACTGCACAGTAGCTATGAGCTCATTGATACTGTACATTAGGGTTGAAAATGACTCGTGCTGCCAAGACTGCAGTACCAGTGGATACTACCCAGTCATTTAGTACTTACAAAACAAGTACTTACTAAATGACTGTGCACTACCAACTGGGCAGTCAGAGGCATGTGTAGACATGCCTACTGTCTCCATAGTTAGCCAGTTAGGAATATTTTAGAGGAAGTTACATCCTCCCTTAAAAATGCATGTCCAGTGTTACTAATGGAGCTAGGGAGATTTCTTTTTCAAGCATTTTTTCATATATATTATTATTTTTCCAAGATCTATTTATTCAAATACTTGCTCTTTTACTAGGAGTAATGCAAATGACTTGTCCCAGAAGAAGATCAGAGATCAGAATGAGAAACTGAATGTCATTATCTTGTTCCTTGTTCCCCAACTGGCTTCTAGTGATCCTCAGCAGAATAATTTCCCTAGCATGTTGGCATAGCCTGCTGGCTTGTATACAGGAAAGTGTGTAAACAAAGCTTTGCTAATTCTCATCTACCTGTGCAGAGCAGAAAGGGTGACGCTGCTTTTTCTCTCACCGTTTTCTGTTGTAATTGGGAAGTAAAGGGCAGAGGGGCAGGAATGGGAGAGCTGGCTGCTTACTACTTTCTGCAGGTACACAAGGCAGTTCACAATGAAGCCTAAATGTATCAGTGTTCCTAATACGCTTGCTGAGGCAATGAGTTTCACCAGGTAATTACACATTGTACCTGAACAAATAATCATAAATGGACTCTTTCTAACATAGAAAATAAACTAAACCTTGGTGTGTTTTATTATTAAAATCTTAAATTGTGATGAAGATTGAGGGAGTATAGGAGGAAATAAGTGTACAAATCCATCATAATTCTGAGAATATTAAAGCCAGATTGCATTAACTTAGCCAGCAGTCTACAAACATTCTTTCAGCATCAAACATTGCCTTTTGAAGAACACTAAATAGCTTTATGATGTACCATCTACATAAAACCTTTTCTAATCAATACCTATAAATGATATGTATTGTCACTTAATGAATAAGCAGCCCTTCATTGGCTGCTAAGCTGTAACATATGGTAGCATTGTATATAAATACAGAACAATTCTGTGATATTTAATGCATTTAAGCACCGGGACTATTCAAATTGACAAAAAGATTAACCTTGCTGTTTAAAAAAAATCATGTCTTTGCTTATCTATTATAGATTTTTTGCTTCAATGATCTTTTTGTTGCATATAGCAGCAAACATTTTGTGTGTGTGAGTATGTATTGTGCTTGAGGAGGAGTTATATTGTTTAAAACAATTATGAAGGAAGCTTATTTTAATAATGTATTAGGCAAGAAATCCATAGTAGCAGAGAGATGCTGAACTGTACAGAATGAATAAATATTTCCAGAAACAAAATTTGAATAAATAATGCATTGAGACTATGTAAACAACAATTAGAAATAGAGTAAACATTTAACTTTCTTGGAACTACAAAATATCAATGACTGGTGTGATTTTTTTTTTTTTTTTTTTTTTT
>NW_017729007.1:2566933-2568463 GCF_001723915.1 Gavialis gangeticus | reverse complement strand
AATGACTGGTGTGATTTTTTTTTTTTTTTTTTTTTTTTTAAAGTTTAAATTAGGGGATCCTCTTAAATTTAAATAAAATACCTAAATTTGTATTGAGAGACAACTTTAAAGAAGCCCCACCACTACACTAGTCCAGAATAAAGACAACTACTCATCCACAAATACACTGAGTAAACTTTTCCTTCTCTTCCATTTTTTTTTGTTTTCCTTTAATATAATTATTATAAAAAGAGTGGCCTTTACTAAAAAGTTACTATTAACCTGTAGTCACCCCACAAAATAATCAGAGATACTAGAGTTATTTCCTCCTGTAAGGCTGCATACAGATGTTCAGACCCCTGCTCTAACTCATAGTGCTTTACAGACACAGTTCCGGCTTCGCCCCAGTGACCTGCTCTGGGGCCGGGCAGGCCTATGCCATCTCAGAGGGCCCTATGCATTACAGTGCTCCCATGAGCAGACAGGCATTTATCTGCTAGGTTGGAGGGTATTGAGCCTGTCTTTAGCAGCCCTCCAAAGAGGCTGCTGAACTGCCCCTCTCCCCAGGTCTGCCATCACAGCTATGGGGCTCTCAGCAGGGAGGGAGGGGGAAGCAGAGGTGAACAACACAGAGCTGCCAGCTGAGCTGTGTCTGGCCTGACCATGGAGGATTGAACAGAGCCCCTGTTGCCACCTGCCCACCCAGCAACCCTGCCTGGTGTCCCAGCTGCCTGCAGAAGGTTTGGGATTGAGAGTGTGGTCAGGGGGTAGAAAAGTAAGAAAGGTTTATTGACTCAAACACACAACTATGCATAAATAATAATACTACAATGACAGACAATAATAATTTGCATCAGCAACTTATCAGCAGTCTCCTCTGATGCCTGATGTACGACAAGTTCCTCTTCTGCAAAGCTCAGCAAATTCTGGCATTCCCGATCAGCACTGTTTGAGGGGTACCGGGAAGGACCCTGATATTCAGTCCTTGAGATTCACTAGCCCATGAATCCAGGCCAGCAGCTAATTACAGATCAGTAGTTTCTTTTACAGACCTGCGTCTTCCTTCTAAATGATTTCCAGATGTGCTAGCCAATTTATAACTTCTGAGCTATCCTGATAACTTACAGCCATCCAGATTCTCCCACTACAGACTTTCCTTAGGACTGACCAATAGCAGTACAAGCCTTACATTCTTCTGATAAGGTTATTTTTTTTACTATGCCACAGGGCCTACCATTACTTCTACAAAGCCTTGCTAAATTTACTAGGTCTCATTACTCTTTGACTTTAATTAGGCTCTTAAAAACAACATATAGCTTAATATCTGAACAAATGACAGAAAAACACTTGGTTTAATTTTCACAACATTCAGCAAGCACCTTACACACAATTTTCAGCTGTCACACCTGGGGTACTGGGGGAAGCTGAGCCAGGCCCATTAGGCAAGAGGGCTCTATTCCACCACTCCACCTCCATCTCAGACTGGGAAAGCTGGCAGCTAAGTGCTGCTCCTTTCTCCCTCTCTGATTTGCCCAGTCTGAGCAGAGTGTG
>NW_017729007.1:2553086-2561933 GCF_001723915.1 Gavialis gangeticus | reverse complement strand
CCCCGGGGGGGGGGGGGGGGGGGGGGGGGGGGGGGAGGGAGCAAGTGAGGACTGGAGCCACCTCACCTTGTGGTCCCAGCCTGGCTCCAGTACCCTAACTGAGGTGGTGGGGGACACAACATTGTGGGGATGACTGTACTCCACCTGTCTCCAGCTGCAGCCAGGCAGCAAACCCCAGCCAGCAGCTCCATGCTGCTCCATCTCTTTCCCTCCCCCTGCTGACAGTCATTGGGGTCGAGCTGGGTTGCCTTATCCCAGCCTACAACATGCAAAATATCAACCCTAGGGAACATAAGTTTCCCTTAAAGTGTTCTAAAGCAGAATGCTTTCATTTAATACCTCTTGAGAAGGGTTGATTTTTTTGCACCGCCATTTTAAAAGTACTCTACATTTTTCGTGCTGTGTCACAGCATGGCTATAAAGTGCTTTCAGGGGCCAGATCATGTGAAAAATGTAACTGTCGTAAATACCCTAAGTGTACAGAGTGCTTGGCTTTCCAAACTCCTTAACTAGCAGTCTCAGTTAAACTGGGGATATATACTTCTTCCAGGTTACAGTGAAGTGATGCTCCCAGTTATCCAAACCTTCAGTTTTGAAGAGGTATATTAGTAAAATCTGGAAAATTCCACAGGGAGAACCAATTGATTATTGGTACTTTTTAATAAAGTTCTCACTGGCGCTCAGAATTTTAATTTGTGTAAATGAGAATACTATTTACCTTGGTAGTGGTTTCACATTAAGTCACAGCTTAGACCATTATTTATCTCAAACAGCATATAACTATCTGTATTGCTAATACATTCCATCTTCCAAGCCTGATCAAAACTGTCTGTTATTCTCTATATCATGTGGCACTTAACAGCCAACAACAGATGCCATATTTCGTGGATCTGAACCAATTCCAATTAAATCTGAAAGAAAGACTCTTTCTTTGGAAGCAACATACCCTTCTTCAAGCTTGTCTTACACCCCTCCCAACTATACTACTGGTCTAATAAAAGATATCACAACCACCCCCATGAAAAACAAAATAAACCCTTTGCTTCTCAAAAGCAGAAAATTTAACATATGAAATTAATTGAAAGGACTTAAAAGGGCTGCTAGGGATTTTATAATGAGATGCTGAGACAAAGAATTTGAAGAAAATAAATAAATTTTATTTTTCTTTATTATTTGCTGTACTGACATATGGAGATATTATTTCTTTACCACTCCGAGGGCTATGTTGGAAAACTAATACTCCTGGATGTGAACTTACAAGTGGCTTGTGAGAAGTGCTCAACAACATGAAGGGAGTATGCATAATGTAGCCTTAAATATTCCAACTTTAATTACTCATAAGAAAAAATAATCAATACTGTATTTTCCACACCTGGCTTTGCCAGAAATCTTGAGTTCAATGAAGCCCTTGCATTTTTTTTCCAGTGCGGGTAGCAGACGTAGGGGAGAAAAAAATCACCTTATTTCCTCATCTAGGTTGGCACAAAGGGCCACTAACAGATCCTAAGTATGAAGAGAACACAAGAAACATAAACAGCAATGTAAGCCAAAGAAGGTGACAAATTTATTAATATAAACTACACTAGTTGCATTACCATAAAGGAAAAAGGCCAGAATTATGCTACATTAATGCTTGAACGATTACCAGTCATTGTTAACTATAAAGAAATCAAGTTGAACCAGAAGAAGCACAGTGAATGCTAGATATGTATAGAGAAAAGAAACTCTTTCATGTAATCAAGAACATTTTGAAACAGTGTTGAGAAACAAGTAAAAACAAAACTGTGAAATCAATTCTGTGAAAGAGGCAGCCAATTCAAGTCTTTAATAATGGGAGTAATTACAGAGCTATATTCTCATAGCTATAGTTAAGATTGTGTCAGCACTTCCATTATAACTCCATATTTCCCCAGATTTATAACTCAACTATAACATTTTGCTATGAACTGAAAATTGGCTTTCCTATAGAATTCTTTAGACAAAATGTTTAACAATACTATATACTTATGTTTAAAAATTAGCTATAGTATGGCATGTGTGCTCCAATTTTTCCAGCAAAACTCTTCTAAAAGCAATCCGTCAGGGTACTGAATGCCCTTTAAAGTCAATGGCAGTTGACAGTGCATTGGGTATGCTAGAATTTTTAGACTTTGAGCAAAGTCTTTAAGTTATTGTTTAAATGCCTTCATGAATATGCATGCACTGCCTAACTTCAAGCAGGCACACTGATGTGAAGTTAGGCAAGTCTTTAACTACTTCTCTGCTTTGGTCTTTAGATATAGGAAATGTACATGGGCTGGCAACTACAGAACCAAACAGACCTTTATAAGATGTTGCCATTTGGGCCAATAATGAATAAATTAATGCACATTTCTTTATGAATCTTTTAAATACAAGTAATAACTGGCTGAACACAACTCTGTTAGACTGAATATGTATAACACCTTAATAGGGAATATATATTCCCATTCCTAAATGTATACTTATATTAGAAAATGTCTTAGTACATCTGGTTTGGAATTTATGAGAGCCAGAATCAGGACAAACCATTAAAATAATTTATATTTGTATAATTCTCTTAATCCTGGGCCAATTCCAAGTAGCTGACAATTTTTAATACTGTTTATTTCAGTGCTTGTTTATTTTATCTCAAGAGAGCCTAGCCACATATTTACATTAAATTATTTTTGCACTTCAAGGCATCTCTGCTGGTGAGCATTCATGTTTTTCTGTAGCTAAAAATAATCAGAATGATTAAATTGTCACTGATATTTCAAATAAGTAACCATTGCAAAAAATAATTCATAGCATCTATTTCCAGTTCTTTGGTATGTCTATGTCTCTGGAAACCTTTCACACACATTAAGTAAATGCCTTTCATCATAAACCATATGTGCATTTATATGTATATGTGTATATAATATCAGTAGGACTTTAACAATATGATTACAACCTTTCTGAATATGGATAGGTTTATTCATATGCTTAAAGTTAAGAATATACCCAAGTGCTTTGTTAAATTAGGGTTGTAGTAGACATTCCTATTGAACTGGTAGAATTTTGCAGCTGACTTCAGTGGAAAGAGTTGCATGTATTACTACATATAATTTTTAATAAATAAAACATTTCAGGGAGCTTGTTTTCCATGTCACTTGATTTGCAGAGCCCTTTATACCTGAACATTTTCGTCTATTTCTGCAGGAGTCTTATTTTGATTATACTAAATGTATACTAAATTCTCCAGAAAGCACATCAGAGGAGGTTGAGGAGGCTCAGGCAAGTGGCTCAGCTGAGTCAGCTCCTCCTGCTGTTGTGCCTCAGCCTGCTGAGCAGGGGGATAAGGCAGGACCCCCACCCTCAATCCAGAAGTGGGGGAGTAGTGTAGTTAGGGATCATTTTGAGGTGGGAGATGATCCCTGGTTTGCTATCTGCCAGCACTGCCAAAGGAGTGAAACATTTTATCACCACGGCAATGCTGCGACATCTCAGGAGGTAGCACCCCCTTGCCCTTCCGCCTGTTCAGCCTTGCACTAGTGGGACTGTGCCCAAAGGGAAGTCACCCACTCACTCCAAATCCCCCATCTCTGCAAAGCAGAGGCAGGCCACCCTGGAGCATTGGGGGAAAGCCACAGACACAGTTGGGGCATGTTCTCAAGGTGAGTGAGATCACCCAGAGCACTGGGGAGATGCTTGCTCTGGATAGCCAGCCCTTCTCCTTAGTTGAGTGGCCAGGGTTCAGGTGGCTCATGGCACTCATGGCTCCATCTTACCCAGTGCCCGCATGCACCACCTATAGCAGGATGGTGGTGCCCTCCCTGTATGAGGCATGTAGGGAATAATTGAGGGAGGAGCTGCACAAGGCAGGGCCACAGGTAGCCTTGTACTTCACCTCCTACATCTGGTACAGCCAGGGTGGCAACCTCACCTACCTCTCTCTCTCAGGGCACTGGTGTGATCAGTCAGGCCATCGATGGGCTCTCCTCCAAGCTGAGGTGCCAAATGAGTCCCTCACAGCAAGGGAGATCATGGTGGCCATGAACCACATGGTGCAGGGGTAGCTCATTGGGCAGAGTGAACTCACCCATGGGTTCATGGTCACTGACAATGGGGCCAATATGGTCAAGGCCATTCATGATGCCAACATTCTTGGCACCCGCTGTGTTGCACACAGGCTGCACCTTATAGTCAGGGATGCCTTGGAGGGGGACAGGGCTGCCAGTGATAGCACTGCCACTACCACCCAGCTCGTTTCAAAATGTAGGAAGGTGGTGGGCTACTTCCACTGCAGCATCAAGGGGGGCAAGATGCTGTGAGAGAAAAAGGCAGAGATGATCATCCCACAGCACAAAATCATGCAAGATGTGGATATTTGGCAGAACTCCACATACCTGATGCTGGAAAGGCTGCTGGAGCAACAGAAGGCCATCCATGAGATGGCCTGGCTTGGTGAAATCAGGATCATCAGTCCCCTTAACAGAGCTGAGTGGGATACCATCTCCCAGAGCTTGGTGGTCCTCAAGCCATTCCTTAAGGCCACTGAGACCCTCAGTGCTGGTGGTGCCCTCCTTAGCCAGGTGATCCCCATAGTGAGGGAACTTGAGAACCAAATGGAGAAGTTTCAGAGGATCAATGTTCCTGGCTGGAACAAGCTGCTGTCACCAGACATGCAGGCACTGGTGAGGCGGCTGAAGGACAGCATCAGGAGATGGCTGGATCCCTTGTGGTTCAGTATGGTTCACATGCTGGAGACATGTGCGACCCGTAGGTGAAGGGGAGCATGTGCACTGGCAGCATCAAAACCCTTGATCACTGGATGCAGGTGCTGGTCAACAGAGTCAGGGAGGCAGAAGGGCAGAGGTGAGGGGATATGGAAAAGGGGGATCTACTTTCCCATGCCAGCACTCCCAGCACCAGCAACAGCCAGTCTCCTCCATGCCAGCTGCTGACAATGTGGGCTAAGGGCATGGCTTCAATGCTGGGGTCCAAATGCAAGTAGTACCAAGGCTTCGGTGTCTACTTATCTAGCCGAGGATGTGGAGACACTGGACTACAACACGTTGGCCTACTGGGCAAGCCTCAGTCAGATGTGGCAGGATCTGGCCACATTTGCCTGGCAACCCCTTTCCTGCCCACCAATGAGTGTTCTGAGCGAGAGGGTGTTCAGCATTGCTGGGGATGTTGTGACACCCCACTGCACCTGCTTGGATCCTGGTTTGGTGAGCAGCTGGTGTTCTTGAAGGTGAACCTCCCCCTGCAGCCAGACTGAGTGCCACCCTCCTCACTTCATCTGCCCCTATTTCCATTTTATTGTTTTTACACCAGTTAGTGTTACTGCCCTACTCTCAAAGGTGGAGGGGGCACTTACTGCATCACCAGCCAGCAGGGGAAGAACATGTCCCTGCTGAGTTCCCATGCCAGGACAAACTTGAAGGTATGAGCTGGGGCTATGGAGAAGGAGGAGGCTCCAGGTCCTGGGCATGACCACTAAAACTGCACTCTGCCAGGGTCAGGGAGGCCTCGTGGGACTGCTGGTGGCACAGCAGCCCTGTATATGCTAGGGCTGAGGATTCCCTGGTGAAAGGCGGGTAGGAGGCACCATAACCTCCAGCTACCACACGCACACGCACAGTCCTGGCTGGGGACAGGCCTGAGGCTTGCTGGTTGCAGTGGAGTTCTGAGTCTCCAGGTGAGCTCAGCTTAGCTGCCTGGGATGCCAGCTTTTGGGTTCAAAAACTCTTTGTCAAGCTGAAGTTGGTGTGTGTGCTGTTTCTGGATGGAAGGAATAGTAAAGAGCTGGACGGGACACTTGCTTCTTTACTATTTCTTCCATCCAGGACCAGCAGACATACAGACCAAATACAGATGTTTCCTCAGCCTGACAAAGTGTTTTTTTTTTTTTTTTAACCCAAAAGCTTGCAAAGATGTATTTCTCTATTCAGTTGGCCTACTAAAAGATACCAGATTGTCTTACCTGTTGTCATTTAAAGTGATGGACCAGACTGAGGCTGTAGAGGAGGAGGAGACCTCACTGAGGCACACTACCATGTTGTGTAGAGGCCCTAGCACCAGTGAGGGTGTACCTTAACACATGCTGGAGAAGAAGCTCCTGCAGGAGAGGAAAGAAGGGCTCTATCAGAGTTTGGCTACCTCATATGCTTCTGGTACTACTGCGCTAGTGCTCAGTCACTAAGTTATTTTATACCTGTTGCCATTTAAAGTGGTGGACCATTCTGAGGTTGTAGTGGGGGAGGAGGCCTCATTCAGGCACACTACCATTTCGTGTATATGCCCCAGCACCAGTCAGGGCACACCTTAACACACACACACACAGTGTCACCCACCCATGTCATGAGTTTTGTTTGTCAGAAGCCTGAGGTGCAGGGTCCCAGAAGCCAGAATCCCCTGCATCTATCTCCTTGAAAGCTGGCAGGCTTCGTGGTTACAGGGGGCACCATGCCTGCAGTTTTCACCCCCCTGTGCAGTTTTCACCCCTTGACACACACACAGTGTTACCCGTGTCATGAGTTTTGCCTGCCAGCAGGTTGAGGTGCAGTTTCCCAGAAACACCTGCACCTCTCTCCTTGACACTTGGCAGGCATTGTGCCCTTAGAGAGGGCTACCATCCCAGTGAGGTCCATCTGAATCAGCCAAAAAATGACAAAGTCATAGGTATTTCATTGATATTGTCTATGGCCAAATCTCTGAATTGGCGCTGAATCTTCTGAAGCCAATTCGGCCGAATGGATTCAGAACAGCAATCCGAATCTCCAAATTGAATCTCTGGCCTCCAAGTCAGCTGAATCCAAATCTGAATCCAAATTGAATATTTCTCTATTTGCATAGGCCTACTAACAATAGTAGCTTTTGGCTCCCTGTCCTTTGGGGTTATACCTAGATAGTTCCCTTAGGAGCACAATATGGAAATCGCATGCACTAAAGACTCAGCAATCCTTCATTCCAGTCTCCTGCTGTGAACCAAGCCTACAACCCATCCCATCTCACCTTATCCATATCATACAAAGTAATTTCCATCACCAAGAACTGCAGCCTCTTACAACTTGAATAACTCCCATTGACTCACATATCTGACAGTTACCCAAGAACTTCAGGCCCCTCAGATAACTCTCTGCTTCTCTAGCAATAGGCTGCTAGCTCTGCATCTCTTGCAGCAGGCACCTAGCTACAACAGTCAGCTCGAGGTGGCCATTTGGAGATTGTCAAGGCTGTTTCTAACCCAGAACTCTGATAATGACAGTCCATCCTTAAACTATTCTGGTATCACCACAATCTGTGAAATAACAGGCTGTCGGAATAATCCTTCTATGTATGGGGTAAGATGGGAACTTAATAAAGTCATCAATCAATAGAACAATTTTTGTATAACTCTACTCAATACAGGAAAATTATGTAGTTTTATGTAATAACTAGTAATGACCACTTCAAAGATGAATGGGTAAAATTAAGGTTGGTTCCAAGTTTCTACAATATTTGTTGTTTATACTCTAAACCTATATGCTATAAACCTATATTTAAATAATTATACAGAGCCATAATTTTAACACTATCATGGCAATAGTTTATTCTGGTGGACATTAGACTATCTTTGCTTGTAAGAATTGTCTTGCAGTGAATGCCACTATGGTATCAGGGATACAGATTGTAGCCATATTAGAAAAAGGAAAAAGGAATCAGAACTCTGGGAAGAGATGATATCTTTTATTAGACCACCTAGATATTTGCAAAAAAAAATAAAAAATCTTTATTTGCAAACTTTTAGGTGCACACCACCCTTTTTCAGGCATAGGAGAATGCAAAGTATGTAAAATTTCTCTTAGGTGGAAATGAAAATTCATATTTCACAGGAGAGATGAAGGTGTTGTAAGATCTCTTGGTTCACACAGTATCAGATATCTTTGTAACTGGTTAAGGTAATTTGTTCCCTGTGGATAATGCTCTGCTTTGAGTTCCTGTTAGAGAACAGGTAAAGTTTATCTGGCCTGTCTGTATTTGGATATTTAATTCGCATTAACCACTTCCCCTGCAAAATAATTATTTCCCAGCTCAAGAATAAATAATTATTCTCAATTAATCCCCAAATAAATATTTCCCAAGAATTTGCTGGTAAAATACAGAAAAAAGCATGCTATCTGCCACAGTGTGATAAGGAATTCTCTCATTAACATCTTATCTCTATGTTAGATACTACTTTTCCAACTGATGCAACATCTTCAGAGTCTTCACTTCATACATATTGATTTGGTGATGTTATTGTCCACTGCTGTCAACTGCTACTTGTCATGTCTTTTTATAAACTACCATTAATGTCCCAAAAATACACAAAAGAAAATATGTTTTAACAACACTGGGGTGGGACAACAACGCCAAAAAGCTAATAACTTCAACCTTAGGACACAACTTTCGTTACCAAATTGAACTAAGTCATAGCTATTAGATTTCAGTATGAGTCCTGGTAGTGAAGAAGATGTTAGTTTACATTAAACAAAGTAGCAGATTAATTGGTATGAACTAGATAATCACTAGGCCTGTGTGAAGCAGCTAGTATCCGCTTTGGATTTGGATTCGGCCCATTCAGGGGTACAATGATTCAATTGTGAATTGTGAATCACTGTCCCATTCGATTTGGCTGAATCAACCAGGCCAGGCCCATCCCCCACCCCTCTCCCAGCCTGGTAATGGTTGCTCTGCCTGCCCCAGCTCCCGGCACTTTAAAAAAAAAAAAGCCCCAGCTCACCGGGTGCTGCCAGGCAGAGGATGATACTTACTGCCCCCCACTGCCCCATGCTGCTTAGGGAGCTCTGCACGAGCCCCCGGCCCCCCTCACTCCCC
>NW_017729007.1:2551309-2552654 GCF_001723915.1 Gavialis gangeticus | reverse complement strand
CACCCAGCCCCCCCATGGGTGTCCTGTCTGGGCTAGCTCTGGCCCTTTAAGGAAAAAAAAATGAAAAAAGCCCCAGCTCACTGGGTGCTGCTGGCAGGGGCGATCCCCACTACCCCTCATTGCCCTGCACCATGTGGAGGGCTCTGCACGAGCCCCCAAAGCCCCAAGGCTGCTGTAGGAGTGGTGAGTCCTGGGACTTTTCTCTTTTTTTTTTTTTTCCTTAAAGGGCCACAGCTGGCCCAGGTAGGGCACCCGTGAGGGGGCTGGGGAAGCAGTGGGGGTCAGGGGGCTTGTGGAAGAGCCCCCCTTTAACTTCCCATGCCTTCTGAGCATTGCACATTTGGGTTCTTTAAGAATCTTGCCACGGCTTCTTGGGCTGGACAGCCAGGCTAGTGGGAGTGGCCTTGGGTTGGATCCCCAGGGTCTTGTTTGCCACATCTTTGATGATAAGGGGTTTCAAATTGGGATGACAAGGTCTGGTCCTGCCCCCCTGGTCCTCTCCGCTGGCCGTCCTCATGACTGCCTCTTCTTGGGGCTCCACCTCCCCTACACCCTGCCTAACGCCAACCATGATGTTGCTTGTTGGGGCCGATGTTCAGGCCCTCCCTAGTGCTTGGTCCCATGGGGCTGTGGTTGTTGCCCACTAGTGTCACTAGTGCTAAGTGCTCTCCATGACCCCTCTCTGCTCTTCGGTTTACACGGAGCCAGGTTCTACCCAGGCTTCCACCTCCCTTGAAGCGTCATTGACCCCCCAAGTTTGGTACCTGCTGCCGGTTGTTCGGGTCAGGGTCCCGTCCTCGTTGCATTTGTCAACGTCCCAGTTGCTGAGGCTACCAGCTCTGGTCCATATCAGATCCACCGGCAGTTCCTTGGGCCCACACTGGCCCAGCATTCTCTTTCTGCACCCTGCCTAAGGGAGCCACCAAGCCGCCTCCTCCGGGTCATCTGGCTGCTCTGACCCCTCTGGGCCAGCTGGGGATGCTCCTTCCAGTCCCCCTGGCTTCTTTCCGGCTGGGTCTTTTCTGCAGGCTTTGACTGCCCGCCCAGGCAATTGCCCATGGCACGCTTTTGTAAAGCACACCCAGGCAGATACGGGAGCTGTTTGTGGGTCTTCCCAGCTTTGTCACAGGTTTTTCCTTTGATCTTTGACCACTGCAGCTCCAGCCACCACAGTTTCACTTTTGTCACGATTGGCTTCTGGTGCAGCAACCCATCACTTCTCTCCGGATCCTGGTAAGTGTTCCTTACACCCCCACACAGCATGGGGCAGTGGGGGCAGCAGGGATTACCCCCCCACACACACACCTGGCAGCACCTGATGAGCACCAGAGCTTTTCTTTAAAGT
>NW_017729007.1:2544530-2550965 GCF_001723915.1 Gavialis gangeticus | reverse complement strand
TGGGGGAGTGGGGGGGTCAGAGGGGCGGGCAAGGGTCTCCCCATGGTCCCCTCCCCCAGTCCCCCTTCCCTGCCCCTAGTACTTACCAGCTTGGAGTGCCTGCAACTCCCTACTATAGCCACCAGGGACTGCCTGAATCATCAAAGCTCTCTGAATTTTTGCCAAAGATTCAGAGAGCTTTGAATTGATTCAGACCTTAAAATTAGTCCCCTGATTTGATTCATATTCAAAGATTTGGCCACTGAATCAGGCAGAAACTCCTCCAAAGTGAATCACCACCTGAAGCTTCGTACAGCCCTAATAATCACTTGATACCTCTGAGGTTTAATGGCTGCCATTACAAAAATGAGTGGCTTTTTGTCAGCCAACAGCATTATTTTTTTTTAATGAATTGTGAGTTAAGGTTATGGAGCAGCACCTAGTTTAATTTTATAAATCAAAACCACTCATTTTATAAAGGTCTTTATATCTCAAAGTACAGGAAAACACACACACACTTTATATACTATATGAAGTGTGTGTGTGTAATTTTATGTATCAGTAAAATTTTCTTTATCCAAATAAAGTATTCTAAAATTTAACTGAGCTATTTAATGTCACTCATTATATGGCATGTCAATAGGAAAATCACAGCTGATGTAATATTTTATTTTAAATAGATGGTGAAGTATATATATAGTTTTCCTGTACTTTGCCCTAAAGTCATACCAACATTTCTCAAAAAAAATGAGTAATTAAAAACTTTTGTTCTGTGACTTAGCAGCAAAGATAATTGAGTAATAAGCCTACATTTAGATAATACTTCTGAATCACAAAGCTTTTTGAACAGTGGAACAATAGCCAAAGTTTTTAATTCAATAGACAAATGTTCTTAGGAAAGAGAAATTTACATTAAACAATAGGAATGTAAGAAACTTAGAGAAAGGGAAAAGTAATTGCTTCTAGTATATCTACAAGGAGATCTTCAATAAGAAAATGAATGATTTTAAAGATTGTTTTGTCTTTTACTACAAGGATACTTGGCACAGATAACTACATTTCTTCCTTCAGCTTGGAGGTCACTAGGGGCTGGGCTCAAGGGATTAGGGACTCAAGTAGTTTTCTCTTCTGTGCTCCCCATTGCAGGCCATGGACCCAGAAGGGAAGGCTGCATGGAAGAGGTTAACAGACCCCTAAGACAGTGGTGCTGCCATAAGGAGTTTGGCTTCTTTGACTACAGCACGCACTTCAGAGAGGACTGCTAGGACGACATGGAATTTACCTCAGGCAGAAAGTGAAGGCCCTTTTCTCAGCCAGGATGGCTGTTCTACTAGACAGGGCTTTAGACTGACTTTGCTGGGGGACGGTGAAACTCTAAGTGGATCATGCCCGGGGACTGGCTCCCTTGTGGAGGACACTATCACAACTGTTTTTGAAAATGCTAACCAAACAGTTCTTCCACAGTATCTCAGGAAATTGAGGGTGTCAGTTGGGGGCCTCAGCTGCCTGTTCATCAATGAGAGGAGCATGGGGAACAAGGAGAAGGAGCTAGCCCTCCTGCTGTCTAGTGGGCAATATGACCTGGTAGTGAACATGGAGAACTGGTGGGACTCCTTGCATACATAGAATAATAGGTTAATATAGGCAATATTAACTATATATATAATTGCTATTCAAAATGTATGTTTTCATGGATAATTTGAATTATGCTGTCTTTTATTATTTTTTAATTTTGAAAAAAGTTATGGGATTAATTTGGAACATTAATTTGATGGCAATGTAAATGTTATTTGATGCATTTTTAATTACATGGGACAAACATTGGTGGTCACTCTTTAAGTAATGCCATTTAAATTGGCTTGGCATTCAGTGTATATGTAAAAAAAAAACAAAACAAAACAAAACAAACAAAAACAACTAAGCAAGAAAAGAAAAGTGATAAAAGTATTTTCTTTAAAAAAAACTTTTAACTTACAGTTTTGACTTCCAGGGGGTAAGAGGATCTGATAAAAAGAAAAAAAAATCTTCTGTAAGAAATTTGTTTGAGAATAATGGCATTATAAAAGGAGGGTTCTTTCTTTTCATGGGGCCACATTGTTCTTTGGAAAAGGAGGTATACTGATATACTAAATTTGTGTATGGTTGTCTCTCTCATGTATTTTTCTACTTTTGTTTGACTTCCATTAATATAAATTCTGAAGCTGTGATGGTGTCAATATTTGTAAATTAGAGATTTTTCATAAATAAAATGAGTACAAATAACTTAGGATAAATCCTAAGAAGCTAAAATAACTAATAAGATAAAAATATTGAATTATGTTAAAAGATCAAAAGTACTAAAATGCCAGCTTTTTTCCTAGTGTAACTCAGCTGCTGTCTGTGGGATGTTTGAGCTCTGTACCATGTATTTAGCTTGCCCAAATAATGACTAAAATGGGATAGGATGACAGCCAATAAGTATTTAAATTGGAGAGTACAAATACCAAGGAGAAAGTAATTGCAGAGCAAAGGTGGGCAAAATTCACCACCAACAGAAAAATCCAAAACAAAGCAATTAAAAGCAAAGTAACTATGGGAGAATCCTGACATGTACTCGATCCCTATTCATATTTTATCTCTTGCTGTTTAATTTCTTTGAAAATTCAATGGGAGTTTTGCCTGAGTAAATTTTAAAAAAGACCTGTAAATCTTGGCTGCAAGTGTAATGCAACACTGTAGTTGACATTTAAAAATTAAAATAGCATCAATTATTTAAACCAACTTCTGTACCACTTATATTTCTGGCCATCCTCTTTATAGTCTGAGGGATCATAGACGGTATAAATCAGACCACAATTTGGCCCCTGGTTTCTAAAGCAACCATAAATCAGCCATATGAGTGTATATATTTCAGCATAAATTTGACTCTACCTTGTACAGTATAAATACAGTTGGTTGCCACCTCACCCTGAAAGGGGAGAAGCTCTTCTTGGCCAGAATAGCTGATGTACTTGATTGGGCTTTAAACTAGGATCGCGGGGGGCAGATGGTCAATTAACAGTTCAAGCCCAGGGCATGTCAACCATAGTATTAACAAGTTAGGTAGTCCAAGGGAACATACTCCAATGACAGCCCAAGGAAAGGCTACATCCCAGGGCTTTCCATAGCAGGCTCAGCTGCCTGTACACAAACACCAGGAGTTTGGAAACAAGCAAGAGGAACTGGCCCTTCTCCTGAGTGACAAAGATTATGATCTCATAAGGATAATGGAGACATGGTGGAACTCCACCTATGACTGGTCCATAAGTATAGAAGGCTATACCTTGTACAGGAAAGACTGTTAGGAAGAGGGGTGGGGATATAGCTCTCTATCTGAAGGAGCAGGGAACTGGCTGAGGCTGCATGCTCCTGATGGGTGACTTTAACCTCCCTGACATTTCATGGGAAGAGAACACAGACAAATTGGACCAGTTGTGTAGCTTTCTTGCTTGCGTTGATGAGCTCTACCAGCAGAAGGGGTTTACAGGCCAACTAGGGGAGAGGCACTGCTGGGTCTGGTTCTGGCCAAAGGGGATGATCTAGTGAGTGATCTGAGGATCAAGAGGAAGCTTGATGACAGCCACCATGAACTGATCACTTTTTCTGACCAATGCAGGCCAGGCAAATCTCTCAGTAAAACATATATCTTTGGGAAGGCTGACTTTCACAAACTCAGGAGACTGGTCAGTCAGGCACTAAGAGACCTTGGCTCCTTACAAAGGGGAGTCCACAAGGAATGGTTGTTCCTTAAGAAAATAATCCTTGAAGCACAAGGAAAGTCCATTCGGTCCCACAGGAAATGCAGTCCACAGGCTGGGAAACCCCTTTAGCTCAGTACAGAACTTTTGGACCTCCTGAAACTAAAAAAAGAGACCTACACCAGTTGGAAAATGAGAATCATAACCAAAGAGGACTACACAACACTAGCCCATACCTGTGGAGAGTGGACCAAAAAAGCCAAGGCAGAAACTGAACTTAGGACTTAGAAACTGAAATCAAGGACAACAAAAAGTCCTTCAGCTCTGTGGGAAGTCAGAGAAAGAACAAAGGCAACATTGGACCTCTGCTAAATCAAATGGGGCAGCTGACCTCTGATGCTCAGGAAAATGCCAATCTCCTAAATGATTACTTTGCATTGGTCTTCCACCTGTCCAAGAGGGTGACCCAGTCAGACAGAACACAAAGCATTCAGCGGGGAGAGATGGGGCCACAACTGATGTAGATCAATTGAGGGAACACCTCAAGAGGCTCAACCATCCATAAGTCCACAGGTCCAGACAGAATGTACCCAAGAGTACTGAAGGAGTTGGCAGACATCATAGCATACCCTACAGTGAAGATATTTGAGAACTTGTGGGGCTCGAGAGAGGTATCAGAAGACTGGAAAAGAACCAATGTGGTCCTAATCTTAAAAAAATCATCAAAGGTTCCATCAGCAACAGGCTAATGGAAGGCAACTTTCTGAGTGCCAGCCAACATGGCTTTGTTGCTGGAAGGTCTTGCGTGACCAACCTCATCTCCTTCTATCACCAGGTGAAGCATTGCCTAGACAAGGGAGATGAGGTTGATGTCATATCTAGATTTCAAGAAAGCCTTCGACTTGGTCTCCCATGATGTCCTCATGATTAAGTTGGGGAACCTCGGCCTCGACTATCCCATGGTCCGATGGCTGGGGAACTGGATCTGGGGTCAGACCCAAAGAGTATTATTTGACAGAAGCAAATCAACATGGTGCAAAGTGACCAGTGGTGTCCCTCAGGGCTCAGTACTCACACCAGTACTGTTCAATATCTTCATTAATGATATGGATTTGGGCACCAGATGCAGAGTGGTAAAGTTCACAGATGACACTGAACTCTGGGGAAAAGTGGTCACACTGGAGGATAGGCTGGGGATATAGGCCGACCTGGACAGGCTCGCAAGGTGGGCGGACCAAAACCTGATGGCATTCAATATAGAAAAGTGCAAGGTGCTCTGCTTTGGGAGGAAAAACCAGCATCATACTTATAGGCTTGACAGTGCTACATTCGCTAGCACCATGACCAAAAGAGACATGGGGGTCTTGATTGACCGCAAGATGAATATGAGCCACCAATGCAATGCTGTAGCTGGCAAAGCAAATCAAACCCTAGCGTGCATCCACCAACGCATTTCAAGCAAAACATGGGACATCATCCTCCCACTTTACTCAGCTTTAGTGGGCATGTCCAGACAAGCGCGCACATGCTTCTTACCCCATCTCAAACCCCTTTGAGGAGGGGCAAGAGGCATGTGCGGGAACAAAAAATGTTCCCCGCACTGCAAGTTTGCAGTACAGGGAGAAAATTAGACCCTTGGATATCCAGTGGTCTAAAAAAATGAATTTTAAAAAAAACGGGGCAGGGCACAGTCCCGAACTGTGCCCTGAGGCAACCGGAGGCTGGGTCCTCCACAGAGATGCTTTGGCTGCCAGACCATCTCCATGGCTGGCCCCTCATCCTGGTGCTGAAATGTGTGGCCTGACAGACAGTGTGCTGAAGCACCAGCCAATAAGTTAGGGATTTGGGGGGCTGGAGAAGGGGGGAGGGGACCAGGGGGGTCCCCCGCCAGCCCTGCCCACTCCCCCAGCCCTCCTGATCCCTGCCCTGTCCGGCCCAGCCTGATCACTTCCCTGCCAGCCTCCCTGCCCCACTTCCCACTCCTGCCAGCCTCCCTGCCCCACTGATCATTTCCCTGCCCAGCCCCTCCCCTGATCCCTGCCCCCCCACCCCATAGTTTTAAAAAAAACACAACCCCTGCCCCCGGCACTTACCAGCAGTTGGAGCTGCTGTCTGGCTCACTGGGGCCCCACCTGTACAGGGGCAGCCCCAGCAACCGCAGCCCGGGCCCTCCTGTCCTGTGCAGCTTGGGGAACTCTGCCAGGAGGCCCTGGAGCCCCACTACCCCTGCTTCTAAGGTGAGTAGAGGCTTTTTTTCCCCATTTTTTTTCTGTTTTTTTTTTTTTTAAGTGATGGTGCCTGCGATTGGGGAGGCAGCCATGGAGGTCTGGGGGTGCAAATAGTGGGTGGGGTCAAGTGGAGCAGCCAATGGGGAGTCTGTGAGAGTGGGGCAGGGAGGGGCAGCCATCAGTGGGGCTACAGCAGCTGGTTGGAGATGGGGCCAGGTGGGGCAGCAATTGGGGGGCTGGGGTGGGGTATGTGGGCCTTGTGGGGGGGGTGGTAGCCCATGCAGGGACCATTTGGCTCTTGTTGGGGGGCAGTAGCCCCTATTGGGAGTCCTTACCCCCTCTGGGGGCTATTTGGCCCTTGGGGGGACTGTAGCCCCTGCAGGGGCCATTTGGCCCCTGTTGGGGGGCTGTAGACACTGTTGGGGGGCCATAACCCCTGTGTGGCCATAGCCTCCAACAGCCAGTGCTTGAACACTGTAGATATATCAATAAAATATTGCCCAACTGATCAC
>NW_017729007.1:2543915-2544295 GCF_001723915.1 Gavialis gangeticus | reverse complement strand
TTGTACTGCTGGGGCCAGGACAGGGCAGCTTTTTATAGTGCTGAGGACAGCACAGGTACTGATGGCTCAATTTACTCCACAACAAAGTGCAAGTCTGAGCACATGCGCTGAGGCAAAAATCCCTGGCTCAACTTTGCAACACTTCTATTTGAGGTGCTGCAAGTGCACGTACTTGCATGTGTGGACGCATAAAGTGAGGCTGCAGTTGGAGTACTGTGTTCAGTTTTAGGCCCCCCACTTCAGGAGGGACATGGATAAGCTTTGGAGAGTCCAAAGGAGAGCCACCTGCATGACCAAAGGCCAAGAGAGCAAGCCTTATGACGAGAAGGTGAGGACCACAGGACTCTTCAGCCTGGAGAAAAGAAGGCTCAGGGGGGACT
>NW_017729007.1:2508067-2533777 GCF_001723915.1 Gavialis gangeticus | reverse complement strand
GTGAGGCTGCAGTTGGAGTACTGTGTTCAGTTTTAGGCCCCCCACTTCAGGAGGGACATGGATAAGCTTTGGAGAGTCCAAAGGAGAGCCACCTGCATGACCAAAGGCCAAGAGAGCAAGCCTTATGACGAGAAGGTGAGGACCACAGGACTCTTCAGCCTGGAGAAAAGAAGGCTCAGGGGGGACTTGGTGGCAGCCTATAAGTATGCAAGGGGGTACACCAGGATCTGGGAGAACAATTGTTCACTAGGGCTCCCCAAGGGATAAGAAGATCTAATGGCCACAAATTTCTGACAGGCCAATTTAGACTGGACATAAGGAAAAACTATTTTACAGTCCGAGTGTCCAGGGTCTGGAACAGACTCCCTGCAAAGGTGGTGAAAGCACCTATTCTGGAGTCTTTGAAAAAGAATTTTGATGCTTATCTTGCTGAGATCATTTGACCCCAGCGGACTTCCTGCCCAAGGAAGGGGGTCTGGACTCGGTGATCTTGCGAGGTCTCTTCCAGCCTTTAATGTTTATGAATCTATGAAATAGTAATATGAAGTCTTATCTAGTAAAACAAGAGATTCATGTTCTCAAAGAAGTTATATTACTGTAATGCTGGAAAGAGAATTTTTCATTTTCTAACTCCTGTCCATTTCTAACTATAACACTCTAATAATGTAATTTTTTACAATGAATGGACATATAGTATGCCTAAGGCAACCAAGCTAACATATTTAGAATGCATTTCTTAAACATCAAGTAAACATTAACATATTATTTGTTTCCATTATTAGTAAAGGATACATGTACTATATCCATCCTTTGTATACATTAATCTTAAAAATGCCCAGTGGCTCCCAAAATGCCCAGTTACATGTCAGTTTATAAAGCCTACCTTTCTGTATCACTTGGGAAGGGGATGATAACCAAAACTAACCTCTCTCTTATTTAAAGCACACTGAAGTTAAAATAAATCAGACCAGATGGTTCTGGATAATGAACAGAACATATATGACCAGACCTCTTACTGTTTGACTCATACACTGGTATTACTTACAGTACTAAAAGAAAAGATTTTGAGGCCTGGTGGGTTACCAGTTACACTATCCTGAATTTGTGCTCATTTAAGTGAAATTAGAACCTGCCAAATCATCAGCTATGCTCATTTCCTGCATAGCCAGCATGTGGTGTAATTCTCTGTGGCAACAGTTGGAGTTCAGTGTGGATGAATAACAGGATGCAAAGGCAGAAAAAGGACTGAGCTTGTGATGGTTCCTAGTGTTTAAGTATCCTATTTTGTACCTTATCTCAGTTACAGAATTACAGTAAAATGTGAGTTGCATATGTAACAGATTGCTTGCAAAGAGCTAGTTCTGGCTTTGTTGAGCCATCTACTGAACTACATTTCATCTTGTTATGGAAATTGGCTACTGAAGAGCCACAGCAACACAGCAGTGATCCTAGACCTAGTAAGTGTAACACTGCCTCTGATCCTCTGTTCTGTTTCTGTTCTGTTGTGCAGCTGATGCTTTGTTTTAAGTAATGTGAAAGGTTAAAGAATTCATTGTTCATATTGCTATCCCACAGAAGTATGGAACAGCTATAAATTGCTTGAGTCAAGAGTAAGTGTATCTCTTGGAATAAAACCAGTTGGGATTTGAGTGTTACAAATGATGAAAAAATATTAGTTTAGTTGTTTGGTTTACTTAAAACATGGGCACATTCTATACTTCTATCTATACTTAGTTGTCAATACACTAGATTTCATAAAAGCAGGTAGTTGTATTTAAATTTAGAAGTGAATATACTAGGTAAAGAGATTCTTTACCATTGATTGCAATGTCTTGAAATTCTAGAGAAAGATTAACAAGCCTTTGTCCACCAAGATCCATTATTTCAAGGTAGTGACCTCTGGCATGCCTAGATAGGGGATTATATTTGCACAGGGGATGTAAGGTAAGCATTGCAATGTTTATCTATTAGTTATCTTGTCATCTAGAGAAATTCACAGTCTTGAATTAGGAATCTAACCTATATAGGTCATGGGGGGAAGTTAGGGTTGAAGAACTGGATTCATAACAACCAATGTGCTTAACAGGGAGATACGTAAAATAGCAAGCAGGGAGTAATGAGGCAATCAGTGGATGCATCTACATGAGATGTTTACTGCAGAGCTGACTGACTAGCTCTGCAGTAAACATCTCAGCATCTATATGTGAGCCCTTGTTAGGGCACAGGAAACTAAGAAACTCCTCATCAGCGTAGTCCTTGTAAATATTTTTAAGTACTACCCTGCTGTGGTTTTTTCATGCACAGCAGTGCACGTAGAGATGCTGACCTGGCTGGCTGGGGCACCAGGGTGCTTCATTGTAGGGGCTGCCTGCTAGCTAGCCCCACACTGAAGCACCTTCATGCCCCAGCCAGTCCCTCTGCAGCACACTGAGCCTAGTCAGAGCAGCCCTGGGCTGGCAAGCTAACTCCCTGGATGCCCTGCCAGCTGGGGCTGCTCTGATCCGGCTCAATGTGTTGCGGTCCAGGTCCATATGTAAATAGTGCTCCTGGAAGCTTCTCAGGAGCAATAAACTCTGGTGCAATAATCTCTGCTGTGCATTCATGGCATGTGCAGATGTGCCCAATGGGGCTTAACTTATGCCCTCTCAGGGTACCTAGTTCTGAATTCTAGAAAAGTGCCTCCTTCTATCCAGTATTCACTATCTTGAATTCTTACCTAGAGTTAGGCATCTTATTCAGTTCAGTCTTGTAATTTATTGCACAAAGCACAAGATAGATATGGTGATATCCCTTCATCCCACCACCCTACACATCTTTTCTTCCCCATAACAATCTAGTCTAGTGTATGAGTACTTACCTGGGACCTGGGTGACCCATAATCCCTCCCTGCTTAATTTGGAGAGGTTTAGGTGAAAGTGCTTTGATCAATGTAATGAAGTTTTTCCTCACACTCTACATTTGAAACTGTTCCACTATGTAGAAAGAAATAATTTTTGAAGTATGGACTAACCTGATTCTCTCATATGAGCACTTGAACCCCAATCAGGCTAGAGAGTCAATCTCTCAGGTATAATGAATATTTAATGATTTATGAGTTAAATGAGTTTAATGAGTTCTGAGTTAAAATCTTTGTTACAAAGGCCAACCTTACTTTCCAGGTAAAAGCATTATGAAGGAAAGGAGGGAGCATCCTTCTCACTGTGTATTTTGAGAGGCTTGTGGAAGAGGCAAGTGAAGGAATCCCTAGTTAGGAAATCTGATAGGTATGAAAGCACATAAGTAGTTGGTGCCATCAGGACTTAAGTGATATGTAGATGCTCAGCAGCACATAGAGAAATTTACTGGTGGACACGTAGATGCCCTGGGAACTAGGTGACTGCAGAGAGTGTGTTTTGTGGACTTAAATTTTGAACCTAAATGCCAACAGTGGCAATTAGGCACCTAAATCACTTTGTAAATCTAGGTTATAAGGCCCGTGGGCCAGATCTAGCCCTTAAAAACAGGTCATCTGGCTTACACTCTTTATGGGGGGACCTTCCTGCAGCTGTAGCCAAGCACTTGGATGAAAGCAGTGGTGCTGGATCCCCAGCAGCATCATGGAGTCAAACTATCACTATCACCAGATTTCAACAAGAAAAACAGAGGAGGTTCTACAGGTCCATGGAGGGTATTATGGAAAATACTGAATCAACAAGCACAGCAAGGAAACTAAGATTAAATTAAAAATATCTTTCATATAAAGTGACAGTGAGAACCATACAATATATAGGCACATCAGAAGGACATAAGCACACAGAGTGCCAGAAAATTAGCTACCATATGCCTTAATTACCAGATGTACTTTCCAACAATATTCTTCATTCTAAAGAATTCTCTTAATTAAAGAAAAAAACCTTAATTACAGAAGAGAAATATCAGAGGACCATCAACCTCACTTGTTAGAGCAGAATGATTATTTTATTGATTAACTTTTGCTGTTTATTGCCATGCCCAATTTATGGGAGTGTCATCTCAGCAGGCACAGGAAGTGGAGCCAATCCTTTGGGTATGCTCTAGTGGAAGCCACAAATGATAGAAAACTGACTAATCCCTAGTTGCGTTATAAAGACACTTAATTATATTTTGTTATTTAAATAGAACCTTTCATCTTCAAATTACTAAAGTAGTAACAAAGGTGTATTAAAAAGAAAACATGCCCAGGCAGCAATTCTTCTGAATGAACAGAACACCTACAAGTATAAAGATGAATGTCATGATTGCAATCTTGCCCTGAAGGAAGGTGATTTTTTTTTTCTTTTTGGTGTATATACATTTAGTGAGACTTGACATGGAGATAAGAGTTGTTCAAAAGGCTATTAGAAATAGTATAGATATTGTTTCTTTTGGTATCTGAGGCTGGGCAGTATTGTAACTACACACTCTGTGTTCAGATCTGCTTAAAATGAATTTACTTTACTATAATGTTGACTCTCATTAAACCCTCCAGGTTGGGGTAAAAACCCTTAATCTTTTAATATAAGAACTGTTTTGCATGTTAACCTCTGCAGTATGTCTTTAGAAATATGGGGAGGAAGCCTACTCTTTATTTTATCATTGTAAATCTTGAGCAATCATTTTATATGCACTTTGTACACTGCAGTAACTGAGATGAGAGTTTAGATCAAAGGTAAGCAAAATACAGCCTGAGGGATGAATCCAGCACACCAAGCCATTTTATCTCACCTACGGGGCCCCTCTAGCATTTAGACAGTTATTACCACCAGTGGTTGCCTGTCTGAAAGCCAACAAGGTGCACCAGTTGCAGGAGCCCCCAGCTGCAGTAAGCAGCTCAGGCTCTGGTTGCTATGTGACCAACCCAATCCCAACCTGACCCGCCCGGCCTTACTCCGTCCCTACCCCCACCCCAGAAGCTTCTGGAGACTGGAAATTTTGGGCTAGCAGAGGTTTCTGCCATGGCAACATTATGGGTGTTTCCCAGCCCTTCCTCCATCTGAGAGTGGAAATTCAGGTAAGAACAGGTGGGTGGGGTGGATCAGCAGTGATCCCCCCACTCCATGGGGCTCAAAGGATTCTGGGTCCATGCTGCCACATGCTGCTCCCAGCTTGAGTACCATGTGGAGGCATGGAGCCAGCCTAGCTTGATGGTGTGGGATTTTCCATGGCTCCTGGGACTCTAGCTCACCACTGGGCTGGCCCAGGCTGGCTCTGTGCTGCACTGCATAGGGTCCTGGCCATGGAGCGGGACCCATGTGTTGCCAGGATGGGATGGATTGGCTCTGTGCTATGCCATGTGGGTCCTGGCCATGCAGGGGGGCAATGGGAGTGTGAAGCTTGGCTGGGAAGGGGACCCCCACACATTCCCTCCCCTGGCACACAGCCCCCGCTGCCAGCAGTAGCAGGTGAGGGCTCTTGGGATAGTTGTGCTGCTGCTTGGTGGCACACAGCTCCAGCCAATGCTGCACATGGTGACAAGAAGCATAGCCAGGGAAGCCTCTGTCATGTGAAGCTCGCTGCAGCATATGTGCAGCTCCTAGTACTCATGCACCACCAGGGGAAGCCCTGTGCAATGGAGGGAGCTGCCTTCCCTGCCACACCACTCTATGTGCAGCTTCCAGGACTCTGCCAGAAATGGCAGGAAACCCCCGCACCCTGTTTCCATGGCAACACCTGGCTCCATTGCACAAGGCTTCCCCTGCTGGCGCACAAGTGCTGGGAGCTGCATGTGCACTGTAGGGACCCCTGTGTGATAGAGGTAGGCCAGCCTGTCTGTGCTTCTTCTTGCCATGTGCATCACTGGCTGAAGGCAGTGCCAGGAGGCAGTGCCTGTGGGGGCCACAAGTAACCCAAGTGCCCAGCACTGGCTGCTGCCACTGGCAGGGGCTGTGAGTCACTGGGGGGGGGAAGTGTGCAAGGAGGTCCTCACACCCCACACACCCACACCCAGCTTCCACAACCCCCCACACATACACCCCACAACATACTGTACCCCCCCTCACACACACACACAGACATACACCAACCACACCTCCCTCCACACAAAATACAAGAGGAAGGCTTTATTTTTGATACTATACAAACACAAACCATGCCAAAACTATTTTTTGTAATAAAATTCAAATATGTTATAGTAGATGTTTGACTTTTAGTACATGACATGTTTTTTTTCTGGTTCAGATGGCAACCCCCCATCCCAAAATAAGTACTTCTGGGAGCAAGGACAGGGACTTCTGGTGGCAAAGGTCAGCGTTTAGGGGTACTTCCAGTCCCAAGAAGACAACCAGAGGGTGGGGCACCCATCAAGGGCCAGTGCTACCCTTGTGGACCTTGACAGCTCACCAAAACTTGCGAAGTGGCACTTCAGCCAAAATAATTGCCCACCCCTTGGTTTAGATACTGAAGTCTCCTACTGTTGTAAACAAGAAAACTCATAATATTGACTTTAGCATGAACAAGATCATGACAACAGAAGTGGAGCTATGGATGTAATTTTCTATTTGTATTGCCACTATCTTTTTCAGAATATTTACCTTCTTCAAAATATCTAGTTATAAACTTCCTAGTGAAATTGAATATTGTTGAAAAATGCTGATCCAGTCAACATAAAATGTTTTGCAAAAACATTTCAGATTTAATGACCCTTGTGAAACCACAGACAGCATTCCAGCTTGGCTTCCTGACAGGCTGCTGGGCAAACCAGGCAACCAAAGTCCATAGCTCAGAGGAAACCTTCTATACTGTCTGCCCTTGGGCAATGGGCCATAGCTCAGAGGCAGCCCTGTCATACCAGAGTTTCCAGGTCTCCTGCAGCCCTGCACAAAAACACCAAGAAGGCTTGAGAATTTCAGATCAAGTCAGTGCTGTCAGGATTTGTCAGGAGCCTGAAAATGCAGAGGGCTCTCAGAATTTCCAGATTTCCTGCCGAAAAGCTGGGAGGCTGGAGGCTGTGACAGCACCATTACCATCCAAGGATTGGCTCCTAGGTCTGTAGGGATCTATTGTAGGAAGTAATTTTTCCTACTGGATAAGGCCCATAAACTATCTACTGAGGTTTTCACCATCTCGGCAGCATTCCTGGGTACCTGATTTTACATTCTTAAAGAATAAGGACAGGCCTTGGAAGTTGTGCATTTATAAGTGACTATGCAATTTAATCACAGCTTGCAGCTAGGGTCAAGTGCAGGTAAAGTATTCCAAGAGGCCAGTTTCCAGAGGCAAATGTGAGTCAAAGGCCCAAGACATAACTAATGGACCACATCAGCTTGTACATCCTCAGGCAAAAAGAAAAGATAATTACACTGGCTCACTTTTGAGCTGGTCCACCTGCTCCCTGGGACTTGAAAATGGGCCATTGCGGGTAGGTGCATTGACCAGCACATTATTTGCTGTTTGCAATGTTTCATTGGTTCATTTAGCGAAGAATCTCTTAGAGTCAAGTAAAGTTTCTGGATGAATGCTTTATCAAAATTCCTATATTCCCAGGGAAAGTTAATGTTTTGATGAAATTAGCCTCAGTTCTGCCAAACTGGCAGAATTTTGATGACATTCTGACAAAAGCATTTTGTGAACAATTCTCAATCAGTTCTAGACTCAGTAGTACTTTGTGTACTCAGCTAAACTCAGAGATTCCTCACTCCTACTCCCAGGCTTTCCTTTTCAGGGAACAGGACTCCAGGGAAGGACTGTGGACAAAGTGATGCTGTGCCTCTACTAATCTGGATTTAATAATGGAACAGACCACTAGAGAAGAATGCAAGGAAGCCCTCCAGAAGATTTGCCAGACTCTGAAAAACAATATCTCGTGTGTGTGTGTGTGTGTGTGTGTGTGTGTGTATTAATAGCCAATCCAATATTAATATTATTTTAACCTAACAAGTAGCCGGGTAAGCTGTATGTCTCATGAATGCAAAACAAAAAAGCAGACAGGCCTATTGAGTAAAGTATGACCTAAGTTTCTATATTTTTAAGAACATTAGAATAGCAGTTTTATGAACTGTGTTAGCTGCCTTCCCCTATACTACTACAGAATGTCAGCTTATGCTTCAGTTCACAAACAAGCACAATGGAAACTGTAACATTGCCCTTTCTGCTTGCTTCCAATGTGGGTTGAATACTAATGTTATAATACAATCAAACAAGGTGAAATAACTGTCCTGAAAACCTTCCGAAACATGTTACAGTGTTAGCTTGGTGGTGCTTCAGATAAGTCTCACCATTCATTGGCTTGCACCTTGCTGTAAATTGAATCTCTCCTTTCCAAAAAAGAAAAAAGAGAAAATAATAAAAAGGACAATAAAAAAAAATCTGTTTTCCTTCATTTTGATGGAAGTTTAAAGAAAATATTTTAAAACATCAGCTTTTTCTTTTCCTGGTGTGAAATATTTGTTAGAGGCTCAAAATTCAATTTGCACTTTTTGTTTGCAAGCATTTTTTTCTTGATTAGAAAAGTTCTAATATCTTCTGCTTTCAGCTCAACTCTCATGAAGCCATCCTGTAACCCAGAGAGAGCATTCACAATTCTTCTGGAGTACAATGACTAGCTCCTGAAAATAAGTATATAATATCTAGTGTGAATTGGTGTGTTCATGAGACTGCCTCAGACAGTGACTTCACAAATAGGTAATGGCTTAACAATGAAGCACAAGAAGTAGCATTAGAAAGGGACAAGAGGTATACATTCATTGTTCATTCCGTATTAATTGTTGCACCAGGGGAGATTCACCCCCAGAGGGGAAGTTCAGCTAGGCATTTTCCCATTTGTCCCATGGGAATTTTGGAGAGGAAGGAGGAAAATTGCTGTAGGAGTTCATGCCCACTGGTTGATTCTGCTCTAGAGTGACTCTGAAAACAGTATCACCCCAATGTAAACTTTCTTTGATTAGCAACAACATTTTTATGGTGCTATTGCTTCTGGACCCCTAATGCATAGGGAGATTATAGCTCCCCTTACCTCTATAACCCCTCCTAGCACTCCCAATAAGTAATTCACAAAGAAATTCACAAAGGAACTTAGGCATTGAAAATGGAACTTAGGAGGAATTTAGACATTTACAAATTAACAAAAAAATTCACAAGAGAACTCAGGCATGGTGACATCAAACATTCCCATGCCTAAACATTAGTCACTTGGATTCAGGAGTACAATTAGTTGGGCCCTAATTTCTTGTGCTTTGAATGAAGAGAGTTGGGTATCTTCAACTGGCAGTTAAAACACTGGACATGCTGACCACAGGAGAGCCTACATAAGAGAATAAGAAATATCAAAGAAATGGCCAGATCTGAAATCCCACCTGTTTCCCATACCACATTAACCTGCTTTTTTGAAGCCTTGAGTTAGGCTCTGAAAGATTCAGAGCTGAAAACCCCTGCCTAGACTTCAGCAACTAAGTAGTTCCCTAATGAAAGGGGAGTAGAGGTGTTGAGGTGCATCACCCCATATAACACAATCCATAGTTTTTTCCAGGTAAAAATAAATTAGAATATGCTTGGGGGCTTATGTTATTCTATTTAATATCAAAGCAAAAACAAATATAACTTCATAGGAATGAGTTAAAAATAGTCTGCAGGGCTATGAAATAGCAGCTAACAGACAGCAGAAAAATCCAGAAGAAAGAGGCTACCTTGATTAGTGGAACATCAAAACTATTAAAAAGGAGAGAGGGTTGTTAACATCCGTGGAGTGAAGAGTTTAGAAGGAATCAGAAGAAATCAGGTTTTAATGAACCATGAAATCAGTTGACTCCCTCAATGCGATTGGCAGGGCAGAAAGAACTCCTTTCCTAACTGTCTGAAGCAAGGCCACTGTGCAGAAAGGAATGCAAGATTCATGGGCTAGCAGGAGAACAAGCAATAGGGGTGTCTCCAGACACTGTACAAAAAAGTGTGAGTCTGCAAATCTTTTCCTAACCCAGTTTATGCATTTTTCATTAAAGGCTCAAGCTCTTTCCATTTAAAGCATGATAACTTAAGCTGTTTCCCACAGACTTTGATCTCTCTTTGGGTCCTGGCCTTGCTGATACTCTCAGGCTGTCAGACCTCTCAGTAGATTTCCCTTTATCTAAGCTCCACTGTGAGCCTCTAGGTTTATCTGGTCCCACTCTCTTCAGAAGTTCTTTAAAGCCCCCAGACTCTCTTGAACAGGCCTCTCTTTGTATCACAGAACATATTATGGGTCCATACACATTTAGAGCTTCCAGCCACCACCAAGATTGTGTTTGACATTTACCATTGAACCTGTGTGCCTTTCCAGATGGTATATGTACCACCAAGGGGGTTCATTCCCATATACTGGCCAATTTATAATAAATACATTCTTTAATAATTTGGACTATATTTGCTGAAGCAAATTTAGCTTTGTTTTTAACCACCTTTTAAACACAGATGTCTCAGGTTAAGGGAAACATCAGCTTTGCAGTAGGGCTGTGCAAAATGGCAGCATTCTGTTTCTACCAGTGTTTCAATGTGTTGATGGAACAGCATTTCATTTTGAATTTTGTTTCAATTCAAAACAGCTGTTCCATTTTGTTCTGTCGAAACAAGGTCGAAACGGCAAAATGTTTTGAAGTTTCACCCATAGGATATAATGGGGAAGGACAAAACAGCTTATAACTTTGTCATTTCTGGCTTGATTTGGATGAAACTTGCAGGAATGCTAGCCCCTTGTGAGGGCATGAAGCCTGCCAAGCTTCAAGGAGATAGGTACAAGGGGTTTGAGGAAACTGCATCCTTGCTCATTAACTTGTTATCCTAGATAGCTACTATGTTATGCAATCAATCATGATTCAGTCAAGGACCGGCTCAATACACAAGTAGCTAGCTAGGATAATAAGTTAATGAGCAAGGGTTAACACCTACAAAACCACAGACTAGGGAGAGGAAATAATCAATACAGATCCGGGAACTGCTTCTGCCTCAAGACAGAGACAGTTAGTTGCACAAGTCCCCATGACATGAGTTTTGCCTGTCAGCAGCTAGAGGTTCCCCTGCACCTATCTCCTTGACAGCTGGCAAGTTTTGTCACCTCAGCAGGGGCTAGCAGGCCTGCAGCTTTCACCCTACTGCTCCTTATCACACACAGCGTCCCCCACATCACAAGTTTGACTTGTCCGCAGCTTGAGGTACAGTTTCCTCCAAACCCTTGCATCTATCTCCTTGAAACTTGGCAAGCTTTGTGGCCTCCAAAGGGGCTAGTAAACCTGCAGTTTCAACCCCACGGTGGCTTAACACATACACGTGACATGAGTTTTGCTTTCATGATTTTGGAGTGAAGTTTCCCTGAACCCCCTGCACCCATCTCCTTGAAATTTGGCAGGCTTTGTGGCCTCAGCAGGGGCTAGCATGCCTGAAGTTTTGACCACATTGTGGCTTAACATGTACACATGACACAAGTTTTGCTTTCAAAACTTTGGGGTTCGGTTTCCCCAACCCCTCTGCACCTATCTCCTTAAAGCTTGGCAAACTTCTTGCCCGCAAGTTTCACTCAAATCAGGCCAGAAATGACAAAGTTATAGGCTGTTTTGTCCTTCCCCATTATAGCCTATGGGCGAAACATCAAAACAGCATGGAAATCGCAAAACGTTTTGACTTGCCTCATTTTGTTTTGAGGCTGTTTCAACTATATCTGTTCCATTTCAATTTTACTGTTTTGACCTCAAAATGGGTCAAAACAGTGTTAAAACAAATGGCGGCAAAATTTCACATAGCCCTACTTAGCAGGTTATTATTTTCCCTCAGATTTTTTACTTTCTTTACTTAGAAAGGTTTTTCCACATTCTTATTGCTGGGCATTGTGAAATCTTTAGGATATTTGGATAAAACAATATGGTTGTTCCCTGAATATGAATTTAAAATTATACTAGCACTTTTGTGCCAAGGAAATAACAAAAAAACTACATTAGCTAATTCAGTATCGAAAACCATTTTACCCCTCATGCTATTCCTACTAGAATTTCAGGGTACTTTGCTACAACAGGAGCTACAACAGTTGTGACTGCATTCAAAGCTCTGATGTCTATTGTCAGTTTCCAGGTTTTCCCGTTTGCCTTCTTAACGGATCAGCTCAGGGATTTACACACACTAGGCATCTGTACTATCACTCCCTGACTCAACAAACAATTTATTGTGAGTTATAATCCTATTTCAGCTTCTAGTGAATATTAAACTGCCTTGTGAGGGAGGGTTTTTATCCTTCAATCAAGACACATGCCTGTATTTTGTCACATTTTAACTTATTTTCTGCCTGCACCTTAAGAAATGCCTTCAATTAAATGTCTTGATTAACCCTATCAATTACAGCAAAAACCTTAATAGCTGCACACTGAGTTTCTATAAACACTTTTTTTTGCCTTAACAAGGTGTTAACACTTTCCTTTCTAGGATATCCACACTATTCTTGGAGAGCAGGGAAAGGTAGCAAAGACATTTCTCACCCCTTATTACCAATAAGCATTCAGACACTTACACTTCCAGCAGTCTCTCTGCTTTGCAACACACACACATTAATGAACTAAAGCAGTTAAAAGAATGAGCAGTAATTTGATAACGTTACTTATTATTCCCTATGCTCTCCCCCACCATTATGCTAGGCATGGGGCACACAGAGTATCTGTTTCACATCCACTGTCCCAGATCTCAGGGTGGATCTGAATCCTTCCTGCTCTTCCTTTTAACTGTGCCTGAGTATCCTGAAGCTGTGTTGCCTGGATAACATTGTGGCTTCCCATAGCCTGTATCTGTAACTTCCATTTTACTGCCTCCAAAGCAAACACACAACACTGCTTCTGACACTCTCTGTATTCTACAAACATGTTAACAATCTTTGCAAAGCAAACCACTCCTTAGGCTCTACTTTTGTCACAAACATTTACGCAGTTTTTAGTACAGAGACTAATTCTCTCTGCTACTGGCTTCCTATCAGACCCACGATAGGAGCTATTTTACTTAACCCAAACAGACTGTAGCATGTACCCTTGTCCAAACCATGGATCTCAGGCACTCTCTGAGATCAGGTTGCAACTCTCCATTGAAGTTACTGTATCTTTCCCTGATGTAAAGCAGTCATTCCTAAAATTCCATTCCCACTCTCTCCTCCTGGCTTATCTTTCTGTATTACATGTTTCTCCTGTGTCTTTCACTCTCTAACTCTTTGCTATAGAATTGCAGTTGCAAATGATTTGGGGTCTTTAATAACCCCATCAGGACCCCATTGCTGTTGCAAAAATTCTTATCAAGGCTCCAGTATCAATCAGCACTGGGTTGTTTTTTTCATATTTCCCTTTTCTCCCACTAAAGCTTGAATGATTGGGCACCCTTAGTAGTTAAAACACACTCATACTGCTAGACTCCTGGGTGCCTGGGGGGTAGGGCATTCCTTTTTTACTATTGCTTGGGAGGTACCAAAGACTGAATTTCATAGTTTTTGTAGACATTAGGGCTGGAAGGGACCTCGGGAGATCATCGCATCCAGCCCCCTTGCCCCAGGGGCTGGAAGTCAGCTAGGGTCAAAGGATCCCAGAAAGATAAGCATACAAATGCTTCTTAAAGGAGTCCAGAGTGGCTCACACCACCTCTGGAGGCAATCTATTCCAGGCCCTGGGGGCTCGGACAGTAAAGAAGTTTTTCCTTATGTCCAGCCTAAAATGTTCTTGGAGGTGTTTATGACCATTGGACTTGTCATTCCTTAGGGTGCTCTGGTGAACAGGCATTCCCCCAGATCCTGATGCACACCCCTGATGTACTTATAGGCTGCCACTAGGTCCCCCCTGAGCCTGCACTTTTCCAGGCTGAAGAGTCCCATGGCTCTCAGTCTCTCATTATGAGGCCTATTCTCTTGTCTTCAGTTGACTGATTTGGATCCAGCTCTACCCCTCCTGTAAACTGTTGTATCCAAATGAGCTCTGTCAAACTTTGTACTACCTTGCTCTTTAACTTTTTACATTAAGTACTTAACTCATTCCTTTCCCCTGCTGTTAACTTTTGTATAAACCTAGGCTGGAGACTGCTACCCCTTAGATGCAGGGGTAGCAGTGGACATAGTCTTCCTGGACTTTAAGAAGGCCTTCAACACTGTCTCTCACCCCATTCTCATTAAGAAACTGGGGAATGTGGTGTCGACACCTACACAGTCAAATGGGTTGCCAACTGGCTGGATGGTTGCACCCAGACAGTGGTAGTGGACGGGTCATTTTTGACCTGGAGGGATATGGGCAGTGGGGTTCTGCAGGGCTTAGTCCTTGGGCCCTCACTGTTCAACATCTTCATCAGTGATTTGGACGAGGGGGTAAAAAGCACCCTGTTCAAATTTGCTGATGACACTAAGATGTGGGGGGATGTGGGTACGCTAGAAGGTAGGAATAGGTTGCAATGAGACCTAGACAGGTTACAGGGGTGGGTGGATGAGAATAGGATGGGATTCAACACTGACAAGTGCAAGGTGATGCACCTGGGGAGGAAAAACCAGCACCATACCTACAGGCTGGGGAACTCCCTACTCCTCAGTACAGAGGCAGAAAAGGATCTTGGAGTCATCATTGATGCCAAGATGAACATGGGCCGGCAGTGTGAGGATGGAGTCAGGAAGGCCAACCACACCTTGTTATGCATCCACAGATGCATCACGAGCAGGTCCAAGGAGGTGATCCTTCCCCTCTATGTGGTACTGGTCAGGCCACAACTGGGGTACTGCATCCAGTTCTGGGTGCTGCACTTCAAGAGGGATGTGGACAACATGGAGAGGGTCCAGAGGAGGGCCACTCACATGATAAGGGGGCAACAGGGCAGGCTTTGCGAGGAGAAGCTCAGGGACCTGAACCTGTTCAGCCTCCACAAGAGAAGACTGAGGGGGAATCTAGTGGCCTGTTACAAACTAGTCAGAGGGGACCAGCAGGCATTGGGGGAGTCCCTGTTCCCCCAAGCACTACCAGGAGTGACTAGGAATAATGGTCACAAGCTGGTAGAGGGTAGATTCAGGCTAGATATCAGGAGTCACTACTTCACTGTCAGGCCGGCTAGGATCTGGAACCAACTTCCAAGCGAAGTGGTGCTGGCTCCTACCCTGGGGGTCTTTAAGAGGATGAACACCTTGCTGGGGTCGTTTGACCCCAATACTCTTTTCTGCCATGGCAGGGGGTCAGACTCGATCTGCTCAGGTCCCTTCTGACCTTACAAACTATGAAACAATGAGACTTTGTGTCAGGTGTGCCTGTGTTCCTTCTGGGACTTAAAGCCAGAGGTTCCTGGCTCGGAGTCAGACCAATCACCATATTTGTGGTCAGGAAAAAATGTTACCCCATAGTAAGATTAGTAAGGACTGTGGTGTTTTTTGCTTTCCTCTGTATTGGGGTCATGATCTTCTTGCTGAAATCTCTTGAGCATATATTAACAGCCTTTACAGTAGCAGTACATTAGCCACCATGCTTTACTTGTTGCAGGTTAGGGTTTTAAGTCTTGTGTTGTGTCAGGGTTGACTGGATAGTTTTGCAAAGAGGTTAAACAATGGATTTGTTTAGGATCGTTTAGATAGGGATGATCCTGCCTTGGGCAGGAGGCTGGACTAGATGACCTAGATGACTTCTTTCAGCCCTTCTTTTCTATGATCAAACATATTTCATGCTAACTGTTGGGCTTACTAATTGTGGGGGATTTCAGTGGGGACCTGGAAGAGGAGACCAAGGGACAGGATTTTTCAAACACTCTTGGGGAAACTGGGGTCCTGCCTGGAAAGTTTCTGAGGACTGGTTGGAGAAGCAAACCAAGGCATGAACTTCTGGATGGGCTGGGGTTGGGAGGAAATCCAGGTGTGGCCTGAACAAGAAGCACACAAGGGGCAAATTTCATAAGTGTACAAGCTTCATTTCTTTATGTACACTTGAAATAAACACTTGAAAACAAAATCCATCTCACAAGCAACTGTGATGAGCTTAGAATTCTTGACATTGTGCAACCCGTGTTAAATGTACAATTATGCTAAATGTGCTGTGAGGTGGTTTTGGTTCCACCAAGACCCTATATCTACAGGTGTCCTTGCTGGATGGAAGGGTCTTTAGGAGTGCTGTGGCATGAAAACTAAGGCTGTGTGAAGCTTCGGTAGCCAATTCAATTTGGAGGAGATTCTGCAGCTGAATCTCCAAATCTGAATTGAATCAGGAGACCCATTAATCTCTCGTGTGGAAACAAAAGACTCCGAATCAATTCACAAAGTTTCAGAGATTTGACCATAGACTGTACAGGCAGGCACTAGGCAGTGCTGGCGGGAGCAGGTGGGGGAGCAGCCAGGTGAGCCCTAGCTTTAGTCGGCAGTCCCAGGAGAAGCTGCGGCTTATCTAGCTGTTCTGGTGGCTGCCCCCCTGCTGGGGCAAAGCAGGAAGTGGTGACAGCCCTGAGAGAAGCTGTCGGGGCTGGGGAGAATGATTGGGGAGCTGGGGGATCGAACTGGAATCTGGGGGGAAGCCTCTGTTCGTTCCCCCAGCTCCCCAATCATTTCCACAGCTCCCCCCGATCATTCCCCCCAGTCCCCACAGCTTCTTGTAGGGCTGCCGGCTCAAGCCACAGCTTGTCTGCTGCTCCCCCAGCTGCCCCCCTGCCAGGGTGAGGTAAGCAGTGCTGGCAGCCCTGGGAGGAGCCATGGGGGAAATGATTGGGGAGTTGAGGGAATGATGGGGCAACTGGGAGAATGATCAGGGAGCTGGGGGAAATAATTGGGAGCTGGGGAGAAGATTGGGAGCTGGGGGATTCACCCAGGAACTGGGGAATCAAATCAGGAGCTGGTGGGGAATGATTGGGGGCTGAGGGAATGAACAGGGGCATTCCCCCAAGCTCCCAGTTCAATTTCCCAGTTCCCAGTTTAATTTCCCAGCTCTCCAATCATTCCCTCCAGCTCCCTCTGGGGGGGAAGCTGGGGGAGCAGCCAGAAGAGCTGTGGCTTCTCTCTGGGTTGCCAGTTCAAGCTGGGGCATGTCCAGCTGCTCCACAATTGCTCCTGCCATCACTGCTTGCCTGTATAGTCTATGGCCAAATATCGTTGGATTTGGATTTGGCCAAATCAAGTTGGGACAGTGATTTGAATCACTGAATTGAATCACTGTCCCTTCAGACTGCTGAATCTGAATCCAAAGTGAATACTTTCCACCTCGCACAGGCCTAATGGAAACATGCCCATCAGTTTGAGTTCAATGGCTCCAAAGAGCTCAATAGCCACTTCTTTATGTGTGAGAACAACTCCACGCTGCTGGGGAGCTGGGTGGGGGCAAACAGTTCCCATCTCATCATCAAAATTCAGATAGCTTTTTGTGGTGTTGTCCTCTGCTGCTGGAACGCAGAAACCTGAGAGGGTGGTGGCCTTTCCTGTTGTCCTGGGGATGAGAAGTACCACTGCTACTGTTTAGATCTCCATTCCCTGCTTGAAGTCCAGCTATGCTGTGGGGGAGGGTAAGAGTGCAAGGCTCCAGTTTGCCTTGGTGGCTGGAGTTTGGGGAGCTACACACACTGTACACCTGGCCCATGTTCTCTTGTTCCTACTGACCACCTGACAGCAGTTGATGTCCAAGGAAGAATGAGGGAGAACAGGTGGGAGGTGGCCAGCCTCCATCATAACCCAGGCTGATGTGAAGCTGGTGTCATTACCCTTGGTTGGGTGGCAGTATTGGCCTCTAGGTATTGGGATGAGGAATTAAACTGCCAGTTATCAGTATTAAGAAGGACCCCAGTGCATGTGGGATATCAAGAGAGGGGCTTGGGCTGCAAGCTTCCATTGCTAGACTGGGCAGTTTGCAGGTAGGGCAAATGGATTGGGTTTCCACTCACTCCTTCACATATAAGAATTAACCCTTAACTAGTGTTAGTTCTAACTAGCCCAGACATTGAGTACCTTCACTGGCCCATCAAGCTTTACCTGAGCCATTGGCCCAGGAACAATTGCCATAGTCCAAGGAGTGTGCCACCAATTTTCAACTCCTCTGCATTTTGCAGAACAGTGCATCCTCCCTTCTGGTAAATTTGTATTGATTGCCACCCCCATCCCTAGACACTTCCCCAACTCATGTACCACTCCCAGAGCCCTGAGTCACCTCTGAGCCATAGGGCAACCCCAGAGCCTAAAAACTCCAACAGTCACCCTTTCTTTAACAATGGATGATGCTTGATTGTCTGTGTGTGCCAAATTGATGAGGTTCTTATCTGAACTGTCCGATCTGGATCTAGGTCTGGGTCTGAATCTGGGTCTGGGTGGTTAACAAGTTGACTGAGTAGGCATCCTTATGCTTTTCCATGGTTGTTTCAGTAGCAGGCAGTGGAGAAGGGACTCCATCATTGTTTTCATCACAGTGGGCTTCTGGTATGCAGTGTATGATGTGTGTGGATAGCCATGGTGTGGTTCTCCTCAAAGATTCTAGACAGTTCCTCACAGAAGAGGACCATGGTCGTTGAGGCACTTGCTTTTAGTTCAGATCTGCTGCCAGTCCTGCTGGCATCCCTAAGCCACTACCTAGGCCATGAAGCACTCATAGACCACCTGGTTTTGTCGGCTATCCTTTGTGCCCTTGATACTGGTGATGATAGTTCTCCTTGCCCGAGAACATTATAAGGTTGGGTACCTCACCACAACTCCACTTCACAGCCTTTCTGCAGGGTTCTGAGGAGGACATTCTCTGGTTTTGTTTGGTTCACAAAACTAGGTTACCCCTGATTGCCCTGGAGAGAGAAACCTTCTCAAACTTTGAGGGTATCAGTGGGCGCTCAGAGTGGGACCATATGGGCTGGATTCATGCTTCCCCTGTCCCAGGGCAGGTGGGAGGGTGTTGTTTTGGGGCTATAGCACCCCCATGGGAGACAGCATCTCTCGACAGCAGAGTTCTAGAGGGTAGCTAGACTGGCCCTTGGAATGGGAAGGGCAGGGGGATGGGAGCTGGGAAATGTGCATGCTGGTATGCTGGAGGACTTCAAATTGCCAGTATTATCTCTGTGAATCAGGCTGACATTAACTTAATACAGTTTGGAGATGGAGATACTCCTCACTTGAAAAAAAGTCTGTTACAAGTGCACTTACCATGTGTTTTACTACTTGAATGTGTAGCCCCTTTCATTTTAAGTGCATTTAACACATACTAAGTATCCTATGTGACATGGCCATAAGACACCTTATAAAGTACATACTGATCAAAGGAGATGTGGTTAGATTTACCTCTCTCCCAGAACACATTACAAACTGCTTTCACTCTTATCTTATGTTCCTCCATTGATGAGTCAGTTTTTATGGGCATACTCCAATATACTCTTTGTTAGTGAGGGTAATTACCTTGATACATTTTCCTTTCCTGTAGTGCTATTAAAAAAACAAGCAACAAAACAAAACATCTCAACCTATAAAGATGTTGTCTTGAAATATAATGGGAAGTCTGCCTTTTAAAAAAAAATATTATACATTTTTTTCTTGTGTTCCAAAACATCTGAACTCAGAACTCAGATTATAAGAGGGAAAAGGATCTTTTTTCAGGAGCGATCAAACTGGGAAAAAGTTATCTCAGTAAAGAAGCTTCATAAAGTTATTAGTGACTGAATGGAAATGCTCATACAAATTAACTCCAGCAGCCCCTGTTGCTTCTATGACAATAAACACATGATTGAAAATTGACTAAGGTGCTTTAAGTCACTCACTAACTTTAGCAATCTCTTTGGAACACATCTGTACAATCATGCAATAAAAATTACATTAAAGATTATCACTGAATAGCAAAATAAAGGAGAGTATATTGACTTAATTGTCCCTTCAATCTAATTCTGGTCATAACAATTACAAGTTATTATAAATATGTAACATAGACTAGAACACTTATATTCCTAATAGAATCAATTCTTGAAACAAATAAAAATTCATACTATGCAGATTGTGTGAAGTTAGTTTAGGGGTAACCTAAAACTATCACCATTTAGAATTGCAAAAATTATAACTCTGAAAAGTGAAGTCATATCAGAGGAGAACCTATAATGCTACCCTAAAAAATTTTCCTTTGAAAATGGTACACCGCAAGGTAATATGTGATGGAAGGAAAAGATAGTTGAAGAGAAAGCAGCTAAAAACTATTTTGAAATTTTCTACATCTTCCATGTGGATGAGAAATTCCAGCAGCTTTTGAAATTGTTACCAATTCATCAGCAAAAAGCAATGTCACTAGAAGAATAACCAGAGAAACAAATTTAGAAAATTAATGTTCTAGGTTGTCAGCTCTATGGCTTCTGTCAAAATGACTGAATAGCTAGGAGCTCTCCAAGTAAGCACAATTAGAAACTCTTAGTTGCTTACCAATTAACAAAAAGAAAGTGTGTGTGTGTCTGTTGTGGGGGTGACCATACATGTTCCAATTTGTGTGAAGGGTGTAATGTATTTGTTGAGCTGCTTGTGATCTGCAGCAAATGGTGAAATGTCAATTCTATGCTGGTTAGCTTCATAATTAATGGTTTCAAGTCATCCTCAACTTATTTTATAACAGGGACACTAACTAAGGAGCTGCACTAAGATGCCTTTGTCCATATAGGACGATACCATCTATCATGAGTTATCCCACTAAATACAATAGTACTACTTGGGAAGTAAAATACTATTTGGTGTGAAATGTATATAAAATCTGACCATCCATGTCTAACCTTCCTTTGCCTTTAATGTTGCAGATTTGTCTTTAGAGATCCAAGCTTAAAGCACTTAAATCTTTTCCAAATCAATGGGAGTTTTATATGTGTAAGGAATGAAGGTTAGAGACTGCAGTGCAACTGGTAAATGGTGATGGAAACAGGCATTATTTGTATGGTTTTACCACTATAAGCTTACATAGCACTTCGTAGGCTTCACATTTTACTTATTGCAGTGGCTCATGACAGCATTATCCTATAGTCACAGGAAGAAGACATTAATGCCTGTGATAGCAACATCTCTGTAAAGTTTAGAAGTATTTAGACCCTTAGTAGAGATAGTAGAGATGGTGAAGCAAGAAAGAGAGAAATCAAAATATTTAAACTTGCAGAACTAAGGTTAGATAACTAGAACCAGATCCTATTCCACATGTTAGACACTTAAGGGGTCATAGGTACCCTCTGTTTGAAACCCTGAACAAACTTTAATGCACCTACTGTTGCTATATGTCTTCAACTTACCCTTAGGACTAAGTTTCAAAAAGCAGCACAGTAACCTTGCCTTAACTGCTTTTCAGGGACCCAGGTGGGCTGAAATAGGATCTCATATAGGCCCCTAAGTCTGTTTAGGCATTTAATAGGTGGAGTATGAACTGCCCCAGACACCATATTCAATATGCACCAAAAGATACTGCCTGTTTTTCATTGGTAACCAGTGGGTACTTTTACATGTGCTCCGGGCACAAGGGGCTGTGGGAGAGCTTTAAGTAGAGCAGCTCCAAGAGCTCATTCAACAAGCTTTATTTAAAGTGCCTCAACTGCCATTTTGAAATGGAGGGATTCTAATATATGAGATGCGGGTGCTGGCTGAAGCATGGTAATTACCACATTTCAGCAAATTTGATTAATCGAGCCTGCTTCAACTTGTAATAACATATCTTTAAGGAATAAGGGGGAAAGACCTGCTACCCTTGTCATGACCTTTTTGACTGGAAAATTTTGGGCACAGCTTTTTTTAAGCAAATGACTGTTTCTGTTTCCCCCACCCACCCATCCACCCTCCCTCCTCTCACTTCAGCACTAGCTCTTCCTGATTAGTTCAATAGTTCTTCTTGTTACTTTGTTATTCACCTTCTATTCTGACTGCAAATTCTGTTCTGTCTTTTTTATACTGGATTTAGTCCCATTAGGAGCAGGAGAAGGAAGGCAGGCAGATTCAGTGTGAGCATGAATAGCGATAGAAAAGCTGTCAAAATATTTTAAGTGTCCTATTATATTTAGAAACTTTTCAAACCTTCCCAAGATCCTATGACACTGACTGAATTAATTTTTGTCCTCTGTTAAACCTGAAATGTGGGGAAATTGGGACCTTATCCAATTACTGGTTTTAGACTGCACAAAGAAACAGTACAACCCTGAAGATAATTTGGAATCTGTAGGCCACTGTGCAGCATATTTGAATCAGATCTCAGACATTAACTCCAAGATGGAACTTCCAATAAGTCTCCAAATCATAAGTGAAATGGAGGGCATGGTGCTTCTGTTCCTGATGACCCCATGCGAGATAAGCTTATTGCACATTTTAAATACATTTTCCTTGACTAATAACTTACTGACTATATCTTTTTGGGCATCTTACTGGACCAAATATACTTTTTACTAATTTAAAACCTTGGAAAACAATTTTGTCTGCATATGTACTCAACAGTTTCTACATGCACATATAGTTTTACTTATTTCCTAAAATGAACTGAATGTGACCCTTTGGATGGGTGAAAAGGCATCTACTCAACTTCATGTTTGGCAGTCTATTGAAAATGCTAGCACTCCCATCTGAAAATTCTTTACTGGCCACTGAATTAGGCAGAAAATTTATGCTAGATGGAACCTGGTGAGGGGACTTTTTTAAACTGGTGTCCCAGCATTCTCAAGAGTTTGTTCATTTAAAAAATGGCTTAAAAATAAATCTACTATGTGCATGGTACAGTTTTTGCCTCAGGTGATGGGTAGAGTCATGGTGATAGCCAGTCCCATTATAAGAAGATTAAGTGCTAATCTGCAAGTTAATTTCAGTTATTTTTTTTACACTTTTAATTAAGATTATAATTCCACATTAAACTGCATAATTCAAAGTATTTGGGGGGAAAAAAACCCTCCACAGTACTCCAGTCTCATTTCAAATATAGACTAGACTAGAAAATCCTCTTTGAAAATTAAACAGTCTTTCATATTATCTGTATAATTAACTCAGTATTAAATTAATAATGGAGACATATTAGGACTTCTAATTGAAGCTTTGAAATATGGAATTACAAATAGAAAATCTAAATAAAAATACTGGAATAAATGGAAGGGAGAGAAGTGTCTATCAGAAGAGAGAAAGTTGTAAAACATAATAGATGAAATATGTATATATGTCCAAAGAAATTCTAAGCTTCTGAAAAGTTCTGCTTTCTAGTATGGGCAAGGCCTAAACTGTTAATATTATGTTATGATTAGAGGACATAATCTCTTCCAATAAGTGCAATTATAATGCTTTTTCTTTTTAACTTAACTTACTGTGTATTAAGGGAAGTCGGAAGGGTTTTGAGATGGGAAGAGTGGTTTTGTCTGTCCACTGCAGGTGCTATTTTTGAATAAGGGTGAGGCATGGTGGGAACATGCAAAACAGTTCTTCTTCCAATTCCTATTTTTCCTACTTTTGGACCATCACCAAAAAGCTCACTTTGGCCTCACAAATAGACTCTGTTGTCCAAATATAACAAAAAAGACAACACACTCATTATTTTAGGGATACAGACTAACATTATAGGGATACTGATATGTGTATTATACATGAACAAATCTTCTAAGAGGCTCTTTATTTCTTTATTTTTCTAATTCCCCCTTTACCATTGCCAGAGGAGTTTACTATAGAGCAACAGATGGCATTCCAGATCTGACAGATCCCATAGTTTTGTCCAGCCTGCTTAAACTGGACACCACATAGAGATTTTCAGTACCTTTTTATTCCAAAGGGGTTGTCAGTGATATCATCGTGGAGCTTTTCAGCTGTTTTTGTGTGTTGGAAACCCTTGGACTATGATTTTATCCTCCCATCTCAGAGTTAGACTTTTCTTTCATTCGAACACTTGGAACTGAATACAGGCCTAAAGTTAAGTTCTAGTTTAAGTAATTGGCTGAATTAGGCCTTGGATGCTAACTTTTGAGTTTGCTTTTCACTTTGCTGTTTCTCATTTATTCTTTTTTATTTTAAGTATTAATGTCAGCAATTTTCCGTGGCAAGCTAATACCCTAGTTAACAAAAAGGACTGATAACCCTCTGGTTCCCTAGAGATCAGTCTGTTTTGGTTTGACTGAATCTTTACCTTGATCAGCTTAATAATAAATTCTAACACTCATTGTTCAAAATTCTCATTTATACTGTTCAGAACTTTAGATTTTCTTCTTACCTGAAATTTCTTACTTGCATATTGTAGAAAAAATAATCTACTTCAGTGAGGAACATACCCAGTTATACAGCATGTATATTTCATTTATACAGGAAAAAAGGAAAAATACCATAAATATATATTTAGAACATGCTTTACAAGGACACATTCTACTGCCTTTACTCATGTTGATAGATGCTTATTTTCCAAATCGTTCCAATGATTTCAGTAAGACTTCTGAGGAAATAAGGGACTTTTGTGTTTCAAGAAGGGATTGGACTCAGTCCCATATTAGTTTATTTTTCCTGGTGAACCTTTTCCATGCTGAAAAACATTCTAAACATTTTTTTTTACATGACTCTTACTGAGACATGTACAATACTGACATCCATATTCCTATACTGTCAATCCATTGTAAAAGCTAACTTATAAACAAAATGTCTTTTAACCTTTCTTTGCCAATACTGCAATTCTTGTGCTGAGATGCAGTCTAGGTTTCAAAACTTCATGTTCAATTTTGTATTTCTTCTTGTGTATGACAATAAAGCTGGAATAACCTTCAGATCTTGTCTAGGCAGAATGCAAATTCAAACATTGAAAGGAACTATACTACATAAGGAGAAAGACCTGCAACATATGCTAGGAAGAATTAATTCACTTCTTTCAAAATAAACAAATCTGTACATAAATAAAGATGTATGCTACTACTAAGTGAAAAAGCAGAAAATAAAAAAGCAAATTCTTAGAAAAAAAATCTTCAGACAATCTGCAAAAGCTCCATTTTGAATTTAAATGACATGCACAAGAGAAATTCTTTTCTAGTCTTCAGAACTAACTCTTCCCCTTTAATTCATACCAGTCTTATTTTTTACTTTCTTGCCAAGTGACTACTGTCATATAAACTTTACTTTAAAAACAGATGACCAAAAAAGAAAACAAAGTGCAATTTAAATGAAAATGAGAAAGGTTTTTAATACTGTTAAGAGAGATTCTTCTAAAAACATTTGAAGTTTTTTTACTTGATCAGGTTTATGTTAACATTTACAATGTTGGTCTGAACCCATATGATTAGGACTTAATAGTTTAAAAATCTTGAAATAATAGGGCAGTAGGGCTGGGAGGGACCACCACAAGTCATCTAGACCAATCCCCTGCCTGAAGCAGGATCATCTCTATGCAAACCATCCTATACAAATCCATTGCTTAACCTCTTTGCAAAACTACACTATCAATCCTGACACAACACAAGAATAAGACCTTAACGGTGGCAAACTTCCTGTTGCTATAAAGGTTCTTAATATATGCTTAAGAAATCCCAGAGAGAGATTCACGCTCCCCATTATAGACGAAGGCAAAAACCCTCATAGTCCATACCAATCTGACCCTGGTGTAAAATTCCTTCTTAATCCCAGATATGGCAATCAGTCTGCCCCAGCAAAAGCATTGGCACATCCCAGTCAAAATTCCCAGCCTTGGCTGCTGCCAAGGCCCAATGCCTGTGAAGAAGGCTTTAAAAAATCCTGACACATGGCAGTAGGGGAGGAGGGGAAAGCGGGGGCCAGGGGAGGCTGGGGGGGGGCTTTTAATTTTAATCATGGATTTTGGGGTATCAGAGAATTTGTGATATTTTATGAGAGAAAACCAGGATACCTGGTCATCAGTAGAG